>NW_019091248.1:154533-467646 GCF_002217175.1 Folsomia candida | reverse complement strand
AAATCATTGAAAATTACCCTAAACTGGTAAAAACCACAAAATTTCATATCTGGAGCCGCTTAGTTCCGTTAAAAGTGAAAATATTGTAGTTTGAAAATGTATGCAAACATTCGTTTTCGCCATCTTCTGTACAAGTTTTTCAATGGAAAGCAACATCCGAGAGTGGGTGAGGCTGGTTAACAATACGAAGACTGGTTAGTCCTACAACCGTCTTTCACCAATTTTGGATATCACGAGTTGCTACAGAATTGCACAGGGTTAAAGTGGGCCACCCGTCAGAAATGCAAGCTTGACGTGAATACGCACAATCTAGTTGAAAAGTGACGGGTGGTACATATGTACATTTGTTCAATGATTAACTTGCGAATTCTACTCGGACTGTTGTCTTATCGTATCAGGGATTATCGTATCAGTCCGCTCATTACTTGACGGTTATGCATTTGTCTGGTATCTACTTAATACGTTGGCACCAACTGACAATACTTTATTGCGCAGTTTACTGTGTTCATGACACAACAAAATTGTTCAACTCCGTAATTTTAAACCTAAATTGTCCAAGTGATCCATAAAATGGCTTCTTCATCAAAACAGTCGGTTAGTGAGTCACCCATGATTTACGAAACCTGCCTGGGGAATGGCTCATTTGGCATAGTCTTATAAGCCGTGCAGTCAGCGTCGACCGCAACCGCCGTAAAGTTTGTATTTCCCTCTAACGATCCGCACGATTCGAAGCAGTTGAAAGATATTTCTCGCGAATGTACCATCGCCCTAAAACTAGCAAAACACCTCAACATCGTAAAAGCGTTGTTAGTTGATGAACGACAAATTTCTCTTGTCGAACTGGAAACCATATTTCCCGATTGCATTTTACAAAACCATGAACAACAGTCACTTAAAGATATCTATGCTGGCAAAGCAAAGCGGGAAGGAGAAATTTCCGTAATTCTAATCCGGATGGAACTATGCGGCGAGAACTTACGAAACTGGTTAAATTACGAAATTTCTGTTAAAAATCCATCTCTTCATACTTTGCAATTCACCATCGTAAAGGATCTTGCGTGCGGTTTGGAATATTTGCACGACAACAAAATCATCGCGACTTAAAACCGGAAAATGTAATGAAATGTAATGTTTTCCGACGCGGGATTCGTACTTCCGGTAAAAATTGGTGATTTTGGTCATTGTCGAAATATTCACACGGCTAACAGCAAAACCAGTACTTTGACCAAAGGGGTGGGGACGTTTGACTACATGGCGCCGGAGGCCTTCTCCAAAAAGTACGACTTTCAAGCCGACTTATACGCTTTGGGGCTCGTCATCTGGGAGGTTGTCCAATTGATTCCAACTTGTGAAAGAAGAGCTTTTTTTGATCGTCTCGTGAACAATAAGGAAGAGGGTTTAATTATAAAGAATCCTGCTTTTCCAGGCGTTGTACACTTAATTGTTCAGTTAACCAAACGAAAGGTTAAGAAAAGGCTGAAGAATATGAAGGAGGTCGTCAACCTCCTGAGGGAAGAGGATTCAAGGTAAGGAGTCCTAACCTAACCCCTACGCACTATTTAATCTTTTATTCTTTATTAGCCCTAATTGGAATCAAATAAAACGTTGCAGGTTGCTAGCTAACGCTGCACGTAAGGAAAATTAAATTACACAAAAAGGAGGACGTATCTAGACATCTTTTCGCGGCTCAGTTTAACAGAACCAATTCGGGTAACTGTATTGTCAGTGGGATCCTGGGTTCAGACAAAACGTTCATTTGTAGAGCACTTTATCCAAGTTTTTGGGGAAATTTTCTCATTTCCCAGAAAAAAAGTATGTGAAGCTTGAAAAGGATCTGCTATTATGTAAATTAGACCTGGCATTTCACAAACATATTTGTGTGTATGAGAAAAATCAAAATAATTTTGAAAAAGATCGGTACCCAGATTCACAAAAATTTTAAAAATCAGAAAACCCGGAAACTAGATTTTCGAAATCCTCCAAATTTGGAGGACTAGAACAATTTATTTTCAGATTATATTTCTAGTTCTAACTTTAGCTTTCTCAATATCCTGCTATATGTGTTTAACAGATAGTTTAAACAATACCTATTTTTTGTAGGTGTCTCTCTTCAACGTGAAAAATTTGACGTAAAACTCATTCCAATAGGGGAGCCAGTTAAAATTGTTAATTTCTTACCCAATCAGCCATCCCGACTCGTCTTGGATAAAAAAACCTAGACAACATCCTAAAAGAGGTAGGAAACACGCCCATCTGCCTCATTTCCATCACGGGTGCATCCCTTCAAGGTAAACCATTCCTTCTCACGGTCATTCTTCACGTACTTGAACGCTTATCACGTGGACAAACGGATTACTGGGAGGATCTCGAACAGTTGAACAGCCTGACTGGATTTCGATTCAAAAATGAGACTGAACGTGACACTGTTGGTTTATGGTTATGGTCGAAACCATTCATAATTACGAAATCGGACCGTACCAAAATTGCCGTGATGCTGATGGATACTCACGGAGTTTTTGATTCCTACACGACGGAGAGCGACTGGGCCATGCTTGTCTGTCTCAGCCTCCTTACCTCTTCTTGCCTTATTTACAACTTGTCCACCGACATGCAGGAAGATGGGTTGAAACTGCTTAACAATTTTGTCAAATTTGGGATGCTTTCGTTGGAAAAGGATTCCACTGCCACGAGTTCCTTTCAAAAACTCATCTTCCTTATAAGGTATTATTTATTTGTGTATGAATATGTAAATATTTTGTAAAAAATTGTTTTTATACGATACGAAAACCTTAGGTTTTGAGTATATGTACTAGTATGTATAAACCAGGTATGTATATACCAGGGTGGCAGAAGTCTCATCTCAGGCTCACAAATCTCATCTTACATTGAGGGTATTCATTACGAGTTCGCAACGTTAGCAAGGTTCGCAAAAAATAAAGTTCGCAAAAAAACTTGACTTGAAAATTGATTAGGGAACTTTCAAGGCATCTGCAGGGCTAGTATTTGGTTCCCAAAATATTTGTTTACCAATATGGAAAATTTTGCAATGAGGGTAATCCTTAAATGTCCATTAGTTTTCGAAGTTTTGCCTTTTCAAATGCTTGAAATTTCTTATTTGGTAAATTTCAGACGCAAAACCTTTATAACTAATGGGAGTTTACGAATTTTTCCAATGCAAAACTTTACGAACTTTGTCGTTTGCGAAGTGTCTTCGCATAGTTGCTTCGCAAAACTCGGAAATCGAAAAAGTTATGTTGCTATGCGAACCCGTAATGAATATTCTTATGGAGAAATACTTAGTGAAATATGAGAAATAGTGAAATTTGTGACACATATTCCAGCACCATCTAGCGGACGCTGACCAAGTTTAACTCATTATTTCTCATATTTCTCGCACACCTGAGATGATTGATATAAATCATTAAGCCTCATTAAATCTCACCACGTGATATATACCACTTCTCACCCTGGGATGTACATACATACATGACTAGAAGATAAATCTCAAAGTAATTCGCTATTTAGGGACTGGAATTTTCCAAATATTCACGCATATGGACCGCGAGGTGGTTACAACTTTCTCCATGAGAAACTCGCCGCGACGTCAAATATGTCACCAGATGTTACAAGGGTAACACAACCGCTCGCCACATGCTTTGAAGAAATTTCTTGCTTTCTCATGCCAAATCCCGGCGAAGCAAGTAAGTTTTCCGAAGCTTTTCGTGAAAATTTGCGCTCCTTTGTGGACGACTTGATTTCATATGATGAGCTAAAACCCTTCAAAATTGGCAACAACATCATCGACGGGAATAGCCTGTTACGTTATTTTAAAAAATACGTTCAAGTTCTAAATGGAAAAACGATCTACAAAACTGAATCCTTCCATGTCCTGGATCAACTTCCCAAAGACTTTGTAGCCAAACTTGGTGAAAGTAACGAAAGTCCGAAATTTGATGAGCAAACCACACCCACTCGCTTGGTTTCACTTCAAGAAGAACATAGAGCGGATTCGAAAACTGAAAATGCAGTAGACGTCAATCGACGAATTTTTAAATCAAAAGTCCCCGTAGTGAAAACATCTGAAATACAAGACGAGGAGTCAAACTCTCAAATTGAAAAGTTTCAACAAGACCTTCAAAACAATATTGACCATTTGAGCAAAGATTTTAAGGAAGAATTACACTCTACAAAAAAACCAACAGGAAAAGGTGAAGCAGACACAAACAGGCAAAATGAAATATTTACTAATGCACCAACCTCTTTAAAACAAGTGCAACCTCTCCCAAAAACAAAAACTCGACAGCAGCCCCGGCTAAAAGTGAAGGCACAATCATCACCTTCCTCCATCCCAGTGGGGATCTTCTTTTCTTTAGATAAGCTATCTGTTGCCATATTCGATCGTAACAATTTTGCCCAATTTTTCAAAATTTGAAATTTCAGTCCCAAAAAATTTATGGTCCCAACATTTTTTTACAAAAAAATAAATTCTTAAAAATAATTTTAGTTATTTGATAATCGTAATAACGTAATTTATGTACAAATAAACATTAATCAAACACAGATGTATTTAGATAAATTCGCGGTACAGGAAAACTTACATAAACTGCTTGAGTGATGCTATAGTCGAATGTGTGTTTTCACTGTGTGGGTTACTTTCTCTTAGATACGAAACATTGGATGCATGTCGTTTTACAAGGAAAGGTTCTCGACTGTTTGTCGTGTCCAGGGTACCCACTAGGTTTTTTAGAATCTACAAGGACCCTAAAAAACGGATTCATTCTTAATTACGTGCTAATCGCATATTTGGCGCCAAGGCGTAGCGCCAAACTTAAAACTCTGCGTTTTCGACCAATTTCAAACCTCCATTACTTTTGCAATTTATGTGGGATTTTCAAAATTTTGGGCTTAAAATGATCGCATAGGTCAAAATTTTACAAAATAAAGGGTTATCGCAATAGTATGAGACTACGCGCTGAGGCGGAATTTTAAAAAACTGTTGATAATTTTCCAAAAATAAATTTAATTTCCGATAGTCCAATTCAAGAGCTTTCCAACGGTGTATCACACATATTATTTCAAAATGGCTAAAGGTAGGAAAAGTTGGATTAAAAGGAAGGAGTTGAAAAAAAGAGCGACCAAATTCTATCCAGCTAAAGCAAGCAGAGACTTGTAAAGGACCTGGCATTTTTTAAGAAACAAGGAATTCCAAGGGCAAATATGTTCTCTTATATAAAAATGTCCAAGGAATCCGAATTTGTCCAATTCAAAAAGGCAAGTGGTCGTCCTGTGAAGCTGGGGGCCACCAAAGTCGAAAATCAAATCGGAAACTTTTTTAAAACCATCCCTCCACGTAAACGGCGGTAGCTGCCAGCAAAGTTAATATTTCATAAAGCTATTTAGTTAAAACTAAAGAACATACCATTAATGGAGCCCACTTCCCTATGGAAGTCCACTTTGTCCATTACAATTCAAGTATGAAAGTTTCACGAAAGCATCGGCAGCCACAGGTTCGTACGAAAGGTTTAACCTCGTGCCTCTCAAATTAATTTGTAGAAGTTTCCGTTGAGCACCGTGTTACAATTACGAATCATTTTGTTGACAACCAATTTATTTTTTAATTTTCTCAAACTCAGTGTTTTTTGATGAAAAACTCGAAAACTCCAGTTTTTTCCATGGTTGATATAAGAAAAGTTCCGAAATTTCTCAGGCAAAATTCCTCAGAAAACCTCTTTTTACTATGGAGCTTTTCCCAAAATAACCACTGAAAATTAATAAAATCCGACTTTTAATAAATCGGATGTTAAGGAAAATTTACGCAAATGTATGTAACTGGTACGCAACGGAATAAAATTTGTTGCACAAATGTGTGTAATTGATATCCAAGAGGTTAAATCAAACTTATCCCGTCATTATAAATTTCGATTCATTCCAGGTGACGCGAGAGCATTAAGCGTTCTTGCCATTTTTCTCGTACCACGAGACCAAGTTTATCTTCGTGCTTCTACGTTTCATAAAATTGCAAAACATTTGCCGCCACGATACGAATGTGTGGAGGGTACAGAAAGGATAAACGAACCATTTGACCTGACCCAATTTCTGCCTAGACGAGGGGCCACCGTGTATCGTTATTTAAATAACGATGAACCCAATTGGGTTCATTGACAACGCCCCCGTGTACAGAGTCGGTTGAGTGGATCGTAGTTCCTGAACCTGTTCCGGTGAGATTGGTGGATTATTGGAAATTTCATGAAATATTGGATGAAGAAAATACACCCTTAAGCCAGAACTATAGGCCCGACCAAGCCCTAAATGATAGGGAGGTTTATGTGTTTCAAAAACAAATCGGTGTTGGTTGGAGTGCTTCTAGTTACGAAAACTGGGGCGTTGTGCTACTCCATGCTCTTGATAGTTAACATATTTCTAAGTATGTATGCACTTAGGGATTTTACAATAAATTAAAGATTAAAAATTCGGCCAAATTTTGATCTAAAATATGATTATTGTACAACTTTACCGCGATAGACTGCCATCTGAAGCCGATGGAGTCAGGTATTTCGATTATCACAGTGGCCTCCAATTACATAGTTTTTACAAATTTGTACACAAAATACGATTTTAAATATTTCAACCAGCACAGATTTTTCCAAAAATGTCTTCCCCCATTATTCCGACGAGGCCTAATTTGGCGGAAAGTCAACTCGCATCTTTCGCCGCGACGGCACGGTCTTGGCTAAATCCTTGCGATTCTATATATACTTCATGGGTCGGGTCCACCATTTCCTCGTAGATGTTATGCATCGTGTCCCGAAATGCTTTGTCGGTGTCGGCCCGCTTGGTGTATTCGATTGATTGATTGATTGATTGAAGTTTATTAACAGTGTCGAACGAGCGTCAGTACAAGTACTGGTTTTCAGCCCTGGACACCAGCAGAAATACTCGAATAGAATTTATAACAAAAAATCACTAAACTAAAAACATCAGTAGTTACACTGTTAGTTACTCTATAACACGCATGTTGATAATGTAATGTTTAACTTTACATTAAAACTTTACTTTACTTTACTTTACTTTACTTTGATTCGATAAGGCGGTCGGTATACTGCTTGAATATGGCGGTCTTATAGAGCGTGAGGCGGATGGTCAGAGAACGGCATGGCGGATAAGGCTGAAAGTGATGTGGTACTTTTATTGCGTAAAGCTTGGAATAAGGGTGCAATAAGTAATGGAATTAAATTTGTAGAAAAACTTTGCAAAATGGTTTATGAATTATTGCGGGTTAGTTTTCAGTTCATAACTTTTTTTTGTCAAAATAGCAGAAAAATCTACGAGAATTCTGGCAGAATGGGTAAAAATAATTTCTGCAGAAAGAGGTCGTATTCTGGTTGAAATGTCCACAAAAACGGAAACTTAATCAACCACTAGGGCATATCCAAAGGAATATCATCCGCTTAATTCTAAAACGTGCAAAGTGACTTTTATTCTTACAAAAATACAAAGTTTCGTCAAAACACATGTTAAATTGAGTCAATGTGCACTTTTTAAAATTTAGAAAACAAATCACTATGCAAGTTTCAACTATGACAAGAATAACCGTCCTTTTTTACATCGTTGATATGGTTGGGAAGAAAATTGACAATTATTATTATTGATTATTAAGTCTTGAATAATTGAATACGCGAATGAATAATCAATATCAGTTCCCAATTTAATATTTCTCTTTATTACGATGCTGATAACGAATTTAGCAAAATGTAATTTTTTTCTATTATCAATATTTTCTAAGCTTACATATTTGATATTTAAATTTACCTCACACTTTGAAATTGCGGTAACTTCAAATTTAAAAATTGAATTTACACCTCGTATATATAGATTTTGAAGTGTCGACATTTAAGGGTCGAAATCTTTCGAAATGGCGTGTCGACATGGTGAAAAGTGTTTGCATATGTATTTTGAAGGGCTGAGGAGTATTAGTTTTAAATTTTGGCTCTCTAGCTCCATGTCGAAATTTCGACACGTCGACATGGTTCCCTTACGACATGGGTCAACTTAACCTGTGACCCACTTTTTAGACCCCGCTGAAGCTAGATATCGATTTTTACTGCGATGCGACATGTCAAATTTCACCCTTTTTGGACAATTTCGCCATGAATGTTCCCAATGTTCCCGGGATTATAGCTTGGAAAGGGGCAGGCATCCAATCTCCGTTTTTCTTGAAACACGTTGATATCACTGGGGACTACAATGTGCAATACTTTTCAGAGTATTGTACTTGCCCCTTTCGGAGAACCACACCCCTAAAGTCGCCGTATTTTGACTTTCGCCGAGCTTCGCCATTAAATAACTTTTTTGTTTGTGGACGGATTTAGATGAAATTTTTACGGTAGATGTACAATCGCATGAGCTACAATTTTAGATATGACATTTGACTCCAACCCTACTAGAAAAAAAACACACCCAAAGTGGGCGTGGCTCGTCAATTTTTTTATATGCTTGGCCTAAGCCTCCAAGAACTCGGAATATGCAAACATTTCATTAAAAAATTGCTCGTGGAATTGTTGCCGAAAATTTTGGGTTATTTCGAATAACCTCTGTGGATTCCTCCCTTACAAAAAAGTTTGTTTAGCTTGTGACTTAGGAGGAGACCGTACGAGGGTGTAAATGACAAATCTTAATGCCCTTTGTATGTGTTGTAGCACTATGTGAAAGAAGCAAAAGTGAAGGAGGGTTAGATGTAACGCATACATTTGCGCCCGCCACACCCCCTTGAATTGGCTGGCAACGCTAAACTTGCCGTACAAAAACGTTGACCAAAAACTCAATTTTGCTCGGATTTTGGTAATTTTTACATTTTTGTAATTCCAGAGAGTTGCTCTATCATATCCAATAGAAATCCCAACTTTTTAGAAATTTTGAATATTTTGGAAAATTTCCTGAGCAGGTATCTGTATTGAAAAAATTCAAAATTCCAAAACAGTTGGGATTTCTTTTGGGTATGATAAATCAACTCTCTGGGATCACGAAAATGTAAAAATTATCAAAATCCGAGCAAAATTCGATTTTTGTGACGATTTTAGTACGTGACCACGTCGCTTTCTCGTATTTTTCCCATCTTTAAGGGGGTGTGGCGGGCGTAAATGGGGGCGTTGCATCAAATCCTCCTTCACTTTTTCTTGGCCATTTACACCCTCGTACGGTCTCTTCCTTAGAAAATTGCAATTTGTTTTTAATACGTTTCGCACGAGGGCTAAAGACTCGTTATTTTATGGATAAAAAAGTTAGTAGCAAGTTTTGAAAATTGGCATTTTTTTTGCGAAATAGTTAAATTTTCCCCATTAGTAATTCTATGTATGAAAGTTTTTTATGGGGAAGTTAATATGATCGAAAACTGTAAATGTAGAATGCATATTTAAAACTGTGATTGCCTTCTATACTTTCGTGGTTATACTCTGACTGATTGCAGAATGTTGACATGGTTGCCATAGTGGATTGGATGACCAGCTCCAATAATCCACGGTACGACAAGGTTGCAAAAGACGTACCATTTGTCGGTCTGGAGGTCTCTAAGGAGGTGAAATATTTGCATGATACATTTGGAACCAAAGTCAACGATATTACCCTGGCTGGGCATAGTCTCGGTGCACATGTAATGGGACATGCGGCTCGAATTACTGATAAAGGACTGGAGTTAGGACAAATCGGAAAAATTTTTGGTACAATCTTTCTATTTTTTAATTCAGAAGAATGTGCAACTAATTTAATTTAATTTACTTGATCCGTCGACCACCCTCTAGTTTGTCATGTTGTTACATATTTGCGTATTTTATTTATAGGATTAGATCCTGCCGGCCCCTTATTTAAAAAAGATGGACTAGATAGAAACGATGCAGCGCATGTAGAGGTGATCCACACGGATACGATCCTCGGACGATACGTAGCAATTGGTGCCGTCGACGTTTTTCTAACCTGGGATAACAACTTTAGACTTAAGGGGGGTAAAAAGATAAGCCTTTCATACTCCAGCTGTAGATATTCCGCTGCGAGAGACATATTCATGGACAAACTGAATGGAACTGAGTATAAAAATTACGAAATAGATCCCGAGATTGGCTCACTAGGAACTAACCATGTCTTCATTTTGGACGTTTCTGGCAGTATGAGTAGTTATGGAAGAAATCAAGCCATGATTTCTTCCCTGAGACATGCGATAGCTTTAATAAGAGAGAATAGGCAAGTTTAATTTGTAGTCTATCAAATAATACATTCTAATTAGAATGAATATCTTTTAATTTCGTCTCAAGTTCTGTGGCGTTGGTTACCTTTAACGAGCGAGCCTCCGTGATTTTGGAACCCACTATTATCACAGATGATTCTTCAAGATCTAGTGTAATATCGGTAGTGTCCAACTTGTCAGCTGCCGGTCAAACATCAATTGGTGCTGGCCTAATTGTTGGGTTTTCCTTGTTGGACGTAAGCTGTAAACGTTGGAATAGAATCAGTCTTCTTACAGATGGTGCTGAGAACACGGCACCATACGTCAAAGACATAACTCGGCCATCCATTAACTGTAATTTTCGACGGAAATCTCTTAAATCTGTAAGTTTGCTGGAAAAGTACTTATATATGTACACGATAAGAAATCCTGTGAGGTGTGCGACTCTACCGGAAGAGTATCGAAGGTTGTTATCAGGGTTTGATGGTAGTTTCTTTTAGTCACCCAAAAGGTGATATATTGTTAACTGATTGACTGTCACCACTAGGATGACAGCGTCACCTACAGTTACAGGCCATTGATAAAATATATGTATCTTAATATTCCTGAAGTGCAAATTGAGTAATGGGGTCCCACTTTTTAAATAGCTACCAAGTGGGGCGGAGGATAAAGGATTCCCAAAAAGATCCCCGTAAAATTTATACTTGGCGCCGTGACGTGGCTCGAAATTGGAATATTTTATCCGATTTAATTTTTTCAAACAGCTACAACTTTGGAAATTCAAGGCGGATTTTCTAAAACTTTTGCTACAAATGATCACAAATAGTTGTACTATCAGAAATAAAAATAAATTTAAAAGTTTGATTTTTTGAAAAAAATTTCAAGGTCTGAAATTTAGATAATCTTCAAAATTGTATTTCCAACTTTATTTTCGGAATTCGGAAAGTATAACTTTTTGTGACAATTTTAAGCAATACTTTTTCAAAATCCGTCCTCAATTTCAAAAGTCATGGCCATTCGAAATTTGTAAAAACCTGGGGTTCTCAAAAATCGACCCACTCCTAATATAAATTTTGTCCAGAATTTTTTCTAAATCGTTCATCTAAGGCTCCAAAGGTATAATTAAGTAGTAAAAAAATGTTATTGGACCCCTGGATTGAAAATGCAGGTCCAGGAGTACGTATACCTATTTAGTTAGTGTACTTTAATTTGCTACATTGATTAATACAGATTTTATTTCAACAGTCTTATGCTGTTAAGGATACATTTGTCATAAATTCCGTCGCCATTGGTGGCTCTGCTGATGACTCATTAGAAAAGTTATGCGAGGCAACGGGAGGACAAGTTTCCCTGGTTAGCGATCGCAGTGATAATAGCGAACAATTTGTCCAAGTTATGCAGACAGTTTTCATGGATTCAAATGTAGTAGCGTTGCCGCCAAAAGTTGTAATATTTGGAAAGTCAACATTACTTCATATTGACGAAGATCTAACGGATAATCTCTCATTTTACGTCGACAGTCATGGGACGAATGCCACAGCTATGAAAATAATTACTCCAACAGGCGTTGATTTTGCTCAATATTGCAAAACAGATATAGATATGTTGGCAATAATTTGCCAATTTGGGTAAACACATGAAAAACCTCATAATAATTTCAATTCCGTTAATCAGTACGCATATTTGCAGAAACAATGTGACTCATGGAGTTTGGAATGTCACATTTTATAACCCAACGTCGCAAGCACATGCTGGAGAGGAAATGCAAATTTATATCTCGTCCCTACCGATAAAACAAGTGTTAAGAGTTTTCGGGCAATTCAGTTTTGTAAAGTCAGGCGAAAGTGAATTAATTAAAATTGAAGCAAAATTGGAGAAAGGTGGAAACCCCATTGTTGGCGCGGCTGTCGTTGCGGAGGTGATATCCTCTGAAAATAATGGCAAAGACATGACCATGAAATTGATGGATGATGGTTTCGGGTGCGATGTTGAAAAAAATGATGGAATTTATACCCGGTATTTGTCGACTTTAACTCTGAAACAAAATGTGCGGTATCAAGTTGTCATAAAAGCTGCGAGTGTATCAAGTACCACAAAAATTAGACCGGTGGGGACCATGTCATTTGTTTCGATGGATATGCAAAATGATTGGGATGATATGTTCCAGTTCGAAAGACAGTATTCAATCGATTCAATCAAGTAGTCTGAATTAAATAATATATTTAATTCTTGCGCAAAATGTTTTGCCTGTATGTATAATTTTTGAAGAGGAAACATTTCTTTTTATGATCCTCCACATGATCAAGTAAAAGACTTTCGGCTAACACACTTCAATTCGTCCCAGTCAGAGGTAATATTTCAGTGGACAAGTGTCGGTCAAAATGGTGATGTCGGAACTGCTAGCAATTTTGAAATTGTGGCTACATGTGGTCCAAACTTAGAACTTGAAGGGGAGAATAAAGTACGACCCTAGTCAAAGTTAAACTTGTATGTGCGTATTTGGTATCTTTTAATTGAATCTAAAGAAAAAATTGCAAATTTATGAAGCACGAAACTGGGCGTTTCTGTTTTTATAAAATATATTTTTAAAAGACATTCTTTTGAATTTAGGAAGTCACACATACAAGATAACTGGACTTGAGGCAGAGAATGGCTGCAGAAACCGTTTAACTGCAAAACCAAGCGGTTCACCGGAATGGTTCTCTTTAACGATTCCAGTCCAATTTCAGACCATATGTAATAACAGGATGAACTCGATTTTTTACACAATTCGATACATAAACGGGAAAGGGAAGAGAGGAAGCTTTTCTGCCTTTGCCTCCACCTTATATTTAAGTGACGGGAATGAAGAGGACGAAGGTATGCTGAAAATACATAAACCATTGTGTAAGTTAGAAGATTATAGATACCTACTCTGTTCACATAAAGTGTTACTGGGATAAACAGGAACCGCTTTTTCAATTTTGGGAATTTAAATTTTATTTTTATTTCATTGAAAAGCCAGTTAAATTTTGAATAGAAAATATGTGTCACACTTCAAAATTTATCCCCCCTACGTAGCTAAATTTTTGAACTCGCGAACGCCAAGCACCCGCTGCGGCACGCGCTCCATTCATGCACAAATAGTCGCATTCCGGGGTCAGAAATTTTTTTGTGACCCAGACACTTATATGGGGCTCAGAACATACATTTTCTTCAACTCTAATAAATATTTGGTGTTGAAGTAGATTAAGGTCGGGAAATGCCAAGGTCAAACATGAAGTAAAATGAAGTCAGAAATATGGATCCTAATCCATTTTTTCACGAATTTCGCACTAATTGTTAGCGTGGAGCCCTGTACAAGTGTCCACAGCTTACCACCCGATATGAATTGGTTGGTGGGGTGTTTCACCTTGGCCAGGACGTTAATAATAAAATGTTTTGCATCTACCCTCAGCCCCCACTCGACGAAATTTAAGGTTTTGGACCAATTCCGTCGCTTTCCGCCAAAACTGAGAGTGACTCCGGAGGGTGTGACCTTCTGACCCTCTTTTGCAACTGTCTAATCCTTAATATATTTGCCATAAAACGTTCTATCCTGTTCGTTGAAATACACTTCCATCATGAAGATATTCACATTGGTAAACAGAAAAAAATTTCAGCATTTTTACCGTGCCTGCTTGGGAGGACCTTGCCATTTTTTACACGGACATATTCCTGCGGAATCGTTAACGTGTGGGAATAATTGAAGGCCTTCATCTTGGGGTCATTTTACAGCTTTCTTCCGATTGCTGAGTTTGCAGGTCATCTGTATGACCAAAGTCTTCGGCGCTTGAGTGTGATTTTGTAGTATTCTGGCGCTTGTAGCGTTGGACATTCCAGGAATTTTCTGCGACCTTAGACGATCGGAAATTTTGCATTTATTAATTGCCCCCTTCCCTAAGATTATTTTAATAGCTTGGGCGACGACATAGTAGCTGACCATGAAAAGCTACACCACTTTAAAAATTGATATTTTTTTGCTAGGTGTAAAAATAAAAAATGATGGCTGTTCTCTTCTGCTTGCGCTTATATTAATTTTTACGTAGTGGGATCAGGAAAAAGCGGTTGGTACCTAATCATAGATACTGAATCAAGGAACACCATACAACCTATCTTTTAATTTTAGCTTATCGGATTCAAAAATACCGGGCGAGTAACACTTTATGTGAACAGAGTAGGTATGCAAAAGTATGTAAATTTTAGAAAACTTGTGTAAATTTTTACTTTGAATGAAGATGATTTACAATTTAATTGTTCTTATAAATAAATATATTGTGATGCAATACGTTTCGATAAAATTGTATTCGTCTTGTACTCTATATTTATTCAATTGTATTAAAGAAATATATTCGTAGAGTTATTATGCATATGCAGATAATATACCTACCAGTAAACCAAATTCTTAATGTAAGAATAAGCCACGTTGTTTGTAAGAAATAAAGACTTTTGCCTGAGGTTTTGAAACTTCTGGTTGAGATTATGTCTAGATTGCATTGATTGTATCCAAAACCCCAATTTCATCGGGACTTAAATTGTTAAATTATGCACAAATTAAGTAGCAAACACTTAAATTTGCGTTACTCTAGGGGACTTGGCCTGAAAGAGTTCAATACACACACATTCATTCAATAATTCATTACATAGGCAAAACGCATACAAATATTCTGCTATCTTCACATTCGCTTTACATACACGTTAACATTTTTTCTTATTTTCACTCCTAGCTATTTTAATCCATAAAATGAAATGTCTAAGAGCCTAATGAATCGAATGATCTCAAACGTGTATAATCAAACAAGTGTAATTTAGCATATATATACTTTTCGTCAATTATGTTCGCCACATGCCTCACAACAACTTATCTAAGTCTCTTCGAAGAACTCGACTAATTTATTTATCCTGACGTGCTCTACATTTATATAACGTTGTATATTAGTCAACCATCTTTAACCGTCGCTACTTGCTCATAACTTGTTTTTAATAAGTACAATAGCCGGCCCACTCTATTTTACCCACTTTGAAATCAAAATTTTACCTTAACGTTTTCGACTATGAATGTCGCGATTGTTCTCAATATGTCGGCCATCGCTTTTAGCTACTAGACGAAGTCTTCTTTTCCATGCCTTGAACACTTTGGGGTCACTTTCTTCCACTCCTTATTCAGCACTTTCCAAACCCCTTTCCAAGTGCGTGCGCGTCGTCTCGAAAGCCTTTGTTTTAGGTAGCCAAATCCAAAACAATCCAATGGACTTATATCGGGGGACTTGACTGGGATTTCTGAACTTGGAATAATTGTTGTTTCCTTTGACCGTTTGATGTCTGCCGCATAAATGGCTGTCTTGTGTGACGTATGCGAAGAAGCTTTGTCATGATGACCTTATGGAGCTCGTGACCATAAATACGGGGGAGATGGTTGTTCACCAATGGTCTTAAAACTTTGTCAATATACCAGTCTGCATTAACGTTAACTTTTTTGGGCACTTGAAATAATGGTATGACCTCACGCCCTGTCATTGCGGCGACCACCATGTGTTTCTTCAAAAAGTTGTCCTTCTGCACCACCCAATTTTCGGGGATTTTTTCTCCTCGTTTGACGTAACAAACTTTTCTCTTCCCGTTGCAATTTTGCACATAAAACATTGCTTCATCCAATGTCACCACATATTCTGCCTTATCGCCGGCCAAATATTTCTGATATTTTTTTTTGGATTGGTCTTTCGATTTTGCATCTGTTTTGGATTAAGGGAATGAACGGTGGTTTTGAAAGCGATGCGTTTGCCTAAACGCTTAATTATTCGTTGCACACTGGTCCTGGGGATACCGACGATGTTTGCAATTTTTTTCTGAGATGGTGGATTTACTTTCCTGGTCAGCAGGTCAATCTTCTTCACCGCCTTCCGATTGGCGTCATTTAGGGGTTGCTGTTTTGTGGGGGATTTTTGCCCAGCCGACTTTGCACGACGTCTTTTTCCAACACAATTCACAATGTTATTAATTGTTTTTTGACTTATGACTATATTTTGGGTAGAAAGGACTGCATTCCAAGCGGTCAAAAGTAATTTCCTGACCTCCCTGGTAGAGTAATTAAGGTCAGTAAGTGCTAAAACGCGACCTTCCCATTCTGGTTGAAGTTTCTTCGGCATTATCAAACCGACACTACTGTAAAGTTGACAAATTATAACTACAGGTGTTGGTAAGCAGATAAAAAATATAGCACTCAAAAATATTGCTCGGGTCACGAGAACCAGCGCGCCAAAGTTGAGTAAAATACAGTGGGCCAGCTATAGTATAACTCAAATTTGCTTCTCTCAATCTCATTTCGAAGTCATTGAAGAGTTTTCCTTAATTCACGAGGAACTATTTAGCGATTAAATTTTCTTCCAACGAGCCCATTTTAATGGGAATACTGTTGGCAATATTTGTATTTCTCGTTCGCACCTATAAACTGCACTGGTCTGTTGGTCCAGCATGCAAGAGGTAATCTAATTGAGTAAATTTTAGGCTTTTGTGGGAATCATTTAGAATTCTGTCAAAATTTCGTGTTTTCTAAGTTCCCAACTTGCAAGTAGAGGGAATTATGTACACTAGTATGCTATTAGGAACAGAATTGGTGACATTAATTAACTTTTCGACATTTCGGAAATTAAGTAATAAAAAAACTACTTAGGTGTCAAACCTGCCCGCAGATCATCATTTTCCTACAATAACAAGACGTTCACCTACTTTGGATCGTTCGGCCAAAAATTTACTACATAAATCGTGACAGAGTAAGTGAGGATATTACCCGTGCTTCGTAACATCTGTAACAAATTTGTCCCAATTTCTCCCTTTTGACGTACCCACGCCACGCGCAAATTGTCAAAGTATGGGTATGCTACAGCTCAAAATCGACACGAAAGATGAAACGAGTTGGATTATATCGACTACGCAGTCAACTAGTAAAAATAATGTGAACATCAACCAGAATATTTGCATAATTTTGCCTCCGTATCATATATGATATATGAAGGTGAAGAATGAAGGGAAATTTGTGCACAGGTATACCTGTGCACAAATTTCCCTTCATTCTTCCTTCATTCAATACAATATAATAAGGGACATAATACAACTCGTAGCCACACGATGTGGAAAATTACACCACAAGGGCATGCATATTTTACAGTGTATGACAAATAAATGACACCTGTCTCTCTATCACATATGAATAGTCTCATAATTACGAGTCATTTGGCATTTCAGAATCTGCAATTTGTTTAGACAGGAGGAATGTTAATTGTATGTTAATTGAATTGAATGTTAATTGTATGTTAATTGTTTAAAATTAGCAAACCTATTTATATTTGACAAATTTTTTGCTATTCCTTGCAATGCCTTATTACCAGATACATGAAATGATGCTTCTCCCCATATTGAGTTACATTTACTATTAGGTAAATTTATACAACTATTAGGTGTTTTGATGACGATAGGATGACATAGATTTACACAATTTTTAAAATACGGGGGGCTTAAATTTGACACAATTTTCCACAATTCTTTTAATAACTCAAAACTATAACAGTTACTACAATTTAACTATTAGTCAAGCACTAAGCCTAGAATATATGAATATATTTAGATTCGCAATTTTGGCTGAATTTGCCAACAACAAATAATTTGCAATATAATGGACAATATCTATTTGTCTTAACCATGGAAAGAAATGGTGCATTGAAACATGATGGAATAAATATTTACAATTACGTGTACATTTCTAACAATGCGTGGTCAACAGGGGGGTCACGCCGATTTAAATATAACCTGCACTAATTTATGAATAAGGTCATACGAATACATGGTTCAGTAGGTTACTTTCCTGAATATGCAGTTTTACCGGACGTATAGAATATCAAAGTTTGAAAAAATGCAAAACTTTTCCAATTTTACAGTGAACCAGTCTGAATTACCTCTCAAGGCACATAACTCTAGCATTTTTTCAAACTTTGACCTTCTCTACCTCCGCTAGAACTGAATATTCAAGAAAATGACCTATTGAACCATGTATTGATATGACCTCATGCTTAAATTAGTGCAGATTTTATTTTATTTGCCGTGACCCCGTTATGGATCACGCATTGTACATAAGTAAGTCGCATAAAGATAACATTATTAGTTACATTATTTAATATACTGAGGTATTCCATTAATAGAATTCCATTTGGAAATCACGACATGACAAAAACATTTACTAAATATATCTAAAACTGGCCGAAATATCCAGCCTCTCTGTTTTAATAGTTTCCCCTATCCCATCCCAAACCCCCCGCGCGGTCCAGATATTCCCCACCTTTTCAAAAATTATTTCATCATCCAACTCAGGAATTACTCCATAAGGTTCGACAAGTTCACTCCATTGATCAAAACTGGAACGCTGATTTTCAATATACTTTACAGAAACAAAGATTAGCTCCGCGTTCGTCATATTGATAAAACTCGACACCATCTCGGTTCGGTACTCACGTAGTGGAAGTAATGTTATATTCCTCGCATTAAAAACCATATCTAGCCGACCATCCTCGGAAGTTTGGTGAAATTGGTACCCTATCAAATTCAGCTCATCCAATACGATCTGGTCAGAAATATTTGTGACATTGTGTGAAACATCACGTTTTCCAAAGTCAATTTTTTCAAAGTTCTCGGAAACAAGGATACATTCGCCAAAATGTTTTTAGATCTATACGTACCACTAAAACTATCTCTTCTAATTTTGGAAATATTGCCATGGCGGCGCCAAGCTCCTCGTTGAATAGCGCCTCGTCGAAAATAATTTTTGTAACATTGGCGCCATTGATGCTTGGAATAGTGTTGCAGTAGACTGATTGCAGCGCCAAAATATTCACGGGTAGGGTTGCCCTTTCCAAAATTTTGTGATTAATATCCCGCACCGTGGATTTTAACAGGCCACGCGTATGGTTGAATTGGATGAGTAGTTGGCCTTGTGTCCTGTAGGTGATGTCGACTCCTTGATCCCAAAGGTAGCTCAGCAAAGGCTTGCTATATTCCAGTTCGGGGTTCGGGTGACACTCCGTTTTGTTTAAGAAGGGAAGGATTGACATGTAAAGGTCGGCGTGGACTTCGTTGTGCTCTTTGTAGTAGGACGCGTCTCGATCCACAATTTCATTCTCGACCACTAACCTCTCCAAAAGGGGTAGGTGGACAGCTTCCCCTTTGCGAAAGCGGCCATGTCGAGTGACCCCCTTCATCGTAACATTGCGTAACGTGGCGTTGTTGGAGGCCAGAAATGAGAGAAATTCGCCGCTCTCTATTTTCGAGTAGGGTAAAAGAGTGAGATGGGTGACGTTCGTGATAGTAGGGACGATCGTGTGGTAGATGGCGTTCGAACCACGAAACATGAGTTCTCCTGATGAAATGGTCCTGAAAGACATTTTAATTAGGGTTTCGCTTGGACAAAACCACGTCAGGACAGTCCAAACATGGTTTTGGACACGAATCATGAGGTGTTCAAAAGTGTCCGAATGTGAAAAATGGGGCAAACAGATACAACTCATATTACCCCATTGGACACTTTTGGACACGTGTCCAAAACGAAACCCTGCTTTCAATAACGTCAAATAGAATTTTTTTGCTCGAAAATACTTCCGTACCTATTCAGCCTCATCCTACTCGTATCAGCAATAAGCGCCAAACTCATTCTACTCCACCCCGTCGAGACTTGCCTCCACTGCGCCCCCGAACTGATAACCGTATCCTTCAAAGCCTTTCTTTCTTCCACATCCCGTACCACCCTACCCCCCCATCTATCAGTGGTCTCGTTTCTCTCGAGAATAAAATCCGTCCATTTGCCATCGTCCCCTTTAACCCCTAACTCTTTCAGCAACCCCTTTATACTCTCTGCTTCTGCGTCCGTCACCGGCCAGGTATTCTTGTCAAACGAGTAATAAATCCGTCTCGCATCCGTCATTCTTAGCAAACTTTTCACCACCGATCTCGACGGGTATTCGATTTTTATCCCAATATTTTTCGCATTGTAATAACCATCCAGCCCTGAACCCTCCAGATAACCCGAAATCCAGAGATTGTCCAACCTTTTAATAGCCCGTGCCGGACCACTGTGCAGCGTTTGTAAGGTGCTCACGAGGGTAAGGTTGGTCACGGAAGGGGGAAACTGATCCATCCCGATTTCAGCGCGGTATGAGGGATGCAATGTGAGAACCTTCAAATTGTCAAAGGTGGAAATCCACTCTTCCAAGCGGCCATACCTTCTAAAAGCGAAGTCCACAATATAGTTTAAAATGAGAGTGTGCAGACTTCCCGGATAGGGCAGGTTTGGTGGCGGGCTTCCTAGTTCGATCCAGTTCAGTGCCAGTATGGACAAGGGGGACGTCACACCTTGTAATATTTCATTACTGTCTTCTCTCAAACTTGACTTGAGGACCTTGTCAGCATGACCTATCTCTAGGTAGGACTCATCGAAAAACATGACCGTGATATCGACACCTAGTGACCAAACGTGTTTTGGTCTGGAATCAGAGATCGTTGTATTTTTGACCGTGGCAGTAAACGGGAGGAAGTGTCGGAGTAAACTCCAGCGCGGGTTGAAACCTCTCCTCTGCCCGTAGTCCAGGTGGAGGTAGTAGGACTTCAGGTTGGGCATGTAAATTAGCAATTTTGCCGTGTCCCATTTATCCGGAAAGGTTATGTTCGCCTTGTGAATCGTAATGCTTTGTAAAGTTTGAGAATGTGTTGTCACCAACCGGAGAAAGTCACGTGCTCCAAAATGGTAATGGATGTCAAATTCGAAATATTCTCGTGTTCCACAAATGTCAAATTGAGGATGCCAGGTGCTTTACCGCAGAGTAGGTAGGATCCCGTCACGTTGTCGAAAACTGGATGATCAGCCGGATTATTATTAGCAAACGTTTCTGTCCGGTCAGGATGAGCTGTCACGAGTTCTGGCGAGTGTACAATGTGTGCAAATAATATGGTGGTAACGTTGGTAGTGTTCGTGGCTTTCTTAATGCAGGTGCACCGAAATATTGGATCCAATTTTTTGATCCAAATATTGGATCCAAGTTAGTACCCACTTTTTGGTGGGTACTAGTTGGGTACTAGTTGGCCTCTGTGAAGTTAGCCCAACGTGGTATCAATTCTCAATGGTTTGGATTGCAACTCGATATGGATGTAATTAATCTTCCAGGGGGTGTGTCCTGACGAGCACACCCCCTCAAGGGGTAAAGTTAGATTCCATTAAGATATGATGGTATATTCAAGTGACAAGCTTCGGGTACTTTGTGGGTGTGCCTCCACTCGACCACACCCCCTCCCGGGGTACAATGAGATTGTCCTGATTATCTAATACTTATAAAGCAGGGGAGACAGACGCTGCTGGTAATGTTACTGGCCTTTCTTTAGAGAAGTGGTCTCGAATCATAAAATCACAGACTTTAATGCCCTTATTGTACATAGGTACATACATATGAGATTACTAGGTTTTACTCCATAAACCCTATTACGCCCTCCGCAACCCTCTGAAGGCGTGCGCAACACAAAATTGGGAGCATTAAAACCTTAACCAAAAGCCAATATTACTCGGAGTTTCATAATTGTTACGTTTAATAGCAAACTTTAATATTTTGAAATTTTGATTTTTTCGACTAAGGGAAATTTAAATAAATTCTGAAAATTTCAAAAAAGTTGAGTTTGCTGTTGGATATGACAATTATCTGGGAGTGTTACACCAAATGCCTTCGCATTGTTAGTAGTAACTGGTTACAAGGTATACTTGATTACCAAAAAGGTATACATTTATTACCAAATAGTAATAACATACTACCCCGCGTTAATAACCGGTATCACAATCCCGTTAGAGTCATATATGATTACCGGATATTTATGCGTGTACGGATGGCTATTGTGACGTGGATAGGATTTAAAGTTCAATTATTTTGAAGCAGTCATGTCGGGGCCGTGACACTTTTCAGGAAGAAAATGCATCCCACGGAAATACAATAACGGACAGCAACTTAGCACCGATTCCTCGTCAGTGTCACCTCTCCCTGCTAAATCCCCTTCTCACGTTCGGATACTACTTAGGCATCGTTCCATTCCGCTTCCGAGTCATAACGGGTACAAAAGTTGGCAGCAATGCTAAACTGGAACTTTACAAATGGAAAGTACAAAAGGTAAATAGTAAAGTGTAAAGTTGATGATCATTTCTGTCCGGACTGTTTATTAGTTTGAAGATATTGAGTTTGTGGAGATAGTGTTTCGAGTGGAACAAACGGAATGTCCAGGACGGCCGACAAAAGGCTACTTTCGACCACTAAATCCAAATTTTATCCGGACATAAATTGTGGTTAAAACCGGTTTTTTTCCACTCGGACAAAAGTCGTTTCAACTACTCCAAAACCGTTTTGGACGTCCAAAAAGTAACACTGGCGTTAAGGGTGCTAATAGACACATATTTCCTGTCCAAAACCTTTCTTCCCATCCCAGTTGGAAAAAGTGGGAAAAGTGGGAAAAATGGCGGCCAATGTATTTAGTTATTGGGTCACTCCACGAGTTATGGTAATGGGTCTGATGTCAAAAATCAATTTTTTTAAAATCCTTCAAGTATATGTTAGGGGACCTTAGAATATGGAGAAAAATCATTTTCCCCAAATTTTTAAAATTTCTGGGGGCGTGGTAGGAGCGGGAGTGGCTTACATTGAGAAACCACTTTCTCTCGGCCGCTATTGTACCTATAGGCTCCAAATTTCATGTGGAAATACCTTGGGTAAATACAAATGCCGGGTTTCTTCTCTTTTTTAGAAATTAGGTCATGGTGACCGTGTACAGGCCTAATTAAATTTAATTAATTAATTAAATTAATTTATTAAATTAAATTGGTTGTGATGTGAATTGTCAATGTTCCACACCCTGGCGTCCCCGTTAGCAAATCTGAGCTGGCCTTCTCGGAAGCAAGTCTCGCTCTCGTACCCTTTCCAACTGTAGTCACACAGGCGGAATTCGTGCCACCCACCGTGCACCGCTTGCCAATAAATTTTGACATCGATCGTTTGCCCCACAGTGTAGTTCCTCACGATCAGACCGCGCTCGTGCGCTCCCCCAATTTCATGCTGTCTCGGCATCGCTTGCGTTATTGGATCTCCGCACAGACCGCAAGCATTTACGTTGGGCTCGGTCACCTACAAATTTGTAATTGTTATTAAATAAAAAAAACAACCGCGGTAACCGAACCTTGTCCCTAGCTTAGACCATTTATTAGTAATCGGGTAAAAAAGCAAAAAAAATGCAGAATGGGCTGTAATGCTTAATTGCTTTTTACTCTTTTATACTTGTTTTATTGCTTTTTACTCGTGCTATTTTTCTAACTTAAGCGCCACCTAGCGGCGTAAATGCCAACTACAATGTTTTAAGTAGCAAAAAAGCAAAAAATAATAATTCAATACAACAAAAAATCAGCTTTAAAGCAAGTTAAAAGCAAAAAGTCAGCTTTATTTTGCTAGGGAGAACACTACAAATTTCAGATTTCAAAAATACACAGAAAAATATTAATTTTTGATTAAAATTTAACAACCAATCTGACTAGAAAGTTTCTCAAATCGAATTCTTCTCCGTAAAATTCGTAAAATACAACATACGTAAAATAAACGAATTTCGTAAAACAATTATTATATTTCTTTACCCCCTCGCCACCACAATGGAGTTCCGTGTCATCCCCTATGAGACTTCCCATTGGTATTCGGGAAGTCCCCACAAATAACCGCGATGTGGGGGATCCTGCACACGACCGTGACCGTGGCAGGCTACGATAAAGAGGAAAAGGGTAAATAAAATCTTGGCCGTCATAATGAATGCCAGATGAACGTTGCAATATTTTTGCACGACTGAAGACAAAGTTATGTTGTGCACAATTATTTATACAAGTTTGCGAAATAATGTCCGGCTAAAAGTCGTTTTGGACGTCCAAAAAGAAACACTGATTACGCATTTTCTGACAAACCCAACCATATCTTCGTTATCACGTCGAGATTCTGGGCATTTTCACCACTGTCTCGAGCATTTTTGGTTGCATTGCATTTTCACATGAGGTTCGGATGGAAAACTAATTCGTTTCGAAGTGTTGTCGAGACAGTAATGAAAATGCTCAGAATTTCAAGGAGATTATGAATAGATGGTTGGTTTTGTGACAAAATGCATGATAAAGAAGTTGGTTAGGTTGGGTTAGAAATATATACCAAGTGTCGCAGATTGTGAAGCGGTGAGGAGGCATGTATGTATTTATAATTGGCCATAGAGTGATTTGGGTAGGAACTTTTCTAGTTATGAAGATCACGTTGTGACAGTGCCATTAGTATTTAATTTCTATGTCTACGCTAAAGTTTATTTTTGCTGCAATTTATCTTACTTAAAATCACAATATGTCCTTCGAGATTTGAGCTTTAATTTATTGACTCTTTTTCAACATGGTAAGAACTTCTGGCCTTCAGCCTCATTCACTTTCGTGACTACGTCAAATCAGTTACCAATTCGGACAGTGAGTCAAACGTCGAGAATCACCATTTGTAATTTGAATTGAATTGGCATTAATTAAATTATAAATTGTGAAATACTAAACCACCCCGCCAAATTGTTTAAAGTGAAATCGCCCACACAAAAGGGTAGTCAGTGTAAACTTCATTGTAATGTCACACTCATCAGGATGCGTAGATGTGAACTTTGTAGGAATTAATCACTCGCAAACATGTCAAACTACTTATGTAAAATTTCACAGCAATTAAAATGTCAGAAGCAAAAGTGCTTACAGTGGTTTCACATTCTCCTCTAGGGGACACCACGCGGACAGTTGACACCCACCAGAAATACATCTTCCCATCAGAGCTCCATTATTTTGTTGAATTGTTGTCCCCGCTTTACACTCCGAGCTGGATTTGCACCGAATTGTAGCATTTTTCTGGAAAATATCAATAAAGTATGATTAATTTACACGGGTGTCATTGCATCAGCTTGGGACAATATTTCCACAGCTTTATGGTTTCCCCATAATCGACCCATGCTAAATAACCTCTTTCGCCTCATATCCTACAATATTAACGTCCCCATATGTCCCCACGCCTCCCGCGGCCACTGGGCGGTAGCACACAGGTACACTCCGCGTCGTAAGTTTAGCCTCACCCTACGCCATAGTCATATCTCTGCAATGGCTGAACCGATTTTGATGAACTAAACTTTATTTTATAGTAAAAGCAATTTGTATAGAAGGGTTGTAGTTCAATTTAACTCAAGTTGGTTCGAAAAAATAAAATCCGTCATAATACAAAAAACGTTAAATGTATTAGGAGAAATCAGAATGATACAAATAATTTATTTTATTGCCATTTTTCATGATTGATTTCTGCGAAAATGACAAAATTAATATATTTTTTAAATTGTTGGATTACGGATTACTAATCCGGATTAATCCTAATCAGTATTACTAATCCAAGCAATTTTAATCCGGATTATCCCAACTCTGGGTGGGGCATATTTCAAATCGAGTCCAACGAATTGGTTGGAAGTCAGAAATAACGGATAGTTCTGGAAACATGCCAAAGCTGGAGGATCGGCTACAGCAAACCATTAGTGCCTTAGATCCGAAGAAGTCTATCATCAATTATGATTATTACAATTTATATTAAATATATATTAAATATTTATATTATAAGTTATATTATTATAAGTTATATATTATGAGTTATATTAAATATTTTTTAAGTATTATTTAAATATTTTACCCTTTAGCCCGTAAGGGCAACAATAGTCGTTCGGTACAAGAGCGAATAAAATTAAAAATTCTATTCTGCACAAATATAGTTTTAACGTTCATGTGTCCACGGGAAAACAAATATAAAACCAATATAAATGTAACTAAAATGCATATTACTTAAATCGAACTGCAGATTTGGAGCGTGAACACATTTGACGTCTTATTTTCAACTTAACTGCTTTCTCTAGTCTCCAAATGTTTACCAGCAAGCTCTTCCTAGTTTCCCTAATAAATATCAAACTGCATACACCCAATAAAGCAAAGTGGATGATAAACATGGATTGGACACTGTCAGACAATTTGATAGCTCTAACCCTCCATTCTCCTTCCCCTCCCTTCTCTTTTCCCACATAACTTGTCGCCCATTCTTTAATTCCCCTGCCTAAATTCTTCCCCACAATCTGAGTTAGCTTTTGATAAACACCAAATTCCACGAAATTCTTTAATAATTTCGGCAGCTTGGATTTTTCAGATGACCAAACAGCGATTCCCCAGGGTTTTGAAAAAATTCTTTCTTTCCCCTGGTAAAAATCTTTTGTCGGATAAATTTCGTCCATTGTCTTAACATAATTGGAGACATCTCTCCATTCGCCAAGATATGCGGAGGGTTCGTCACAATCGGTTATTTCTTTTAGTATCGCTTTTTCAATATTTTTTCTATGTGTATGGAAAATGTATCCGTGAAGATATTCCCAGCCAAGTTTTGTATCCAAGACCTTCATACTTTTCAGAATTTCTAAATTACCAGTTTGGTTAAAAGCATTAAGTAATATATTCTTTGAGGAAACTTTACTCTCGTTCCATAAACTTTTAGGGAAAAACCTTCTTTTCGGGTTGAGCAAATAAAATAACAACTTTGTCTCGGAATGAGAAAAATTATAATATAGTAAATCAAATAGGTTCCCCAAAATTGAGAAAGTTTCGTAAGATTCCCTTTGAAAGGGATGTACAAATTTATCCATCTCATAATCTCGAATTTTAGATAAAATACTGAAACACTCGGAACGTTCACCTGGCGTCAAATGAATTAAGGGATTATATCTTTCTTTAGCTTCCAGATAGTAATAATCTTGTGCTTTGGCCACGTTGTAAATTGTTTTATTTAGAACACTTTCTTTTCCATCTTTGTAGCAAGCTAGGTGTTCGAAATCCCTAATTTTGTCCTTTGGGAGAGGAGAATTCACAAATTCGATCAAAATCCCAATATAGCAAACGCTAAAAAGCGTACCGATAAATAACCAGGGAATATTTATGAGTCGAAATGGCAAATTGTCATCTAGCCTTTTTGGAATGAAACTGTATTCGTCTACCAGGAAACCGAAGAATGTAAGAAAGACGTTAAATTTTATTCCTATCTTTAAAAAACGCTCCGTATAGAACCACACAACTGTCGAGATAATGCAAACCGTACAAATTAGAGCAATCCATAAGTTAAAGGAAAACGGAACGAAGTAAATCAGGAAATCTAAACTTCCTTTTGCATAACACGAGAAATACGTAATCCCATCAAATCGGGTTACAATTAGGTCATACTTTTTTGAGAAATCTACTCCATACAAATCGCTTAGCTTTATTTCCCCATCTAATGTTGGATAAAATTTGCAATCCTCCGAGCTATCACAACTTTTTGGACACCAAGCAAACTGAGAGCCAAGCACCCGTTTACAAAGGAATAAGGAAGCATTCAAGCTTTTTGTTGCTTCAAAATGCAGATATGGAAACATTTGGGTTACATTTTCAAGCGGGACATTCAAAGTTATCCCTTTTGTTTCATAATTGTAGCGAAATTTCCAATTTAAATCGGTGTTAAAAGCAGCGCTTGATTTAAAATATGATTCAATTTCTAACGTTTCAGTGTTGTTGAGACATCTAAAGTTTTTTTCGAAATTTGGAGCCGTATGTAATTTATAATGGTAGCAGAATTGGTGTGGAAATAGGAGGGAAAAATATGGGGAATATTGATCTTTATTGCGACCAGAAATGTATGCTCTGCCATTTCACAATGGCCGTGGTTTTCCTTCCGAAAGGCTAACGACAAAGTAAAATTTGTCCGCAGTGAGGGGTGGGACAAATATTAGAAACTTGTGTCGAAATATGATCTTAAAAATTCTTGCTTGAAAAATTTCTTACTTGCAACGCTCATCCATTCCACAAAAGAACATCATTTGACTCCACACATTTTCGTGTCTAAACTCAAATTGACACTCGTCATAATTTTGGAGCACACAGGTCGAAAAATCCTACCAAAATTTATACTAGTATATTTTCGTGATGGGATTTGCGACTTAATTATTTATTTACCCTCTGTAACCAAGTGTCGTCCTCTGTTTTATTATTGGCCTTCCTCATCTTGGCGACAAAATTTCTAACCTTGCTTAACCGGATGTAGTAATACCATGAAATCACTCGCTCGACCGGGTCCCGCACCATGTTGATGTACACGACGTGGTCACAGGCACCCCCCACACGGGTAAAGTTGACCATAGCGACGTGTTTAGTATACACGCTGACTGGTTGTTTGGGAATCTGGCAGAGGAGGTGCGCAAGGTCAGCTTCCTGGGCACAATTCAGCCTGGCCTGCATCCCAGGGTGGGCGCCGTCTTGGTAGAAGGCGACCCCATTTCGGATGGACAGTTTTCTGAGGAGATTTATCATCATGCTGCTCCCTACTTTGGGGACTCGGTTAAAAAATATTAAGTCCGGATTTGGTGCGGTGACGTTGGTGTTTTTGAACCTATCAGCAAAAAGGGACCCATTTGTGGCGGGATTGGACGTTTTTTCGGCGGAAGGGGAACCATTTGTGGAGTAAACGAAGAGAAACAATGCTATAAAATAAAGAGTCCACATGTCGGATTAGGGTCGGATAGAGAAATGATGCTGAAATTTATTACTGAGAGGGTTATAAATATATGCCAAAAAACTGTAATTTTAGATACATATATTATTGTTTAAGTGATAATCCAGGTTAATTTGGTGTTTTTTTGTTGGTTGTTCCTTATTACCCGGAAGCATAAATAAATAAATTTGAGTCAAATGTGTGGAATTTGAATCAGTCGGCTGATGATAAGTAAAATGTAGCACACTATTCCCGTTAATGAAGATGACAATTTTATGTTAATATTCTGCATAAGTGCGGCACATCCAATGTGTGCCTGAAGAAGCATATAATTAGTCATTGTATTCTGTCCCATTGTTTTTCTAATCTGGCCAGTCGCGCGTATAAATAATTCAGCAAATACCAATTTATTTCAGAAACGCGAAGCAAGTCGACCTAATCCTGCTTACAAATCGTGCAATTCAACACGGCAACTTCGACATGAATTTCGTCCACCTTTTCACACTGTTCGTATTTTTGGAATCAGCTTGCAAATTCGCCGAAATGCTGAATATTACGGTAATTGATAAATCCTGATTTGCAATTAAGGTCTCCCATCGAAGGCTGTCAAACTTTTACTCAACTTTATTAATAATGTATTAATTTTCTATAAATTGAATCAGTATGACATTGAAAAAATGCATGATCTCACCTCACAATTATCAAGTTTAGCAGAGATACTTGTATGAGAAGAGGAGAAAAACGGGGGATTGTATTAAAATACAGCAATTGGAATAAAAAGAGGAAATTTGGAATATACGTGTAGAAATTGACATCTTCGATGCCAGTAAATATCTCTTAAATTTATAGAAAATTAATACCGAATATGTATCTGCATCAAACGTGGGAAATGTGACTTTTGCAAATCTGTAATTGGCGAGTAAATATTACAAACGTAATTAATTTAATCAGAAAAAGGGCACAAGCTGCGTAGAAAGAACCCCGTTCTGCTTGGGGCATTCTGACTGTTGTGGTCATCGATGCGTTCCACTCATTTCCCACACTATCTCAGCCACAACAGTGTACAACACCCTTGGCTATGTTGGACTACGGGGTGAGAGTCAATTTGATCTCTCCAGCGTGCACGTCTGTTCGACTGATGTGCACACAGACGACAAAGTGGCGACTGCGGATGAGTGGGACCTAGAAAAAACGTTGCTCAGGACGACACCGACAGCACCGACGACACCGACAGCACCGACGACACCAACGACGCCCACGACACCGACAGCACCCCCCGAACATGCACCACCGTTTCCTGGGTGTACACAGTACCCACAGTACCCACAGCACCCTAATTGGTATCCGAGATCACATAAGCAACATAAGGTCGCCATTGAGTTGAAGAAATTTTCCGATTTCGTTCCCACCGTTTGTCGCCCATTTGTAGAAAATGCCATGAAAATATTTGGCGGATTTCAGCATCGAAATCCTGTGGGGAAGGTGTCATATGGCGATGATTGTGCAGCTGATATGGAAACCTCGGAGTTCGTATATTAAATTGCTAACCATAATATACATGTGTATTGTCAAAAGAAGTTAAACTGAAAGATTAAATTAGTTCAATAAATTGGTATTGGATGCGTGTTTGAATTCATTTGCATTTATAGAAATCCAGTAGGAAAACAATTCCAGGCAGTTTTCATACAAATAAATATGTTGTTGTTAGGTTTTGAAATTTTACCGTATTGGTAGCAAATTTTGCACGCTCATAATTTTAATATTGAGAAGATGGAGCAACGCTTAGGTGCAATTTGGTACAAAATAAGTAATCTAAATATCCGTACGTCAGAATTCAGTTTTCTTCATTATACATATGTATGTACGTGGCGAGCAGTAAAGGTTGCGAAGGTGTAGAACCATTATTGCGTATACATCGTGTCCCAAAAGCATCTCCCATCGATAGGATATACTTTTTGTGATAATGTTTGTATCCTCACTCGTGTGTGTTCACGAGATTGCCTGACATTTTAGGTCATTGTGTAAAAAAATGTTTAAAGAAATAAGCACAAGAGATGTAAGATAAAAAATGGATGAAATCCGCGCGATTTTGGGGAGATACATTTGGGACACAGTGTAGTCAAGTGCAATTTATTTGCATAGCTTACACTTTTAGGTATTACGCAGGAAATTATCTAACAAGACCAAGACATGTTCATATTCATATTTTTAAATAATACTTTGCCCATTATTTGTAACTGGACCACCGTATCTGGAAATATTCGGGAATTAATATGTGTGCTTTCCAAATTTGATGTTAGTGCTCTCTATTAATTAGGTAGGGCATGCTGGCTGAAAGTGTCTGCATTTCATTCTCGTCGTTTGTGTATGTATGTGTGGCTCAGGCCACATCTAGGCCTGAGCCCAGATGTGGCCAGTTACTGAGAGAACGCGCAAATGACCAATTAACTGTGAAGGAAAGGGTCGATAGTGAATTTACATATGTATGTATGCATGCATATGTATGTACAGTACGAACGGAAAGTATTCATGGGTTTGGTAGACTCGTGGTGAAATCGTCATATCTTTTCATCAATTCAAGCTATGTCCTTGAAAATTTGCCCAAATGCAGATAATATAACGCATATGAACCTTCTCGATTCCCGAGGTCAACCAACTACGGATTATGCGTTGCGAATAATAACAATTTGGACCCGTAAAAAGTTCACGTGCTAAAAGTATTCATGTGTTTTATATTTTGAGTTGTAACTTGTCAAAATTTGTCCAATTATTAGAAATTTCTGGAAATTTCTGTACAACTATTCGAAAGAGTACACGTAAGTGAAATAAAAAATATTTTCGCTTGTTTAGTTGCATGTATGTATGTGAAGTTCTTGTGCACAGGGGCGAACAAACATCAGAAGAAGTTCGTAAGAAAATCATCGCTTACCATATTAAGAAAATTGTGCCTAGCAAAATTCATGAAAAGACTAACGTAGCAAGCCCAACGATTGAGAGTGTTATCCAAAAGTGGAAGAAAACTGGCGGAACTGTCAATTTACCAAGGTCCCACCAAGAGAAATGCACAACTACATGGTAAGATCGCTTTATTGTACAACACTAGGAAAGAAAGCCACAGATAACCGTGGGTTTCTTTTACACATGTAAAGGTGAATAAAATCTGTCCACCAGAATTCAAAATCTTAGAGTTCAAATTTCTTATTCGAAATTATGACGCACCCTGTAAGTAGTCAATAATGATTTATTAATTTTAAACACCTAATTATATATTTTATGTACTACATTGCACAAATTTACAAAACTCGCAGATATGAAAACATGTACATAAATTTAAAACGGCCTACAATTTACACACATTTAATATTCTTAAACAAACAAACATACATAATGCAACTTTCAACAACAGATAAGATTTTCCCTTATTGTAAGTAGCTTACGAAAGTGCCATGCATAAAAAATATCATTTCGTCTGTCATTCTAAATACTGAGGTCAGAATCAGTTTAACCATACACATTTGTGACGTATTTGTACACAAATATATTTAGTTGACCAGTCTCAGACTTTTGGCACATTCCGTATGCTCCAACCCCACTCCTCCTGTCTTCACTCTGTCCAATAATTATTCATATATCCAATTATTACACAGTGCTCATTTATATTATCTGCATCCCATCCTTCCCACATTCTCCCACATCCTGGCCAAACTTTGATAATCATTCCACAGAAATATGTTTATAAATTCATCACATTCTTATCATTTGGCACGTATGTACACTCTTATCCAACTGGCAAATCAACTAACCTCTATTTGTGGATGTACAAAGTAAAATTTTTCTGAACATGAACCCAACCAATAAATATGTATAGGCACTTTCTCATTGTTTGTTTCACATCCTGCCCAATGTTATCAAACTTTGATAAGCCAAAAACATAACGGCGCCTATCCTTGTTACGTAATTCGTCTCACGGCGAGTATCCTATTACTGTTCAGAGGGCCGCCTGGATTAACTACCAGATTAGATAACTTGTATTCCATTCCAGTCGGCCTGTAATAAATTTAACTGTATGCAAATTGAAAAAACCAGACGCAAGTTTCTTACCCCATCAAAGTGATCAAATTTCGCCAAACGATCGCAATAAATTTGCAATGGAAGTAGAATTCAAACCAGACTTGGAACTGTACATTCAACCAGACGATTGGAAAGCCATTTTTAATACATTCCTTCAACCAGGCACACCGCTCTTCTCAACAAAGGAGTTGGAATTAAGCGAAAAGTTGAATCTGGAGCTTTATCCAACAATTTCTGACTTGTCCAAACTGGCGAAAATCGCTTACTCTACTTTCGCCGATGCAAAGGAGCAATTGACAAAATGTAAGATTTCATTTTTCAAAATGAACACTAAATATAAATTTAATAATTACATTAAACTAGAATAAGAGCTTGGCAATCGTTAATTATTCAACCAAATCATCGTACAAAATGACATCATTTTATAACGACCAGGCAATGTCGATATCACCAGAGAATGGCAAACAACGAAGATAAGTTTGCCATTCCTAACTCAACAGTAAAGCGCTGAGTCATACATAAATCCCATGACATTTAAATAATCATTAACGTTTGTAATTTTGTACATGACTATTTCATACATGTAGATATGTACATATCTAAATGTTTATACATTCAGATATGTAACAGGATGTCACATTACGCTGCCATGAAATACCACGCCATCACGGAACCATACCTCCTAATGAATCTACCATTCTCTATCTGCAGCATTATTTCGCAATTACAAATCGGATTATATTCTATAAAAATGGGCGACAGAAAAATAACAAATAACACAAAGTGCCCATTATGTGCATCAGGATATGACGCCTCAGTTGACCACCTTATTATGCATTGCAAAATTCTTACCCCAAGTCGAAACAAAAACTTACATGTAAAAGATTTTACTTCCCTCCTGAAATGTATAATGACAGTAGTAATCTAACAAGTCGCAGTTTCTTAAAATCACTATTCTGGTACTCGATTTATGTAGTCAGTTCTTATTCCAGGTAAAAATGAGCCAACATATAATTTGCCGGGTTTTATGCATAAAATTTGTGCAGAATTATGCTTAAATATGCACAATTTGCTACGATTGGACACAAAATTTATACATAAAATTTTCTACATAAAAAAGTTAATATTTTTAAACATATCAATATGTATATGTATTTATATATATGTATATTTATATATCAAGTTATATATATATATATGAATATATTTGTTTTTATGCACAGTAAATTATGCATAAATTTTTATGCCGAGTGCAAAATGCAGAAATTCTGTAGAAATATGCAGAATTATGCAGTGTTGTAGTAGTTAACTACAATTTTTTGTAAAAAGTAGTTGTAGTTAAATTCAACTACATGTGTAAAGTACTTGGAAAAGTAGTTAAACTACTTTTTCCGCTGATATAGTTGACCAACTAAATCTTAACTACTTTTCAACTACATTCTAACCACATTTCTGCCACATTATTTTTATCCAACAGGAAATTCTGAGGTTATCAGAAGGAACTAAATGAGTTCCTTCGAATGGTATGAGTAAATATCTCTGTGCTAAATTTCAGCTTGATTGGTTGATTTAAAAAATCGGAATTAACGACCCCGTATTGTTTCTCTACTTATAATTTTTTTCAATGTTACTCCATATTCTTTCATCTTAAGTCATTGCCAAATTTCAGACGTCTATGTAAGACCAATACCAATATTCTGACCACACCTATGACTCCTACCGGTCAACCACTTCATATTTTTCAATTATTTGTGAAATGATTTATTTGAATATTGAGTTTCATTTTGAATTTAGAATGACGATGCTATTTTAGCTGACAAAAATTGCTATCAGTTGTGGTATTATGAATTGTATTATGCTATCAGAATAGCAGCTACGAATTAGTTGTGCTATGAATTGTTACTTTGCTATGAATTGTATGTGCTATGAATTTTCCGCTATGAATCGTCTGGCACCCCTCACCTATGCATAATGGAATCGTTTCCATCTAATGTCAGATATATTTAGAGTGAGGAAAATGGATTTTTGCAAATTTTAGAAGCTCGAGGCTTATCAAGTGGGTTAGGTTAGGATATCAAGGAGATTGCATTAATTGTGCTCAAAAGAAAATTAAACCCAACATCAAATTAAGTGCAAATCTTCTCACGACTTGGAACGTTATTATTGTTTTTATTATGTGCCTGATTCTTAATATTTCTTGTAGTTCAGGAAAGCAAAAAAGCTAACTTTGTAGAGGAAACATCCCGATTATGGGGGATTAATAATGACCCTAGGATAAACAAAGTGTCGCATTAGCAATTTTGAACCACAATTCGTAATTGTCGAAAGAAGCTTTGAGATTCAAATTAATAATATGAATAGAATATATGTATGCTATATAAAAAATGTAAAAAATATTAGTGACAAATTTTGTATTTTGCTTTTACTTGGATTCGGGAGATGTAGTTAAATCTAGTTGAGAGTAGTTGAAAGTAGGGTTGTACAATTCCCGCTCCCTCGGAATAAATTCCCGTACTCTCCCTCCCTCCAAATCTTCCCAATAAATTCCATCCTAGCTCCATTTATTCCCTAACATTTATATTCCCAGAATTTTTGAAGTAATATTGGGAATTTTCAGGGAATATTGAGAATATTCCCACCGCTATACTTAAATTCATCCACATGATTAATAAATTGGGAGAGTAATTTTCAATACACTAAGGTATTGATCAGAAAGATATGACTTAATAAATAATGAAATTGTATTTATTTATTTAGAAAAAAACTTTGGATTGGGCGTCGTGTCAAAGTGACACTAAGCAATCAGTAACAATACAGTTTTTAGAAGGATATTTCGCAATTTGCTCTCAGGATAAGCTAGAAAGAATCACGAAACTTGCTAAAAATGTTCGTCGTAGACGTTTGTCTATCGTTTGACCCATTTTATCTGTTTTAATTATTTGCAACAAAAACTACTACTATTTCATTGGCGATTGATGACAAAAGGAGTTGCGAGTTCTAAATGTGTTTATATATAACATAAATAATCCATACGTTTATGATGAAAAAATGGAATTATAATTTTATAATACTCAGAGCAAAACACCTGGTTATTTGTTTCATTATGAAACACTTCCCTTTCGCATGCGAAAACCCAGCAATATTAATTTATCAGGGTAACCCGGGGTCGAAATGTTTTTTTGAAACTTCCCAAAATTCCCTGAAACATAAATTCCCGAAAAATTGGGAATATTGGGAATTTCAAAATTCCAAAATTCCAGGGAGTAGGGAGCGGTACAACTCTAGTTGAAAGTAGTTGAAAACTAGTTGAAAAGTAGTTGAAAAGTAGTTAACTACATTTAAAAAAATAGTTGAAATTGTAGGTGAAATTGTAGGTGAAATTCAACTACATACAATAAATGTAGTTGTAGTTGTAGTTCTACTGCTTTCTCGTGTAGTTAAACATCACTGGAATTATGCACGTTTCACCTGCATGAACGGCTTATGCATAAAATTCGGCCAAAACTATGCATAATCTTTTCACCCGGGTGACCTTTTATCTTAACAATACTCTTTGCAACAATTTTTGTAATGAACATTTGTGACATGTTTATGAGGGCTGCCGCCGTATGTCAATAAATACTATATCATACTGTACGATACATGTATGAAATAGTCATGTAATTAGTATTAATGTAGTTATGTTCTGTACCCAATGTATGGTTTAGACTTCAACTAATTCATCTAGAAAGCTGAAGTTGCTACATTCGAAAACCATAAAAATATTTTAAAAGTTGTTTAACGATTTCGAAAATCCCAACTGCTCTGGAAGCACCGGACCCTTGTTCAAATATATATTTTCAAATTTCTAAAATTCGACCACACCCACCAGAAATTGAGGTTACTAGGTGAACAATTCTGAGAACCTCTGAGTTTAATTAAACCTCACGAACTGCATACAGAGATATGTATCAACATGTGGTGCCTACTTTAACAAATTTACTTGTCGCCCAGGGCACCATACGCTACTTCAATTAGTCACACCCCAAATTGGTGTGGTTATTTGTCAATTGTTATATAATATGTAATTACACATAAATGATGGAAATGAGACTCAGAGGTAGATAAGGAGACAGTTTATTAGTGTGAATAGTAAGAGAGTTCAAGATGGAGTCTTGTACAAATGAGTGATTACAGCCTTATTATTCTATACATACATATACCTAACAACACAACGTATGGCATGGGACAAATCATTTTTTCCGGTTATGGCAGTGGCGCTTATGTAGCGGTTATGAACACATTAGCTAAACTCGAAACCGCACTAACAGGGGGCAATGGCTTCCCGATTATTTGTCAATGTTATCGGAATTAGTCATGCAGCATATATTTTTTCCAGCTTAATGAAGCGATTACGATAAGCCGTATTCAAAACTCCACCCAATGAGCGGTGGGGCTTCCAGATATTCGTCTGATTAAATTTATCTATATATCAATCGTTCTACAAGAAGTTTATTCATCACTTTCAGTAAGCCTGACCGACTACAAGCTTATCTGTAAAGCAGAAAAGGGACCGTTCCATGCATTCGTCCTGTTTCGTGAGGGAAGCCTTTCCGAGAAGAGGCATCGACAGCTTATTATTGCTTTTAAAGGTACCATTTACATTAACATTACTAAGGAAGAGAGGCATTCCACATGCCATTCTCAGATCTTGATACCCTTTGGATATAAGGTAGCCATCGGTGAGTAATGTATAACCCTAAAGTAGTTTCCCGCCACACCCCCTCAAAGTCGCAAGGAGCACGAAAATCCCCTGTTTTTCTTCAATAAAACCATTGCCAAAAATCTATTTTTTATCAGATTTTGTTAATTTCTGCATTTTCGTAATCCCAGATAGTTGTTCTACCATAAACAATATCAAACTCAACTTTTTTTAAATTTTGAAATTTTGCGATATACCCACTTGGTCAGAAAATTTTCAAAAATACAAAAAAATTGAAAATTCGAATTTGGTATGGGATACGATAAAGGAACTATCTGAGACCACAAGAATGGAAAGACTATCAGGATCTGATCAAAATTGGATTTTTGACGAATGTTTGTAACTGGGTAGGTTAGCATTCGGCACGACTTTGAGGGGGTGTGGCGGGCGCAAATGTGGCCATGGCATCAAAGCACTTTGGGGTTATTAATTACTCGCCTAGAGGTACTATATATGCAAAGGGCAACAGTATATGAGAGTGACATGTTGAGAACCTCTCCTCCTAAGCGTTGGGCGTATGTAGTTACATTTCTGCGTGTCGTAGACATAAAATGATCACAGTTTAAGTGGTTTTTACCAATATAGTTTTTACCAAAACTATGCATTATTTTTTATTTAAATTTGTGTTTTCAATATAACTCTTCACTACAACTTTGACCTACCGTATCAAACTCTCAAAAGTACTTTTCAAATCTAAGCTAAACGAATTGTCTAAATTGCATGTTTTCAAAAATCCATACAAAAAACTGACTACAGAATCCCAGTCGTCACTACTATAAAGAATCCCACGTTGCTCCAATAAGCATGGAAAAGAATCAAGCTAGGTTAAAATTTGTGGTTTATCCTGAGCAAATTAAAAACATTTTTCTGTGAGGCAAACTGTGTAATTCCTATTTTCGGCACAAATGCTAATATTGAAGTAAATACATGTATGTAACTAATTTATTTCATTAATCTAGGCTCCGCTTCCCCTGAGGACATTGAAGCCGATCTGCAAGGGATTGCCAATAACCAGAAAACGCCACAATTAAACCTTGCTTGCTCCTTCGCACTCCAAGTCCTGGAATTTGTGAAAATGGACACCTTATCGGATCCACTTCAACTCATCATCACTGGACACTCTCTAGGTGGTTGGTTAGCCCAGATTGCAACGTTTGCCGTAAAATATTTGAATTTTGATGAAGACAAAACCAAATTCGTGCGAGCCAAAATGGAAAAGTGGCACCCCCATTGTGTCGTATTCGACAGTCCTGGTGCTTTTCAAATACTAGATTACCTTAACTCACATGAAGAAATTAGACAACATCATGAATCGCATACCCTGGACATTTGCAATATTGTCTTTTATCCCAACATTGTTAATGTAATCAATTCTCCCTTCGGTGATATGGTGCAGATTAGCACGGAACAAATTGGACAAAAATTTAAAAATTGTAGACCTGAGGATACAATTAGATCCATTTATAATTACACTAAAGACTTCCACAGTATTGATCTGTTTGTAAAGGTTTTACATCCGACCACCCCACCCAGTCCATCAGCAAATGATGTGGGTTTAAAGCTGGATCATAATTTAAATGGTGAGGTATCATATGGTAGAATAGTAAACTGGCCACTGGTTGTATATTCAGGATGGGACACTAAAGTAGATAAGAGGGTAAGCGAATTCAAAATTAAGCGGATGGGAAAATTAGTCTTGAAAGCATTCACCCTTTTACGAGACAGGGGTGCTAGGAGCGAGTTTACGAACTGGATCCAAGAACAAACAAAGTTTTGTGAAATTAAATTTCCCCAAAATGATGAGATTAGTTTATCAACAACCAGATTAAGCAAGTCGGTAAAAAAAATTATTCAACAGTTTGAACAAATTCGGCTATGGAATGAATATATCGGAAAAGGCATGAAACATACGGACAAATTGAAGTTATTAGATAAAATTTGCTTTCACGAGCTGAAATATATTTTAGAGAAAGGTTTCAAGTTTACCGAGGAAGATGGAAGCATACATTTTGCAAATATTGAACAACTTAAAATTCTGAGAAATTGTAACACGTTCAATATACAAGGGAAATTATCTGAAGGGATAAACAAGTTACCAGATCATAATTTTACAAATCTATTGTTTTCCAGTGAGAAATACTGTGATGCAATGCTAGCCAAATATCCCAACGTGGAATTCAGTCTCACGGACATCCCTAACCTAGAAAATATAGGTAAGGATGATCGGGTACAAATTTTTACGTCACAAAGAAAACAATTGTTGACGTTGACCATGCTTAAATATGTTTATCTGAAACATGCAGGATTAAGTGAATCCCTAACGAAAGCAATAGTTTTGAAATATGATACCAGTAATGCATTGTATAGTTCACAAATCCCCGTAAAACTGCATGGGATTGATTTAATAATTATTGACTGCATCGAAAGTAACGTATCGAATGATATATTAGAGAAATTTTCATCCTCACATGAATACAGATATATCTGGTTAATATATTGCACCGAGGACGAACCGACAACTCCACAAAACTCTTGTGAACTGATCACAAAACGAAAAATTCTTGACACTCACGACTTGAATATCGACGACAAGTTACTCAACAGCTTGCTCGAAAAATATATAGTTTTCCAGGGAGAAGGCAAATTGCTGAAAGATATTATGCGTAATATAACTGAAGAGTTTAGAGATCACTTGCGCTCACGGCCATCCACCATTTTGTCTATTCTCAATGGTAGTCAGGAAATTGGAAACACTCCAAAAACTTTACTCGATCTGAGGAACGCATGTTTCGAAGTTTCTCATAAAATGAGCAGCCTGGAATTGGAAACGTACTACCAAAGGAAAACAAATCATAACACAATTGTTACAATTCTAAGTAACCGCCAAGATTTTGTAAGCGACAAACGGCTATCCGATATTAGTGGACGATTATCAATGGAAAATATAAAAGTCAAGACAATAACCGATCTTGAGGAATTTCGAAACATCTGCTTTCACAATCCCGCGTGCGTTGTCGACCTAATACGTTACGATGAACAAACTTTCGAGCTTAGCTTACAGTATAATCCAAGTTTTTACGCCGAGCGGGAAATTCAAAAACCAGGGATAGATTTGGAAGCGGTATCACGTCAATTAAAATCTGAAAGGGGAATTGATTGTTACATAGGCTCAGTATTTCCAGAAATAATAAACATTGTGGAAGTTGATCCCATAAATGACAGGGCGCAATTGTCTAGCATACAAATTCCAGAAGACATAATGGAATTTACAGAAAATGAAAATAAGTCAATAATTTTCGTAAAATCCTATGAAGGATATGAATGTATCAAAAGCGATCGTAGCAAAATAAAAATTGCGAACACCATAATTAAGGAAAACGACCTAAGCAGCCAGGATGTTCGATTTATTATTCTTTCCGATGTGCCCGGGATGGGAAAGTCTACAACGGCGATACGCATGGCCAACGGACTTTTGAAAAGTCGTACTGATGAAGCTCATCTTTTAATTATAATCGAGCTCAAAACTTTGAAAAACCTCGAACAGATTTTGCTAACCCAAGGAAATGATGAGTTCTTATCAAGTTTTGTTAATTTTGTTGCTACAAATCAACGGTTTAACGAGATAACAAAATTTTTATTGTATCACTTTATTAAAAGAGATCGCCCTAATGCTGTTACAATCATTGCGGATGGTTTTGACGAAATGACGATTGAAAACAAAAAACTATTCGCAAATATTCTAATGTACATCAGAAAGCAAACACAAATCAGGGTGGTCATTACCACCCGTCCTCACGATTGTAACCAGCTACAATACGCTCTATCCGTATTGGCACATACATTTGTGCCTATGGACAACTCTGAACCTCGTGAGAAAGAAAACTTTCTTGTAAATTTGTGGTCTGTGGCAGTTAGGTGTACTACAAAATCAGAAATTCAACTAAAATCAGAAATTGAAATACTAGATGAGTTTGCAACCAAAGTAATCCAAATGGCACAACCGGCTTTATTTAGTGAGAGGGAGCAATTTCTCGGGGTACCCCTTCAGTTAAGAATTTTGTCCGAAATATTTCTTCCCGATGCCATGGAGATGATTATTACTAGTAAAGTTAAGCAAGGCATAATAGAGAAGTTCAAGGGAAAAGAATCTTTGGCTTTCATATATAAACATTATATAGACCGGAAATATTTCTCTCGAAGAAAAATGGGACTAGAAATTCGTCTGTAGCGGATAGACTACTAATGGAGTATTTGGAGGAGTACATTTATAAAATGGCAGGTGACGCTCTAAATATGCAACCCGACTATGATGACTTAGTTACGTTAGTTTGCGGGAAAAAAGTACAATATACAAATGAACCCGCAATGGTTGAAATCCTACAAGTTGGAATTGTATATAGTGATGAGGGAATCATAAATCCGCAATTCTTACATAGGACGTTTGCAGAGTTTTACGTTGCAAAGTTCTTCGTGGAAAGAGTTATTGAGCCAATTTGTCAAGCGGACCATGACAAAATATATTTTGATGAAAATGCAAAAAAATTCGTTGCAAAATTCCTCTTAGAAAATTGTGGGATAGGTTCTGAAAATACGGTTTTCTTGTTTCTAAATGATTTTATGAAAAAAATGTACTCCAATGGCCTAAAGTATACTAGCTTTCCAAAACTTGAACTTCATGGCGAACTAGTAAGAAAATTCGATTTAATATGTCGTCGCAGCGAGATTCAAGATAACTATGTTTTAGACTTTATCATAAACACGACACAAATTCAGGATTTCGACGATACTAAAATTTGGAAATACGCTAATTTGTCTTTATCAGAGATGTATGCACGTGATTTGAAAGAATTTACTTTCATATTTTCATTGCTGCGGAAAATTTTAATTCTTAATCAAGACAAGACACTGAGATATATTAAATTTTTAACTATTTTCGACTTTGTGAGATCAGAACACAGGCTAATTTCTATTAATGACATGATTAGGATGTGCAAACCTAGAGGAATCAAAAATGTATTTATTATGAATGATCCAATGGCATATATATTACTGACGGAGGAAAATAAGGACAAGTTTTTGACAGATTTCCAGACATATGTCCTTCAAGATTCGACATTAAAAAATCCTTTGCAACTACCATATAGAGATAAATTTCATGGAAAAATTGACAAGGGCAATCTAGCACCTGACGAACACATGTATAAACTAATTGAAGAGAACTACGAAGTTCAATTTTCCAACAAAGATTGGGAACGCATTTACAAATATCAGGAATGGAGAACCTTAACAATTTTCTCGAATGATTGGTTTACGATTTTAAGACTTTTTGGCCAGCCCTTAAATATAGGCTTGCTAAGACAACGGAGTTTACGGCCAACTTGGCAACCGCTCCAGCAGCAGCCGCCTCCGGTGACTCGACGTTGTGACTCTCGACCAAACAAACATACAATTCATCAACCTAGAAAATGATAACGAAAACTTGCACATAAAATATTTAGTCAATTTGTCATTTGATACTGGCTGTCGAAGTATGTAAATTAGAAATTCTGCGATCTTAATGAAAATGGGTTTGATAATATTTTTATTAAATACTTGTACCATTTATAATAAGTGATTCTTCTGTATGTAGCCTTACTATTAGTAATTTTATTTATGTACGTATATGCATATGTAAACTTTATGTGAGTAACTACACACGAACTCTGAACACGATTTGGTTAATTAACGCAATGATTTGTTTAATGTTCCGGCATAGATAATCCATGTAAAACTTTGGCAGTTGTTAAAGTACATATGACATTGCTGTTCAAAACTTTCGGATATTGAATAAATATATATTTTGGGTGTTATTACATTATCTGAGCAAATGCTATTGTTTGGCTTTCTGGTAAAATTTATTCACTTCAGACAACAACTTTGCTTCACAGGAACCCAAAAGCCAGAAATGCCGATGCATCTGCATGCATACATATATACTTCATCATGGTCACTATGCATAGTGACCATGTAATGTAAGTACATGTACTTACATTCATACGTACATACAGATTATGACATAAATACACGCATAAATAAAGAGCAGTCACTAAAGTTGGGCACTAATTGCGCCACCAAGGATTTCGAGTACTTACTATTAGTATAAGTTCACTATAAACTGCTACAATTTTTTTTAAAGAGTGTGGAAACATGTACCTGCATTTTGGTGTATGACTCAGAATTTACGTTTATGGATAGGTATACAAAAACTTGATTTGAACGCAAGCATTTGGAAAATTGTCAAATTTAATTTCACAAAAACGTTCTTAAAAGAAATTTTACAATGGCTTGGGATTTCTTGAAGAAAACGATATTCCCAACGGAGATATGCACATTTACTGAAAAAAGTACGAGGATTCTGAAAATGGAAAGCTCCATACTCTATCTCTAAAGGTTGCCGAGTTATGATTCACGATAAGGACAAAAACGAGGGAAATGTTTTTCTAAAAATATTACTTTACCAAATCGACTGTAACTTTCGTAAAAGTGAATATTTCTGAATGCTGCATACGTCAAATTAAAGGTTGTAAATTGGGGTTAAAAATATGTATGTGCAACACAACATTAATCAATAGGTCGCCCAAAAAAATACACCCTATTGAAGAGGACCTGTCAGAAATTTTTGTAGAAAAATCGTTAAAACGCTGGCACGGTGAATTTTGAATGCTATGCTACAATTGACGTATAAAATGTACCATAAATACATTTTTCAAATACTTTTGATCATTATGTACCTGCGTACGACGCATAACAACGAGAAAAGATAAACTCCCCTAATGGCACCATAGTTCACCACACATGTTTAACATTGCTAAATATACCCCCAAAATTCACAGACCATCTAATGCCACACAACTTCGCAAAATTTGTAATGCGCGACATTTCTGAATACTGAATGTTTGTGGCTTCAAAAAAGCCTAACATATTTTGGGAATAAGTTTTGGAGAAACTCAAAGCGGATGCTTGAAAAAATGAAGAAAAAATGTTGACGCAAAATTCCAGAATCAGAGTCGAATGTCCAGTTCATTGAGGGTGGAACCGGTAGGTATTAATTTCATTTAACTAATTATTTGCTGGTCATCAGAAGATATTAATTATGTACATCCGGACCCGGAAGCTTTTAAAATATCAGAAAACTATAATCTCGACATTTGCGTGACAGAGTTTGAATTTTTGTAACACTTATGTTTAATTCCTACCAACATATCTATGCGCATGCAAAAATGCGTTTGACATTCAAATTTACATTTATATGAATGCAATAGGTATGTGTACATACGTATGTGCATAAGTGTGAATTCGTAGCCAAATAGTATGTATCTATCTACATATAATAAATAATTATGAGTTTGTTCAACCATATCATGCAGCAAATTTTGTATCGTGGGTGTACATAGATGCTATGTAGAACTTTGGAATTAATTACATTTGCAAGTGTACAAATGTACGCATGTACGAAATAGTACTGCATTGAGAACCCAATATTTTTGTGCGAATGTTAAAGAAAATGAGCATTTTTCAGGGATATTAGGTGAAAAATTTCTGGAAATAATCCAACAAACGAAATATGCCTGGCCTCATGTTTCCTGGTCTTACCATGATACCTTACCAAAACCCCATGGTTCCAGTTCGTTGCCCATTTCTGATTTCGGGTGACTCCATACTTCTTTTAGTGGGTGTGGTGATGATATGTAAGTAAGATGATGATAAGATGATAATGATGGTGGGTGAAACTGGGATTATTTCCTTGTCACATTTTATTATATTCCCTTCCGAGTCCACTTGTCGGTTTGTTGATACATGCATATGCAAAAGCATGAATTGGGCATTTTTGAATTTTGTAAGTTCAAGGCTCTCATCCGCTTTTTGAGGATATGCACTGAGGAGGGGAGCTTCACCACCTGCCAATCACCGATCCCGTTGCCCTTTGGATATGTTGTAGTACCCCATGAGTGTACTACAACCCCCAAGTGGTTTGATTCCATGGCCCCATTTGCGCCCGCCACACCCACCGAAAGGGGCGAAAAAAACTAAAATCGCCATATTCAAATGCCTGCCAAAAATTCAATTTTGGTGCAATTTAGGTAATTTTTGCGTTTTCTTGATCCCAGATAGTTGTTCTGTCATATCCAATATCAAACTCAAGTTTTTAAAAATTTTGCATATTTTTGAAATTTTCCTGAGGTATGTGTTCAAAAAAATGAAAATTTCAAAAAAGTTGAGTTTGATATTGGATTCGATAAAGCAACTATCTGGGATCAAGAAACTGCAACAATTTTCCAAATCGGTTCAAAATTGGATTTTTGGCGAAGGTTTAAACGACCAAAAACAGGGCATTTTACATGTTTTTCGCCTATTCCCGTGGGTGTGGCGGGCGCAAATGGGGCTATGGAATAAAACCACTTGGGGGTTTTAGTAGACTCATGGGGTACTACAACATATCCAAAGGGCAACGGGATCGGTGATTGGCAGGTGGTGAAGCTCCCCTAGTGAGGAAGGCTGCTTACGTCGGTGTCTGCATGAATGCATGTTTTCTTGAATTTATCACGGCTTATATGGCTCAAAAAATGCAAAATGCACATATATGAACATGGAAAGACCAATTCCCCCCAACAATTCCAAACAATTCCCAAACACCAACGTGTTCAGTGTTTATTCGTCGTTAACAGAGTTCATAGATCATTAGACACACATACATACATAAATATGTATGTACAAATGCATGTAAATATGTGCATGGATGTAAATGAATAAATAAATAAATAAATAGGTATCAAGATATGTCGTTTATTTGGTGGTATTTATAAATTATAGACAAATGTACATATGTAGGACTATAGGATATGTGTACAAATTGTGGTAGGCACGACAGATATTACAAGTTTTCAATATGTACATACATGTATGAACACATAAATAGATTTAAAATGAAATGATGTTAATATTAAGTATTACCTCTCCTGAATATTACATACATATTCACATACAAATGTCTGTATGTACCCACATATTAATAACAGTATAAATTCTACATAGATTTTGTAAGCACACAAATTCCGAATTACACAAACGCTTTGCAAAAGCCTAAAAATTAAAACTACTTAAGTGATACATAATGTAAGAAATACAGATTTATTTATATGATAATAACAACACTTGCGTCTAATAAACATTTTCGCTTTCCAGTGTGGTTATGATGCCTCATTGAAATATTGTTTGGAAATACACCAACAGCACAAATTTGTGAATTAGCATGATATGGTTCTGTAGAATATTTGCACATGTACATATGTATGTAAATATCTAAAAAAAAAAAAGATATGCGACAAATATGGACATAGTTTCATACACATTTATCAAAGTATTGATTCCAAAGAACTGTGAAACATGATATTTATTATTGAGAAATCATGATATTACAATTATAAAGATTTCCCAACGTTTTTGGAAATAAGAAAATCAGGTTTGTATCCTTCTTCGGTAAGGGAAATTATGTACATATGTACCAAAATGTTTCCGAAAACTTTTGATATATGTACAATTTTTTTGTCACACTCATTAAATAATCCCATGAAATGTGGGTGAAGGTTCGTGGGAGTTTGTAAGTAGGTTGAGTTACAGAATATAAAATTGTAGCAAGTTAGGAAAATTGTGCATGCGATTGGGACAAATATAATTCCACTTAGGTGTGTAAGTAATTATGGAGGGTTAATGCTGAATTTATTGTATTATAATTACTCCACATACCTAGGGCGATATATTACCATAAATAAGCAGTCTGAGAAAAAGGGGAGGGGAAAAAAACTACGTAGCAATTATAGCACCACAATATTGCTCTGAATTATACTTCCAAAAACTTAGGATGCCATAATCTTCTTATTGCAACAAAAGTTAAAGGTTCTTGTATTGGTACCCACGGACCCTCTCCATAGGGGGGTACTCGCCCTCCTGCACCACAAGGGGGCTTAAGGAAACCAAATTTTTATTATGGCTTAAACTGCACCTTTCCGCTACCCATCTCCACTTAAATTATGCATTCCAACCATTGGTCGGTGTTTTTTTCTATATAAATACTTGAGCTTTCATTGTTCCACCCCCGAGCATACGCCGCCATTTCCCACTTCCGTACCCTTCGTAATAAAAAGACGAGAGGAGTGCATAGCAACGCATCCTACCCCCGGGGGCCCCCATTATTTGGCCTGCCTAAAGTGCAGAGCTTTTTCTTATGTACATATATAACATTTTTTTCTTTCCGCCTAAAAAGGCGTTGATTAATTTTCCCTGTTGGTAGGAGACCACAGGAAGGGGTCGTTTTTTTTAGTCCTTTTTCCACCCGTAGGCCATAGTTGCCATTTATTTTATGCCGGTTCCAGCATCTTATTTCCTGAGCCCTTCCCAACAAGTCGTGCGCCATTTTTAAGTACATAATTCTCCAAGAAGTATAAGTCCGCGCTGTGTGGTTATTTCATTGTTTGCCAATTTTAATGGATGGCCGAACCTCCCCGCGACGCACTCCGGTCCTTAGGACCGGTCCCTGAACACGTTAGTTTCCATCAACAACAGGCAGAACTTAGAGCCCAGCGTAGGCGTCAGCAGGCCCTCCAATCTCACTTGCCCCAAATCACCGAACAAGCTTCTATATACGGTCATCCGTCCTCCAGCATCTTACCTCACCCCGTCCCCCTTAGCTTGCCTTCATTAGACGTTTCTCCGGTTTCTCAAAAACCCGTAGGTCATACAATTTTCACCCCGCTACCGTCAGTGTCTATTATACCCCCGTCAATTCACCCCATTCAACCTCGTCGTCTGTTTCCGGACGCGACCCCTGCCCCCCTTCTTCAGGCACCAATTCCTTCCCACGCTCATTTTTGGAAAGCTCCTCACCCTCATATTATCTCCACCGTTCGCACACAAAAGCGGAAACCCGACAAATCTCTGCATCATCCTGGCACTCAAATTTTTTGCGGCGAAAAAGAATTTGAAATTCAGGATTCGCCCCCTTCTTCATTTTCCAGAGGATCCAAAATTAAAGCAAATATATGTTAAAAGTAAGATCAGTTTTCCTAAAGATTTGTTCAAAAATTTGCAACTTTTATCGACGTAGTATAGTCCGAGAAAAGGGATAGGATCCAATGCGACTCACGAATTGTGACTACCTTGACAATTGGAGACCAGGTTATGTTAAAATTTGCAGCATTTCTCTCTCCGAAGTCTCTTACGTCAAGAATTTTTTACAATCAGTTAAATGCATACATTAATTTAACTGAATTTGTAGATAAATTGCGTGAAAATATGTTGATAAGATGGTCATGTCACAAACATTACTTTGGTACAGACAGCGGCATCTCAGCGAACACCCATGGATTACTACCCACTGCTTCCTTGGTCACCATCTTCGACGACGCGACTAATCCCTGGATTCTGGTGCAGAACAGTGTTACTAATGCGAAAGCTACTCCCACTCTCCAGAGTGGGAGAACCCGCAATCCCTGCTGCAGATACGACAACTATCAAAAACATAATTATTCTGCCGGGACATCAGCAAGAAAATTGAGTACCTAGACAAAAAGTTAAAATATGTCCTTCTCACAATAAAAAACACAAACCCGACAAATAACCCGACAAATCGTGCTTTTTTGTATCAAGAGTTTTCTTAGAAGTTTCTATGCACACGTATCCAAATCATGCCCATAATCCTATCCCAATCTCCACGGTACTTGGTCACATCTCATGCACACACAATCACTCATGCACGCCACAGAAATACGTACATACGTACATCTGTTCATTACCACCTTGGCGTGTCACAACATTCACACAATTATCCACCATGGATCGAATTGACCACGAAGCAACCTTGCCTTAGTCATAACATGAATTATATTTTTTCCTCCTTATTTAAGACAAAAATATCGCACTAGTAAATCCGTACATTTTTGCACCACAACAAACTTACATTACGTTACTCTCTCTTCTCTTGCATTCGAATTGCATAAAGAATTATGTATCACTATGCATATTAACCTACGTTAACACATGTTAACGTACATTAGCAACGTACGTTAACGTACGTTAACGTACGTTAGCACATGTTACTCCTACAAAAACTATTTGTCCGTTGGTGCAAAAATTATGAACTTGTAAAGCTCCGTAAAATGCAAACAATGATTTAACTGAATTTATAAATTTGGACTAAATATTTATAAGCTTGTAACTATAAAACTCTTTCGGGTAGTTATTGAATATTATTTATGAGGGATTGCCTAAGTCTCTAACAGGTATGTACAAACAACTTGCAGACCTTAATATCAACGAAATATAATTGCATGATGGGTAATGTGGAAACACAAGCTGGATAAATAAATAAATACGTACATATTATACGTACATACTACATACTCGGTCGACCCATCTTCTCAAAAGAATGAAATCATTTGATGATTACATCGTCAAACAATTGAAAAAACGAACTATTTACGAACGGTGTTGAAACTAAGACCAGAACTTGGATCATGTATGACTATCAACTACCTACCGACCTACACATGCCTACACAAGGGACAGATGAGGACCACCATTAAGAATCACGACCAAAAATGTTGACAAATACGACACGGAAGTAAAGTATATATGTATTTATATCGCTCCAGGTGAGCCTTTCATGCAGAATGAAAAGACAAATTACTAAATTTAAAATATTTTGATATGTGTTTCCAAATTTTCAACTAAAATTAAGACAAAATTTTCCCACATTCTTGACACTTTGTAAAAAATTTCACCCTTTGTAAAAAATGTAACTTCTGAACCTGTCCTTGTCGAGCTCATCTTGTATGTCATCAAATAGGCAGAGGCAATAATAGCCAACATATTTAGTTTATGTTTTCTGCGTATAATTGGGCTGTCACAATTTGATCAGATATAAAATGTGGTAGAAATATTAAGAAGTATGAATCTAGCGCAAAAAAGAAATTAGCAAAATATCCTGTCTACGTAAAGAGATACAGTAGACAGCATATATCTGCATACCCCAAAATTTTTGCCTTATCTTCCAAATTGGTGGACATGGACATTTGAAATTTTGCAGGTTAGTAGAATAGAAAGATTTAGGAGGAATGCCGGTCCCATTTTCGAAATATGTGAAAAAGATCAAAGGTCATAATTTTTTCAAAAAAAGCTCATTTTCAACTACCACAAACAATTTTTTTCCTTGGTGGTTTTATTTTTATATCGAAAGTAGACGTAATTCTGAAAAGTTTGACATGTCGTACACCTCCGTGCGATTTTTGTAATGCCCACAGTAATTCGGTGAAAAGTGCAGTTTTGAGATTTTGCCCCATAAGCGCAATGTTATAACTTTTCAAAACTGCACTTTTCACCGAATTACTGTGGGCGTTACAAAAATCGCACGGAGGTGTACGACATGTCAAACTTTTCAGAATTACGTCTACTTTCGATATAAAAATAAAACCACCAAGGAAAAAAATTGTTTGTGGTAGTTGAAACGTGAGCTTTTTTTGAAAAGATAAAGAAAAAGATTTGGAAGATAAGGCAAAAATTTTCGGGTATGCAGATATATGCTGTCTACTGTATCTTAAAAATGTGGATTCGGGCGGATTTATGTCATGGTGGAGATAGTTTTGTTTTCTATCGGTGACAAAAGAATGTAGATTGATATTTTGATGCATATCTACATCAAATGTCTAATTCTAAATTTTGTGACACTAACGTAAAAGTACAACTGTTCCCGTCCAAATGTGTAAAAATTACTATGTATGCATGAATAGACTTCCAACAATTTGCCAAGAACCATATCATGCAGACCATGTTGTGTCCAGACTGTATGAAATGTATGTAACTATTATAAGATGCATAACCATCAAGGAGGTACAGAACCAGATTGAAAAGCGAATATTTTTTATGGAAATTTGAAACACAAATGCGTATTTAATACTGATACTTTTTTAAGCCATGACATTGATTTCATTTAATAATTTAAACAAAAAAAAATGTTGCTACTAAATATGTAGGTACATATGAAGGTTTTTTCACCCCCTAACTAAAAATTCCTACGTATAGGTGCGTATCTTAAATAATTGATAATCTTAACTTCTTAACTTTAACAGGTTCCAATATTTGATGGTATCCATTGTCTGATTGTTCTCCATGTTCCTGCATGATTGTCCTGTTGGTGTATGTAGAATCTAGGCGTATTTGTACATGTAGTTATTGATGTAATAATCTTGATTTTGAAGATTCCCCATGTTGCCAATTCAAATCTGAAATATGTAAAATACGACTAATTAAAACAGATTTGTCATTATTACGCGTGTACTAAAACATATGTACGTTCATATCTACATAAATAAATTACATAAGTTTTTATACCTGCAAATAATTTACTAACGGAATCACGTTAAACTTGAATGATTAGAATAAAAATAATCATCGTGGACTCGTTAAAAATAATGGTGGAATTCGTTGCACATTTTATTGCCCACAATTATCTAATAACTCAAGTAAGAATAATTTTGTTTGAATCAGAAAATTAGTTCGGAATTCTGTCTTACGTTTTGCTACTTGTGTACATACATAACTAAATATTTAGTTGTTAGGTTGGAAAAATATGGGCCTTATATAACAATCCCATTCCTCTCCATGCAAACTTTCAGTTACCAGATTGAAATAATCCACTAAATAAATATGTAATAAAATAAATATCTACATATGTATGGGTCAAAATATATGTACATACATACGTTAATAATTACATACATACATATGTATTTTTCTTACCGATTTAAATTTTATGTGTTTATCCATATTGATTTATTTCCAGCTATTCGTGGGAATTTCAACTTATGCAGAACTCGCAAAAATCGCACCACTAATGCTACACACACAATACATAAGATCACTTAAACTGAAATTGAAACGTGACGATGTTCAGACTCTATGGTAAAGATGTGATCTAATTTTTGGAGTACATATGCATCTATGGCTATCCACAGCGATGCATTATCACTCATGTGGAAAGGATGGGATGAACATTTCAGAAAAAGTAGAATGCGAAAAGTTTAATGCATAGTTACATACAACACTGACCAACAATTACATGCACAATCATTGGACCGAGTGAAAGACTGGGTAAATTTTTTTGGATGAGGGTCAGTGCGTGAAGAATGTGGGTGAAGATTGGCTTATGTGTTAAGGCAAATATTGGTATAGGATGCATGCACATATATGTAAATATGTAAATATATAAATGGTTAATGTGATAAATAAGTACAACTCCCTCAAAGTAATGACGTCCCTTATGCACTAGGTATGCTGTAGGCTTTGCTGATTCATGTCAGTGAAAAATGCATATGGTCATCTTCAACGGAGATGAAAATATATAAATATCAAAGATGTTTTGCAGGGGATTCGGAAAATACATATGAATATGCGCCCAGGTGTGTTTTTAATTATGTTTATTATCAAGTAAATCGAATAAATATGTGTTTATCATGATATGTACATACATTCATATTTATGTAAGTAACGGAGATATATGTATATACAGACAGAATTTTGATTAAGCATGAGATGAACTTTTCTAGAAGTTGAATGTTATTTTCACAGTTGCTTTAAGAAATAGAATACGGTGGGGTTTCATACGTATGCAACATTGATAAACATGTATGTATGTATGTATATATGTATGTAAATACGCATGTATTTACATATGCAGTATGTACATAAGTACAAAAGTATGTGCATATTTATGTATGTACATAAGTATTTGCATGTGACTATAGTTACACAATATTGAAGTAGAAAGATGTGCACATTTTGTACTTATTTAATCATGTTTGTCACATCATTACATATGTATAGAGTGTGGACGCAAATTATCTCCCCCTTTAATCGTTGTACTTTTTATGAGCTCCCAGAGACACGGTTATTAACGTATTCGAAATGTTTTATTTTTTTTGAAATACCTTAATATGATGTGTGTCCACCAGCATTATTCATCATTTCCTCCACTCTTGTCTTGAAGCTTTGGGCGAGGTTTTGTAAAAGCGAAACCGGAAGTGAATCTCAAGTTTCCTCGAATCGACCCTGTAATTCCTGTCTTGTTCTAGGATGAGCCTCGTCATATGCAGCCTCCTTTAGCATACCCCTCTAGGTTCTCAAGCGTGTTGAGGTTGGGGAGTTTGCTGGCCACACCTCCATTCTTCAGACGGTTGAAAATACCTCCTCCAGGAGCTTCATTGTTGACTTTGCGGTGTGTGCCGGAGCTCCATCTTGCTGGAAAACACTATTCCTATTACTGGAAAATATGCTGCTGTCCATGGCCTTGAAGTATACAGGAATAATTGTATTTTGATAATAGGCAGCATTAACTTTTTGACCCTGTGGTACGAAGTGTAGCTCTGAGACGCCGCCAGCACAAAAGCCACCTGCTACCATGATTTTGAGGTCGTGTTTCGGCCTTAAAATAGGTGGGACATCCTTCCTCTCTTTGGTCCTATATCTCATATTTTGTGGGTTAAACTGTCCATGCAATTCAATCCAACTCTCATCAGTGAAAAGGATGTTTGACCTTAATTTTTCACCACGTTTCCCAGAGGTCAAAAACCCACATTTTTCGACAAGTTCTCCAAATTTTAGCCGGTCTGCAATATTCTTCTGACTTAGAAGTGTTTTCTTTTGACTCCGGTATGCCTTCTTCCCCCAGCTCGTCGTTTTGAGGTATTTCTGAACAGTGGTTTTCGAAATATGCTTATCCTTCTTCTGGTAGCGTGGAGTGAAGTTTAGGATTCTTGTAGTTTTTGTGATGGAACTACCAAATTTCCGGTACATTTTTTATTTTATTTGGCGTTTTGTGGTAGGGGAGAGTACTGTCGGTCTTCCTGTGTGTTTTTTGTCCTGAAAATATTTTTTGTCTCTCCACAATCTCACCGTCTTTGGGGACACTTTCAATTTTTCACATATTTGTTTAACCCGATACCCTTCGCTGTATAATGTTTGGATTTGGATTCTTTTTTGTTCACGGGAAGGCTAAACCTTCGGGCCCATAGTGCAAAAAAAAAATTTCGAAAAAACCAACAGATGCGAATGCTACAGCCGGATTATTAGACAAAAATCGCGCGCGAGGGAAAGGGGGAGATAATTTGCGTCCACACCGTATATGCATGTACGAACCAGTTTGATGCGTTAAACAGTTGCATTAAAGTTACCCTGCAGAGGCGAAGGACACCCTATCGTTCAAAAATTGTTTGTCAATTAAATATGTGGAATTATGAAATTCCCGTATAAAAATAACGCTTTATTTGGATAAGGCTCTAGTGTGGTGAAATGTTATGCATACAATGTCCATAGTACAAAACTTTCCCCGGGTGACGAATATCTCCGGGAAAAGGAGCACAATTCCGGACGGATGAAAGTAAAATTGTATCACAAAAAGGAATCATGTGGAATCACTCTGCAGCTAAATCTCCCTTGTTTCTACAGCTTATTATAATACTTAAACTTTAAATATTCAGACAATGGAGATTTACTTACCAAAAATTGACATTTTACGACGACGAACTCAAAATGATGGGAATAATTCATCAATTTCTTCTCTCTTTAATAATTCCTTGGTGAGTTCGTTATTTAATTATAAGTTAAAATTAAGACGAAATGAACAATTTATTTTATTTTTTTCCGTTCAGGTTTTACGTAAAATTTTTAGCTTCCTGGACTTCATTACAAGGAAAAATATTCGTCTTGTTTGTAAACATTGGGCGTTTGAAGTTGCAAAACAGTTTTCCGGCAAAATTTCCTTGTCCATTGAAGCAAATAAAATAAAAAATGATCCGACACTGGAAAAATTGGCGTCATTTCTGTCCCATCACAACATCCGCCATACCCTGAAGCTCATCATCGTACGAAACGAGGGGTAATCAATAAATGATTTACATGAAATTTCTAATATGGCACCATACACATATTTAGAATTTTCCTAAAACCATGATTTTTTATACATACAGCAATTATGAACACCAACACAAAGATTTGTTCAAATATCTGGAAATCACAAGGACTTTGGTGGTGGAGCTAGTGCTGAATTTATACATTGGAACGGAAAAGGATGCAGACTTGCTGATTAAAATAGTCCATCCACTTATCCAGCTGAACACACTTTGTCTACATTTGCAGTCCCATGAAGGTGTAACTCTACCCGTAATTAATTCACCTGTTCCGTTTTATTCTGTAAAAAATCTGGCTCTCAGCGTAGAAAAACCGGTAAGATTAGGTTTGGGACTGTATTCTTAATTCTCAGAGAGTTGAGCCTTGAGAGGAATTTTGAATTTTGAACACTTGTTGGTCAGAGTTTCTCCCATCGGAATAATTTATTGAGTCATTCTCAAACTTTTATTATGGCTCAACTCATTGCGAATGCAGAATATATACAAACTTTTCAATTTCTGAAAACTATAAATATTTTGCATTGACAGCAAGTTACTGTTCAAGACTGTAAAATCCGTTTCGCAAAATGGATCCAAGCCTTATTCCGAAACTTTCCGTCCGTGACCGACGCGGATTTGACTAATCGGGTATCTCTCCAGGGAAAAATGATACGGCAGCATCGATACCTTCAAGAATGTTTTTTGGAAGCACTTGTAACTGAAAATTCGAATCATCCCATTAAATTGACCGGAATCAAGTTGGATTTAAGATGCCGACCAAATTCTGAGTGGAATTTAATTTCTGCGATCCCACAAAGCCTTAAGAGAATTATAGTTTGGGTTGGTGCGGATTTAGAGAAGACGGGAAGGTTCTTAACTCAACATTCCTCCACATTGAAAGAACTGCACGTTTTGTTCGTGCAATTTGCTGGACTCCCGCCACTTTTGGAGAATCCGTATCGACTTCTTCCTAATTTGTGCTTGCCGCAGTTGACGACGTTAAGGTTTGACTCATACTACAAGGTGGACAATCTTAGGGGAGAACGTCCCGGTAGAATGGATTTGCTAGGATTGAGGGAGATCTTCTTGGTATAAAATTATAAAACTCTGGGCTTTTAATGAAGGATAGAGTAGACGCACTCATGATGTGTTGATGCATGAATTTTGTTGTTTTTTACAGAATGGATCATCCGCATTTGAAGCGGCTTTTCCAGCCTTAACGTCCCTCACTATCGTATTCTTCACCGAGTTTAGCGAAGAATGCTGGGATTATATATTTCCGGACGAAGACAAATTTGGAATTCCACTGGAAATAAGACAACTAAAGATTTTAAGTATAACCATGGCAACTGATTGTGATTCCTCACTTATCGTAAGGTTGAGGAGGATATTTCCTTCGTTGATATCATTGCGACACACAAAATTGGAATTTATTCCCACACAATTTCAGTGGGATGATAAACTCCCAGAATTTACAGAACTACCCTGCGTGAGATCGTGTCGACAGGTATGGCAAGCGTGGCCATTAGTTGGTTGTTTGTGGTGTTTTCTTATAGGATGTGCTCGTTTACTGACGTGTTGTTGCTGCTGTGAACGATGTTGTAACTGTGAATATCAAGCTTCACCCGTTGAAATTGTTGACCCACCCATCGCAACTTTGCGTGGATGCGAGCATAATTTTCGTGTTGGCGAGAAAAGGTTGCCTTTTCCGGCGTCAGACTTTCTTCGGCCGTTACCGTGCATATTTTTTGAGGAGAAACAACTTCACTGGTCGAATAGTTATCACGCCGCAGTTCGTCCAATTTGGGAATAATATATACATCATGAAATTTCAGTTTTAATTAAACCACAAGTTTACGAGGATAATGTTGAGCTCTATATTCGCATTTATGTGGGTCACAAAAATTTTGATAATTCGTTCACATCCGTAAATCACCCTCTGTATTGTGCGCTTAAGAATATTCTGTACCTAGAAATATTTTATAAGATTCAACAACACGTTTATGTATTTATTTATCTGTAGTTTGTGTTTGTTTCCTAATTTCACCGTAAGGTTTATCCTGCGTGATAAGCATAAAATCACAAAGTTCTAAATATGTACATACATTGTTGACGAAATTTATTGGGTTACATATAAATAAAAAAAAATCGTACACTTATTTATGCGCAGTTTGTATAGATAAGTAGTCACATTTGTCAATTGAACACAACTTTATTTCCCGGTTTAAATAAAGTATGATGCTTGTATTCGGCTAAGCAGTATTTTTCATGCTCCTCCTTGACCACTATTGGTGTTGCAATGGTGTTATCCATTTTGAGTTATATGTCATGTATATGGTGTGCTACCTCGGCAAAATACTTAAAAATTGCAGAAAAAGTTATTAGGAGTCTTGCTAGGTTGGTATTAAAATTAAGAAAATATGACCCAGTTACCGATTTAATTAATTCTGATTTGAAATGGTTGTTTCCATAGGTCGGAGTACTCCGGCCTCCGGAGTACGTACTCCGTACTCCGGAGTACGCGAGATTTGCCGGAGTACGGAGTACTCGGAGCACAATTCTGGACGGATGAAAGTAAAATTGGTATCAATAAAAAAAATCAATATCAGTCTCTGTCAGAGCAGAGTGATTTCTTATCACTTGAAATATTTATTTTAAACATCATTTTATTTATATATTTTATTTATATATACTATAAGAATACACAATACGTGACGTGAGATGATTTTTGTCAGTTTTTAATGGTATCTCATTTATAATGATTTCATGTAAATATTAATTCATTAATTTTATTTAGGAATAAGAAATACAAAATTTTGCCCAAACCAGTGGCAATAAAATTGCTGGAAATGCCACGTGAAATCTGCATTTATAAATCCTATTTATCCATGCCACTACCAATTTAAGTCCATCTATATTTTGAGGATTTGTTGATCTGAAGGCATAGCAGACAACAATTGTGTTTACATAATGAATGAAAAAATTCAATAGCAAACACAAGGTAAGCTCCTAAGAAGGTCCCCCCGCAAAGGATGAATAGCGTAATAATTGCTCCATTTAACTGCACAGCTTGCGCCAATTTTTCAGCTTGAAACTTTTTGCGTGGCTCACGGTGCACATATTTTCGTCGCAAGGTTTCCTTCCCTAATCTATGATATATCCCATTTTCAATCAAACATTTAAAATATTTAGGTACTTTGGACATCCCCCCAAAATAATCAAATTTCCACACATAATTTTCAGCTCGTAGGATTTCTTTCCCTTCATAAAATTTTTTGGACGAATAATGACGATTAAGAAATAAAAGTTCGGCTTCCATAATGTCCGATTTCGTAATAAAGACAGATTTCCCGCAATCAACTAACTCCTCTTCGATACTGATTTGGACCTGACGATATGTCTGATTGTTGTCTAAATAGTTAAAAGTTTTGGGATGATGGATGTGCCTCGGGTCCAGTAAACTTACCAACTGAATTGTACGATTGGTGATTAAACTGATCTTCCTCTCGAATATTAGTTTGTCCCAGGCATGATCGAATAAGTATTCCATGAACTCTGGAAATTCTGAGTGTCTCAAAGTATACTCAGGGAGCAATGACAAAAGGCGGAAACACTTTGTTGTTGAGGCGAAATTTCTGCCGCGTTCACGAATATATTGAGCCCAATAATTGTACCTGTTTTTGATATTCCTTATACGGAAGACATAGAGAACTCTAAAATACCATTCTATGTGTATAACCGCGTTCCTGGATGAGGTTTCTGGTTGAGTAATTACCAATGGATAATTCAAGTCTCTCAAAGAACCTAAGGAATGTACATAGTTTACAAGCCGTGTGGATAGTTTTGATACATCACTATATTCTAACTTTTCACATATAAGGTGGTCAAATAAGGTTGGTCGAAAGGCACCCAATGGTGCGTTAAGTTCTGATATCATAATGCCATTGTAGCAATTGGTCAGTATCACCGAGACCAGACACCACGAACCGAGAATGAGACGAAAAAACGAGTTTATCTCAATCTTAGTGGGTATATGACATTCTTCGAAAATGGAGGATAGAATGAACAACCAAGGGGAAAATGAGAGAGTGCGCAATTCACCATAATGTTTGTAGATTGATGTGACTACCACTATTGAGATGAGTGAGATTATCAACGACATCCACAACATTGGCTTAAATGGTGTAATGTAGAATTTAAATGTGATATACTCGTCTCGGTAACATGATATAAATTGGTACCCTGAAGTCTTAGTTGCTACCATGGTAGACATGTCGAGCATATCTCCGGGCTTTGAATCAATTTCAAGCCTGAAATAATTATACAGAGGGATGATTAAGCAAGTGGAAACGAATTCAGATTAAGATATTTTTGAAATGGGCGGGAATTTGAATTTGAAATTCAGAGTAGTGGTAGCCAACACGATTAAAATTGTGTTTGTGAAATTTGGATTAAATATTTCAAAAAATGCCTCCCCCAGCGACCCAAGAGCTAGAGACTATCATAAAAACACTTTCCAAACTCCTTGCATGGTAGATGGGCGCCGCAGAAAACATTTTTGTTTTAGGTAGCCAAAACCGAAAAAGTCCAATGGACTTGCATCTGGGGACTTGATAGGTATTTCACTATTAGAAATAATTTTTATACCGAGTCTTTCGTGTAGGTCCTTCGCATAATCCTGTGTCAAACGTGCGGTGTGTGAGGAAGCGGCGTCGTGATGGACTACGACCTTGTTGGTGTCCTTGCCGTACAGTTTGGGAATTTGAATTTCCAAAAGGGGTTTCAAAACAAAGTCGATATAGTACCTTGCATTTATTTTCACTTTTTGAGGAACTTTTATTAGTGGGAGGACCCCACGCCCACATAATGCACCAACAACCATAAACTTTTTGCAAAAGTTTTCCTTGCGTTGGAAGGGCCACTTTGAGGGATTTTTTTGAGTGACTAAATCGTAGTAAATTTTTCTTTTCCCATTTGTATCTTGTAGGGAAAATAGTGCTTCGTCAAGGGTGACAACGAATTCACTTTTTCCTTTCGTCAGGTAATTAGAATAAAAATTTTTGCAAGTGCGGCGACGATTTTTTTTGTGCTTCTCAGTCAGCTGATGGACACGGGCCTTCTTCCGGATCCTTTTTTTCAATATTTTCAAAGCGACCTGAACTGATCCCCTAGACACTTTCGCTGCACGGGCAATCTGATTTTGAGTGGGTGGGTTCTCTTTAGAGGTCAAAAGGTCAATTTTTCTGAGGACGGCCGAAGTTACCACTTTTCGACGACATTTTCGAGGGGGTGGTTGTAGTCCAGCGGCAAGTGATTCACGCCTAATTCCTTTTGTGTTTAATACTTTATTGATCAATCGTTTACTTATTGAGAATCCCTGACCTTTGACCTCTTTCACTATCATGCTATAGGAATAACCAAGTTTGGAAAGTGTTTTTATGATAGTCTCTAGCTCTTGGGTCGCTGGGGGAGGCATTTTTTGAAATATTTAATCCAATTTTCACAAACACAATTTTAATCGTGTTGGCTACCACTACTCTGAATTTCAAATTCAAATTCCCGCCCATTTCAAAAATATCTTAATCTGAATTCGTTTCCACTTGCTTAATCATCCCTGTAACTACAGGACTTTTCAAGAACTAGGGTCTCGTTGGTGACGAAAAATATTATTTTTAGAGCGCTTTCAAATTGCGTGTCTGTAGCCATTGGATGAAATGGGTTTGAGTCCTTTAGTTTATTATAATGAAACTTGAGTGCAACTTGATTAATTCCTTGTTCCAAGCACCATCCAGGCAAAATCGATTCAAGATTTGTTATAAAATAAAAATTGTTCTTTTTCTGATTAGTTTTTCGGGAATTACCTCCACCATTACATGATAAATTTTCCCCCAAGTTATATATAATTGGACTTTCGGGGTACGTTTTAGGTAACCATGTGCAAATTTCGATTTTCTTTTTCTCAAGCGAAATGAAAAGCACGGAAATTTTATATGGAGTAAAATTGTGAGTAAAATAGACAGTTCCAAGATTATTTCTGTAAGTTTCTAGAGTAATGAATGCAATTACAATTTTGTCCAGGCGTGCATATTTTAGAAATTCCGAATTTCCTACCACACTGGACAGAAAAAATTCGAACTGAAATTGGCCATACATTGCGCTAAATATCCAGCCGTCTAAATTCAGATTCGTCTTTAAACTTATACCGTTAGGGTCAACGTAAGGGGTAGAGATTATGAATGCTAATTTGCAATGTGACGCCGCACGCGATTTCGTTTCACCGATTCGCTGATATTCGTAATCTTTAAATATGAATTCGGACATTTTAATAATTTTGGATGGGAAATTTACGTTCGACCAATCTATATTACTGTGTAGTCCATCATGTAGTATTTTGATATCGCAGGTAACGATGTTTTCAACGAGATTGTTGAATAGGGGAAACATGTCAGCCTGTGATACAGTGCCAGATATAGATTGGACATGACAAATGTATGTCAGGACGGCAATGATACAAACGAAGCGCTGCATTTTATGTGGTTTTAAATATTTTATAGAGTTTCTTAACCAAGTCCGTTCTCAGATTTTTATTCGGACAACATAACTTCAGAGAAAACGTAGCAAAAGGGAACAAACGTTGGGTTGGACTTGAAGTTGACACAGGTTTAATAATAAATATGTTTACATAAGCTCCGTGAGCTTTTCTGTGGAACTAAACAACAGAAAATACTTACAAATGTTCACATGCACATACATACATAAATCATTTATGATAAATGTATGAATTTCGAATGCCCACCAGGGGTAGGCAAGATACTTCGTTAAGATACAAGATACAAGATAGTATCTTTATCTTGTATCTTGACCACCTTATCTTATTTTAGAAAAGTATCTTTTATCTTTTATCTTGTTGCAGATGAAAAGTATCGTCTGTAACTATCTTATCTACATGAAGCCCGACAGAAATGTATTTTAAGATTCTTTACAAGATACAAGATACTTTTTTCAAAAATGTGTGAAAATTGTTGAATTTATCGAATTTATTCGATAAATTAAGTCTTTTTCTCACGACGACCAATGATCAGCCAAGTTAAAGTAATGTTATCTACCAAGAATTTTGCATTGGCTATTGAATAAGAACATATAATTGATATATATGTGTGCACACGTGGACATAATACCATTATTTTGCAAACATAATACAAATGCATATGTGTGTACATATTATGTACATATGTACATACAAAATTTGAATTAAAAATAATAGTTGACAATTTATGCAAAAATATTGCATAATACTACACAGGTCCACAATCTAAGGGTAGGATGTGGCAAAAAGCATTATGCACTCCTCAAGTATATCTATGCAAATATAGGTAGTCGAAATTTTTTGAATTGTTTGATACAAAAAATTTGAAAAGTTTTAACTGTGATTAGTAAATATTTTGAATTTTGCATTCGAATTGCATTAAATTTATTTGCTGGGTTCGATTTTTCCACCTTACAAGTTGAAAACAGGGTATTCCGACCCCGGGTTTTACTGGGTTGGGGTTTTGGGGTTTTACTGGGTTTTACTGGGTCGTAAATGAGTAAAACCCAGCGGGTTTTACTATGTTATAGGGGTTTTACTTGGGTTTTACTGGGTTTTACTCGGGTTTTATTGGGTTTTACTTAAAATTTGTATAGATAAATCAAGAGATTCAATTTGCAAGTTCATATATACCTTTAATTTAGTCCTATGATCAGTATTTCGATATTTCCTTTGGACTTTTCTTTATGAGCTAAAATTCTCAATCTTCAGCGTAACCTCGAGTTTAATCATATTAGTGTCGTTCGGGTGTTCCTGACGGTTTGGATTGAATTTTCAGGGTAAATCTTGATAGAATACATTAATTTAACAAATTAATGTATTCTATTCATTAATTTTACAAATTAATGTAACATTGTTACTTTTACTAGTTTACCCCAAACATTGAGTAAAACTCAGTAAAACCCAGTAAAACCCGTAAAACCCCAAAAACCCAGTAAAACCCCGGGGTAGTGGTTTTGAAGGTAAAACCCCGGGTTTTTCCTAACCCTGGTTGAAAAACTGAAAGTATCTTGTTAACTATTAAAAGTATATTAAGAGACATATCTTGTATCTTAACTACTTCATCTGGAGAGAAGTATCCTGTATCTTTTATCTTTTGTACGTGAAGAAGTATCTTATATCTTGTATCTTTTATCTCGTCGGACAAAATATCTTCATTTTGTATCTTGTATCTTACAAAGTATCTTGCCTACCCCTGATGTCCACTACATATATACAATTGTTTAACTAGGCTATAGCCCGTGTAGAACACGGGATGCATTTTATCATGAATAAGATCATGATTACCTGCCGGCTCAGATCGGATTAGATCACGATCAGATGAATAGTTGGGAAATGAGAGATACAATGTGAAATGTATTGGAACAATATAGGGAAAATACACGACATGGATGGATGCTTGGGCGACTACTCTGTAATCGATCAGATTAGATCGGGAGGATGGAAGGTTGACTGTTCTGCAATCCTATGTATCAGTTCAAGATCAGATCGCGTTTGCACCATGATAAGATTGCACCTATGGATCTAACAGCCAAAAATAACTGACTTTGCTATTCTTTTAGAGTATTCGAGTTGAGCTTCACTAAGCGTCGAATTAAACTTGACCGGTTGTCAAAGTGCTAGATGATGTAGATGTAAGATATAGATGATGTCACGTAACTAGGGTACTATGCTTTACCGATGTTCACATTTCGACATGTATCCGCGAACTAAGACAAAACCTAATACAAAATCAGCCAGCACATGCCCTCTGTGGGTTCGCTGTACTTCGCCTACCATGAAAACTATCCAAGCGTCGCACCCGGTGGCCAGAACTCGCCAAAGTTTGGCTATGTCGTGCTACAGATCGGGGGGATGAAGGGGGATGATAACTTAATGGTCCATTGACTAAAACTTAACCAACTCTGCTGCACCAATGATTCTAATGTAAAACTCGCTTCTTTCAAGACCAATCTCTTTCTTCTCAATTTGTTCTCCAACAAGCAATTATCATTCAAAATAATTAACCCAAAGCAATTATCCCAAAAAACTATTCCCATTACTTTTAAACAATTAATTTCCGCGAACCCCACTTCCTTCGTGCCTCACTTGGTATGCGCTACTCAGATGGACAGACTGACAGACAGAGGGCTAGTCTTACATAGGATATCACGTTATTCACAAATTAGGTACGTATAAACTGCTTACAATGAGCGATACGTATACATATATTAATTATCCATCGCCTCATAGATGACAGTTCAGTAGACGCTTCGTCCAGCCTTCTAGCCTTCGTTTAGAGACATTTTTGCCCTAGCGTGAGGCACGAATCTATTTGATTTTGCTGGGTGGTCACGCATGCTACGAAATTCATACCTAAAGCTGGCATGTACGTATGTAGATACGAAGTATACTTATTTTCTATGCAAACAAATTGTCTACTTTTTTTATTATTTTTCTGTTTTGTAGCATGGGCAGTATTGGTCCTTTTTTGGATATATGTAGCTATATACATACATATTATTTTGATTAGTTCAAATGGTTTGGCTGCACAATACCTAGCATGCCTTTTTCACTAGCGAAACTAAAATTTTGGGGCCGGTATGCCAACTTCGTCGGGGGCCCCTTATGATTTATACAAATTAGTAGCTTATGTTTTAATGTGCACAAATGTAAAAAGCTGTTCCTCTGTTTTCCCACTTGCATCATTTTTCCTACTTGCTTGTTTGTTTGTTTGCTTACCCATTTTATAGCCTATTTCCACTGTTCAGTACATTTAAGACTGGTCTTCCACAGGAGGCTTATGGCACCCAGACATAGAACGGACTCTGTGGGGGCTCACTCCACTGCATAGTGGATTCGTTCCACCAGGTTCACCTGGCAGGGAGCGAGCACCTACCCCGTACATACACCGAGCCGAGTAGGATTAGCAAAATTTCCCGGCCATAGATGGAATCGAACGTCTACCTGCGTGGTGACAGGCAAACCCCCAACCCACTAGGCCACAGGGCTTAGCTTAGCTTGTAAGCAATATATATGAATTTGCATATATATGGTGCCCCTCAGATAATTTAAGATTAATACCAATATCAAAAAACAGTGCCTTAATTGCGGAACGTTAGATGGAAGGCTCGGGAATACACTTGGGATTAGAAGTATTTGGGCAAGGTGAACTTCAAAATGCAAAATGCAGTGGAAAATAATTACATGAATAGGCAGGAATGGGTTAATTTTATGCAAATTTTAGTTATCTAACTAGATATACTCGTGACCTGTCGTCTGGACCTAGCTATCCCACTATGGTTTTTAAAATCTACTTAGGTTCCATATGAAGGATCAAAATGATCACAAAAATCGCAGTTTTAGGAAATAATTGAAAACCGAAAATTTTCAATTTTTTAATGATTTTTCTTTTCTCGCCCAACTCCTTGATCGGAAAATTTTAGAAATTTTTAGAAATTTTTTTATAGAAATTTCTAAAAAAAAAAATAAGTTTTTGCTCTCGTATTAAAATCAGTGATCATTTTTGTGCTAAAATTTTGAAAATCCATCAGGAATATCAAAAATTATGGCGATTTCAAAAGAAAAAACACGCAAATTTGGCGCCATGCCTCGGCGCCAAATATGGGTTTCACAGGGAAAATTGGATCCTTTATTTGGGACCTAAGTAGATTCTAAAAAACATAGTGGGATAGCTAGGTCCACACGACAGGTCGCGAGTATACCTAGTAAGTGAGTGACTAAAACTGACCTTTTCCAAAACCCAAACTTGGATTTATAAAATCATAAAAACAAAAAAAATATTGCAGTTTCGGTACATTTCCTAGATAATTTCCTAGATTTGGTTTCGTAACTGAACGCGCGAATACTTTTTAATTAAAGTACTTAGAGCACACGTTATTGCTATACTCTCCCTGTATACATTATGTGTCTAAAATCCAAAAGGTTGTGTTTGTCAGGGATCTTTCGAATTTTGAATTTCCTTTCACCTTCTGTTTCATACCATGCGAAAGCTAACCCTATTCAAACCAGATCTTTTTATGAAGACCAGAGCTTCATACATCCACTCTTCAGAACAACTTTTGGTGTGGCACTTGAGCGGATACGAAATTTTTGCTTTTACAGGCAGAAAACGAGTTCTCCAGTTTTTGATTCGAGCATCACCCCTATTCGCCAACTTACCTAGCTCAAAATCGTCTATTTTACACATCCATAATTGATGTATGTATCAGAGTATATATAGTGGTCATAAAAATATCTGGGTTGAACCTGGTTTGAGCTGGCATTAGTAGTACATGCAATGTGCAACAAGCACCGGAATGAGGATTTCATAAATATAGTTTAATATCCGTTAAAACTAAAGTTATCCATCTGCAATTATGCACTGTTACATCTGACCTAATTGTCAATATGATTTCATATTGTGCTTCGAACATTTGCAGATTTATAAAAAATACCCAGGTACATATACTTAAACTCGGTACATATACCATTATTGCATCATATAGACCGTCCCTTGCCAGGTTACCTTCATGGCCACGACATCGGCATGACCGAAGGAGAGGAACGGTGGATCACTTTCGGCGCCAAGTTTTTTTTTCAAATTTATGAAATTAGCACTGGAGCAACCAAAAATCTGACTGGCCAATACATATTTACATATGTATGTCTATGTATTTACATAAATAAATCCGTATGTCTTTATGATAACCATGCAAAATGAATTTAGGTATGCACATCTGGGAAAATTTTTACATACTATTTCAAATAATACAAAATCGTAATAGTAAATTTTAACCAATTTATTTCGCTTAATTCAATTCATAATAATTCCAAATTTCTGCCAAATTAAGTTGTTCAAGTAATTTTTTCCAATATTTGTATCACATTTATTTCCTTCCCCCAACTGGAAGGCCTCCTGGAAGCTGGACACCTCCTAAATTATGGTAAAAAGCTAATTAACCAAGGTTTACGAATTTTCAAAATAATTCATATCCATATTTTTTACCTGGAAGTGTTCCATTTCCACCAATTGGCAAGTTGCCCATGTCTGGTATCGAGCCGTTCACTGTGAAGAAAAAAAATATTATTTTCACCGTTTTTAGCAATAAATCCAAAATCGTGTACCGGGAACATTGGGAACAGTGCCATTTGCAACACCACCCGGCATGGGTGGGACGCTTCCGGGAACGGTACCATTTGCAACTCCTGGTACTGGTGGAACACCGGCAGGAATCGTGCCGTTAGCGACACCCGGAACGGGCGGAATTTCCTGGATAATTGATAAAAAATTCAATTTTTGCAAAAAATATGTGCAAAAAAAAATAATAATTTTGCACACCAAAATTTGTGAAAAAATAATTCTCACCTGGGGATAGGCAAACACCACGAAAAGTATTCCGCTCAATGCGACAGCAATTGCGAGAACTCGATCCATTTTGAAATTGATTTTTGTTTTTTAGGAAATGTGAAGGATTTTTGGTTTGATTTGATTTTTAAATAATTTTTGATTTTTGGTTTGATTTTTGGATTTTTCCTGTACTCCGAGAGGCTATGGATGATGAGAGGATGATATTTATGATATCGTTTTCATGGAAAATCCATTGTTTTTATACTCGTAAGAAATTAAGTAATTCATGAAATCGGGAAGAATTGCATTGTCTTGGCTGTCAAATTGGTCCCAATTTTGGAAAGAGAGTCGCTCAAGCGGTATGAGTTGAATGGATATTTGGAGTTGATTTACGCAATTTTGTCATTTCATTGTGTATTTATACATATGTAGATGTTTATTGTAAATATGTTTCTCCTTGGCCAGGTCATGTCACGCAGAATTTTTGGAGTATGTCCTTTTTTGTACAATTATTGAATGCAACTTTAATACACGTTTGCACATTTGTATGTATAACTTATTCATTACAATAGGTACAATCTGTGCCATTTTGTAAATTTAGGTTACGTACATATTTACATACATATTTAATATGTATGTATATACTACATACATACGTATTTTAGGGGAAAATTTTGCATACACAGTAGGGACATATGTACACATGTATGTATTTTTATGTGTATACATGTATATATTTTTATCCATCTTTATATGACCTAAATATACGTTTGCATATAAAACAGAGTATTTAAGAATCAGAGAGTTTGCGAGAAGACACTCGCAAAATTTCCATTAACAAATTTCCGTAGGTATACATATATGTATGAGTTCATAGAGATGAAAAACATCAGGGATTATGCCAAAATTCTGGGTGTATTCCAAATTTTTCAAATTTTGAACTTGGTTTTGAAATTATTTTTATAAAATATGTAGTTTTAGTCGGAATCTACATGATGACATTACTACCCTATGGGTGATACATAAATAGATTCTCAACGATTTTTTCAACCTTTTTTAAGTTTATCACATTTATGCAAAATAAAATAAAAAATAAGTATTTTTTAAATTTATTAAATTAATTAACCCATGTGTGTCATATATTGACATCTTATATTAAGAATGCTGGAAGCAGTCAATACAATCACTTAAATTACATACAGATTAATTTAATTATTGCTAAATAACATATAATTCGTCCGGCACGTTATAAAACATGATTTTGTCAATGGCTATGACATACCCTCAAAGTAACGTGGTAACAAATGTTACTATGCAGAGTCCCTAGACTCTTCGACCGCACTGGTAACAATATTTTTTTAGGAAATTCAAATTTATTAGCTTTGGGCGAGAAATTTTATACGAACGATTAATAACTTTTAGTTTCGTGAAAAATATTATTATTAATCAGTGGCAAATTATAACCAGCATGGAGGAGACACATAGTTACTCCACATAGTTACTCCACAGAGTTGAGATTTAATACCACGTAGTTTTGAGTTTTTCATAGCGGAACACCCAATTACGGTTGGGAACAATTTGTAAAATAATGAAACAAATAGTAGTACAATAGTTTTGTTGGATTACTTAAAACATAAAACTAAATGCTGACACGGCATAAACTTGTGTTGGATTGTCTGCAAATTTGGCAACTATCTGCACCTTATCAACTTGCGCATTCTTATCCCAGTATTGCGGTATAATTGACGTATTATCATAACCAAAACTATCTATCATCTTCCCCTTATTGTTAATTTCATGCCACATAACATTCTCCAGTTTGGCGTGGATATTGTTACGATTTGTGAGGAAAATGCTGAATTTCAAAGTGGTGGGGGTCCTGTTGTGATTTCTTTTTTCGAAGTGAAGTCGCTCCAACATCTTATCTACGTAGAGTTCCAGGATTTCGGTCATGTATTGCGTCCGTGTGAAAGTGTGCCCTGTTGAGGTAAGAAATAGTTAAAATATCAACTCTTGAAATAAAACGTAATTGCTGTGCATGTTGCCCCTAAAAGATTTATTTAATGGGCAAATTACACAATATTTTTTTTATTAAATTAAAATCCGAACGACTTAAAAATCCTATTGAAAGATGGAAATTCCAATGATGTTTTCTGTTGCTTTACAATCTATTAAAAATGGTCAAACTCTTTCCACTGTTAATTTTGGAAATCAATATTTTTTAGCGACTTGTAAAATTTGCGAGGGCACTGGATTCTAACCAATGCAAATAAGGAAACTCCTCGTCCAAATTTGTTACCTTGACATTTAACCCGTTCTTTTATACCACCCTGTAATTTTGTACTTATGATTTTTAGTTTTTTTTTGCTTACCATAAAACTGATGCGAAACTGTAGCCGTACTAGCGTATTTTATCGGAACAACTTCATCGTCGCAAAGACCGTAGGCCTTGTTCAAAATCACTGTTGCTTTCTCATACCCGATCCAATTTCCGTTAAACGTCACCGTCTTCGCGAGACGAACATGTCTCACGTTTTGTAAGTCGAGCATAGTTTCCACCCCGAATTTGTGCTTAATCACGTCTCCCAATTTACCTCCTAGTCCCGAAATTCCTTCGATCTTCACAAATTCTGCAAATTGTTGCAATCCCGTTGGAGCTAGAATAGTTATGGACCCCGGTTTGTGGAGGGCACTTCCGATCTTGGCGATAGATTTGTTGCATCCAATTCCAATAGATGACTGATAATTAGTGGCTTGCAAAATTTTCTTGATAATCCTCGCTCCGATAAGAGACCCATAGATTAGGCGAACTTCTTGACTACAGTTTTCCCAGTATTTTAGATCCTGCAGGCGTTCAAGGACATAATTGAGCTAATCATGAGCTCGGTTTTCCATCGATTTCTCCATTATAAAGGAAAGTCTGTGGCCAAAGGTGATTCTCCTTAACTTGGTGGACCAGGTTATCATACCCATAGCGTTCCTCCATGCTATCGATGTACGCTGTAATATCGATGTACGACTCGTCCGGGGATGAGTATTGAAAAACTGGAGGGGGATTCAAACTCTGGAGAACGGAATCGACCGCGAGACGTATCTTGTAACTGGCTTCTTTCAGCTTGATGTCGGCATCTTGCGGTTGCTGGATTAGGATGAGATTGCGACAAATTTTCAAAGCGTCCTGGGCACGGGGTGTGGCGTCACGGTTGATTCCCAGTTTTTTAGCTTCATAGCTGACCGCGGTGATTCTGCGGGAGTTATTGCAAATTTGTAAATATTCAGCCAGAAAATATGTACTGTGGTCAAGAATACTTAGTATAACGAAGGTAATAATTTTGCAGTGAATATTTTCACAAAATCGTGTAGTTGTAATTCATTCGGAAGGCATTAAATACTAAAAAAACTACTTGCAAAAACTTTATTCTTTTTTATGCAAATTTAATACAAATTAGAAAAATTTGACTGAAAAATTTCTGCTCAGCTAAACTGACCACTCTGTATGTAAATAGCACAGCATGTATGGTCCTTACAGGCCGGCGTAGTTTACGACGACTCGGGGAAATCCTCGTTGGTGATACGCTTCAAAGACTTGGACCTCGAACTGGTCCATATCTTCTAGAAGGATGACCCGGGGGTCGCGGGCAGTAGTATAGTTGCACGTCCTAAAGTCCACGTTTCCTACAACAATGAAAATAATAAAATAACGAATTAATGAAAAAACTGAGTTCAAACACTGAGTCATTTTAAATGCGGATAGTATTAATTGTACAGACTGGTCATAAAATAGTTTAGTAAACTAAATTTTGTAAACCAATCTTTGCTTATTTGGTTCCAATAGCTACGAGGAAATTGTACGGCAAATGCCAAAGGTTTTACAAATATAATTTTTGGTTTGATATCGCACCCAAATTTCCGAGTTTTCAATGCACATTAAATAATTGTAAGGTGGGGAGCAAAAATTTACTGAAAAGATTTCTGCTTTGTTAAACTACTCCTTTGAACATAACGGATATTATGTGACAGATATGTTTAATTAATTTGTAAATTAATTTTTTGACTTACCAGCAGCCATTTTAAAGGGATTTATTCTTATAGGAATGAGTTCTTTTCTAGAAATTGTACTTGCCTAGCTGCGCCTGAATAGAATTCGTCATCATGTGTTCAATAATTTAATTTGTGTTTTCTTTTTTAACAATATTATTGTAGATTTATGTACCTCAAACTTTTATACAAACTTATGTATGTACAATGTACACTTGTAGAAGTTGGTTGAAGTGAAATATTTTATATGTAAAACGTGATTTAAAAATAATTATCAATGTTTACGATGTAATTATGTTTATGTACATATTGTTTTTATAAACTTATGTAATGTTGGCTACATAAATGCAAGGAAAACGTTTTACTAAAAAAGTGAAGGTTGGTTACTGACCCAGCTGTAATGTAGTCATAAGGGAACTTTCACAACATACGTAGCGTAAGAAGGGGGAGGTTTATATGGTGTGAGGTCTGCTATCTCATGTTAAAATTCCTATCCATGTAGTGTACAGGGGTGGGACACGGTACAGACATATTCCGTTACATATTTTATGAACGTTCCCTAATATAGAAAGTTACATGCGTTGAAATGTGTTTCAAGCTTATATACCCGACTCGAACGTAAATTTGGGTCTACCACCATATCGTAAGTAGTGGTGGAACTCGTTGTTTTTTTTCTTTTAGTAACAGTTAAGACAATAGCGTCGTATTAAAGATGATTTTTTAGCATGGACAATTTCTTGACCGTACGTACAAAATATAAGAATATGAAACATCAAAATTAAATAAATTCAGCTAATATTTAGTTAATTTTCATACCTTAATGAAAGCCTTTTATATCCTTCAATGTGCACATGTAAATAAACTAAACCATAAAGACGGATATCACAGGTTTGTCTTGATGTGCGATTAAAAGAATTAAATAAATTCCACCTACATAATGGAGGTCCACTATTATCAGCATCGCCGTCCTCTGAATATTTGCTTATTAGATGCGTAAATGTTGAGATGTTTAGAGTATGAATTGTATAACAAATCTGCGGCCATTTCAAAATTAGAAGTAATTTGCTTGTTGTGCACAAATGATAATATGAAATGAAATACTTGATGTGGCAAGAAAATGGTGAAATTTATCATCATGTGTTATCAAAATCTGTCGGAAAATTTCAAATTTAGAAAATCTTGTTAATTTCATTAAGTATAAGTACATATGTATAAGTATGTATGCGCACCTCTCACCATAGGAAAACAACCTATTGTGTATCGAATCTACATATTTAATCACCACTAAGCGAATTTGTAGAATGCATTTGGCGAGAATTTCGCAGTCTCCGTATTAGTTTTTATTGAAGGTTTAACCTAAAATTTTTAACACCTTCCATACACATCGATAGTTACGTATATAGTTTTAAATTCTAACAAATTTTAAATCAGATCAACTTCTTACTTTGCTGGGCTTCGGAATGACTGAATATCACATTAATGAGATTTCACATTGAAAAATACGTATATAAACACATTTTTGACCTTAGAACACAACGCACATACATGTGTACGTACATGCTTGAAGTAGAGCATGTTTATATATGTTCCATGTTTGCGATCTCTTCTCCAAATATGCATTACCGCATCAGGAGGAACTTACTCTTACACTTGTATCGTGAATACCTTAATTGCTAAGATGAATTATGTTGAACCAAAATTCAGTGTTGTTTAATTACTCTTAAAAGTAATTGAATTACAATTACAATTACATTGATTATAAGTAATTAAAATTCAATTACATTTTCAACTACTTTCTAAAGTTCAATTACTAATTACAAGTACTTTCAACTACTTTTCAATTACTTTTCAATTACTTTTCAATTACTTTTTTCCTGTGTGAAAAACAAGAAATTTAGACAATTGTGAAAAATAAATTTCCAGTTAGCATTTATTAAAGCAACATTACTAATCTCTAGATTTCTTTTGACAACACAGAATTACATTTCAAAATTGCAAGTGCAAAAAAATGTTTCGTTTTCAAAAAATGAAATTGGGATTATTCCATCCACAAGCAACTTCACGGTTGACCGTATCAATTTTTCTGCCGCACCACTTGTTTGTCCAATCTTGTAAATATCCAATGGCCCAGTCTGTCGGGATTTTGCCTGATTTTCGACACTCTTCTTGCCATTTTTATTGGAGTAATCCATGTACACCTTCTGCTTCTCAGGGTGTTTTCTCTAAATCCATTCTCTTCACTCAAAAGATATTTGAGATTAGACGGAAGAGATTCCATTTTGAAAAAAATAACGAGAATAATGAACAATGCACGTAAGTATAGTTAGTGCTCAATTTGTGTACTCCGCCGTTTATGAGGAAAGTCGATTTTTCTGTACGTACACTTCGGTTTTTGAAAAGTAGTTGAAATGTAATTGAAATGTAATTGAATGTAGTTGGCTATCTCCAACATGAAGGAAAGTAATTGAATTACTTTATTCAACTACTTTGGAAAAGTAGTTAAATCTTAATTACAATTACTTTTTTCAAAAAAATGTAATTAACTACTAATTAATTACATTTTGTAGTTAATTACTACAACACTGCCAAAATTTCGGGAGTTATAGGCATTTGTTCTATTTACAAAAATGTGCGAGGCGACAATCTGCATTTGCGCATGTACATATTTACATACGACAGAACTTACGTATGTACAGATGTACTGGAGAACCACCATGTAAAAGTGATAACAAGGAGGGAGTAAAAATATGTTCCAACATATTCAGTTTTTGATAATGCTCAGTTGATAATTTAACCAGACAAGAAACAAAATGTACTCCAGAAATGTAAATGTGCCTAACTAGGTATCCTTTTTTCGTGTTAGTCGAAATATGAGTTCTAATTTAACTTTTTGAACACATCATGATGTATTTTGATGGCAAAGTGCAAAAACCTTTTCTGCAAAACCCATTTGCGAATTTTTTATCAGCCCTCAAAGATTGCAAGATGGGTGGGTAGTAGTTGAAGTGTTCAACCAAACTTGGCGCGTCTGTCCACCACCACGACAGACTTGCAAGTTGGGTTGAAGGACAAGCCTTTGTTTAAAACGCCCAAAAGTTGATATGGGACTAGTACCAGATCTGGTACCGGCCCCTTATTCATAAAGAACGTCGCCAATTTGGGAAAAAATTTTTGCATCATAGTAAAATAACTGTCTTAGCTGTTTTAGACGTTATTTGAGACGGGGATTTCAGAAATGACATCCATTTCGACATACGGTGACCGTGTGACCTAGTAAACGAGGTCAAAGGTCACACATGTCGAAATTTTTGTTTTTACTGTTTTAAACGTTATTTGAGACGGGGATTTAAGAAATGACATCCGTTTCGACATGGGGTGACCGTGTGACCTAGTAACCGAGGACAAAGTCGAAAATGTCGAAATTTTTGTTTGTCAGCAGTTCCACACTTCTGATTTTATTATTTAAACTTTCGTAGGGCGTGTGATACTTGGTATGGACTTTCCCTTTAGTAATTTGCATCAACTCTAAGGTCCCCATGCTTTGATAAAATTATTTAAAAATCAGGACAATAAAAAATATTGTCCATGCTATACTCTTGACTTAGAATCGAAATTATCTGTCTGCTCTTCACGAAAATTGTTGTAATCTCATGCAATATGAAAACTACTAAAGAGATGGGCATGATTTTGTTGTGATACAAAAGAAACTGTCAAGCCTGAAGTTATCAAATGCACTACAATGACTGAATGACCCGTCTACAGTGATTTTGAGCAACTATTTTAGGTGCTCACGTGCAATGTATTTTAACGCAATTTTCTACTTTCGCATGGGGTCACATTGTTGGTAACTATTTTATTTGCTGCAGCTAATTAAATTCCATCTTTCAACATTAGGTCTTGCTAAGCAATGATAAAAAATTGAAAATGTAATATTTATTTACCCGAGGAAACATAAATGTTTAGCTTTTATTAAAGTCAACATGGTAATCAGAAATGTTGTACAAATATTTTCGTCTTCACACTTAACAATTATTAAGCTTCCTGAATAATGTCACATGTAAATGTAGATTCAATCAATGTCTCAAAAACTAATCATGTAAATTAAAAATATGCAACTTATTACGTAATAAATCTAATCAAATTTTAGAAATTTCAACTTATTCATTTTCAACTCATTCATACACAAAAATTTAAACCTCTTGGTTTATTTCCTGCGTGACAGATAGGGATGTCCCGTCATGACATGTCATTGACAAATTGACATATTGACATGTCATAAATGTCCAATTTGTCCGACATTTAAAATTTGTGACAAATACGACAAATATGACAAATATGACAAATTCAATTTGTCATAAATGTCCAATTTGTCCGACATTTAAATACTTGTCAAATCGAATATGTCATAAAAATATTTGTCAATAAACATGACATTTATTGCCATCAACATTGCAAAGTCTCATTATGAGACTAAAATGGTGGGCGGTTTGACTACGCCGTTTAGTTTATGAATCAAGCTGAGTCAGCATAGAAACATTCACAAAGACAATTATTTAATTGCTGGTGTAGTAACTTACCCTCATCATCTTAACTACTTACTAACGGGTAAGCAAATTGCATTTTGTTAAGTTGTAGGAGAGTTGGCCGTAATAAAGGCATTCTGCTCCTGGGACTTGAAGTATCATATATTAGTCCTACAGTATATGTTCATCATTTCAACAGGCACAATATGGGAAAGCCCAAGGACAACATTTGGCAACAATGGACTGATTGTGGTGACAATAAAGTAGAATGTCGAAATTGCAAAAAACATAAAATTGAAAAACATGCAACAAGGTGCAGATTACACACTTCTTTGTGCTCTTCCACACCAAAGAGAATCCGAGAAATTTTTACCGAAAAAGTCAAATCATTGCAGCAGCTTCGGAAACAAAAACCAAGTGGATGGACAGGCAGGATCATGGAAGAAGGGGATGTCGCAATCGTTGAAGATCATAGCAGGGATTTTGATGTGGAGGAAATCAATCAGGCGGGGGTTGCGGTAAGCTCAACCTCGGTTGCAGTATTCCCAACCCCTTCGCCATCAGGGGGAACGTCATCTTCGGCGATAAATTCGGTTTTAACTGGAAGAATTAATAGAATTTCGAGTTCAAAAATGAAGGAGTTACAACTTCTTTGGGCCAAGGCTATAATTAGCGGGAACGTTGCTTTTGAATGGACCCAAAACCCATTTCTTCAAAACTTTTTTGCCAATCTGGGATCTGGTTTTCTTCTGCCATCGCGGAAAGAAATAAGCGGATCTATTCTTAAAATATTGGATGTGGAAAGCAAGGAGAAAAGGAAAATTTGCATTGATAACCAAAAGTGCTTCAGTTTGGTCCCCGACGGATGGACAAATATTTGTGGTCTTTCAGTGATTAATATAATGCTGGTTAATCCGATTAAATGCATCCTTTGGGATAGCTTTCAGACAGGTAATTTATTATTATTTGCACTTCACGACAAAATAGAATAAGGGTCTACTGTTGTCAGATTGACAAAGTTTACCGCTTTTTCTAATTTAGGGGAGGAGAAGGAAACCGGAATCTACATACAGGGAAATTTGGAAAAAGCAATTAATAAAATTGAAGAGACCTACGGACGCCACAAGATAGTTGCCGTTGTTAGTGATCAAGGATCCAACTTCTTATTTGCGCGAAACGCAATCGCTCGCACATCCAGCATACTCTCTATCAATTGCGCAGCACATATGCTAAATTTACTTGCTAGTGATGTTGGGAAGTTACCTAGTATTCAAAAATTCGTTACGCGATGCAAAAATGTAGTGAAGGAGTGATGATCAAATCATCAAAGCGTAGACTTGGTGAATACAACGCCGAATTCGAAAGATATATTTCGGAAGAAAAGGACAAAGGAAACAACCCTTCTTCGTTGGTGTCATTAAGTATTCCGTCCCCAACCCGGTGGTTTGGAATTCGAGATATGCTATATAAATTGGATCGAGCAAAGCCGGTGTTAATGAGATTGTCGATCAAAGATGACACTGATATTAGTTTCGGAACTAAGAAGACGCTACGTGATGAAGCGTTTTGGAGCAAACTCTTAAGTGTTCGCCCTTTGTTTTTGGCAATAACAGATGGTAATACAATTTATTTCAACATGAGTTTACTACTGAATTAGAGTTTACTGCTAAATTAGAGTTTACTGCTAAATTAGAGTTTGCTGCTAAAATGTTGCTCTAATCAATTTATTTTTTTAGCTATCGCAATAGTGGAATCAAATGCAAGTTGTATTTCTGACGTGGTGGAGGAATTTGAGAAACTGCGACAAATTTTTCAGCCTGCTGGACATAATCACAATATGCTTAAAGAGGCTGTGAACCTATCCGAAATTAGAATTTGTATAAAATCTTTCGAGAAACGAAGCACTGACGATAGGATAACCTCGATTCACTATCTGGCAAACCTTTTGGATCCACGCTACCGCGGCAGGACATTTAAGGATGATGAGCATCGTTTGGTGCTTACACTGGAAGAGTTACAGACATATGCCGAGTCGCTAGGAGTTATTCCAACCGAGAGTTTAAAAGAAGAGCTAGGAAATCAAATAACAAATTTTCGGATGAAGGAAGGACTATTTAACTCAACAATGTTGAGCCATCGGTTGCCATTCAAATATTGGGACAACATGCGTCAATTTCAGTCAACATCGTTATTGGCAGGTATCGCTGTTCGACTATTGTCGATTCCAGCTTCGAGTGCAGCGGTCGAAAGAAGCTTCTCAAGGCAAGGAAATGTTCACACGAAAACTAGAAATATATTGACCCACGAAAATGTGAACAGATTAATGTGCATAAAATGGAACTTGAACGATGATTTAGAATTAGGACGGGACAGTAGTAAATTAGAATCAGAGTTAGTTGAATGTGTTGACGATAATGAGTGCGACCAGGATATTGACGAATTGATTTATTTGGACACCCCATTTAATGATGATGAATTGTTGGCAAAATAAATTTTAAATTACTGAGCAGTATGCCCTTATGCGGTCGACTCTCAAAGTTTGAATAATTTGTTGTGCAATGAAATGATAAATAAAAATTTATTAAGCAAAACGTTCTTGACATGACTTCTGTTATTCTTTATTCGAACTTAAAATATTCATTTATTTTTAATTTTTTTCTGGAAAATGGGTTGGGAATCACGGGAATATCATTGTATAACACATTAACATTATGCCTTGACTCGCAGTTACCAACGTCATCTTGTAATTTCACTCGTTTATAAACATTGAATAAATCCATTGTGATCTGGGCGTCTTGAAGTGAGGTGTGTTTTGATTGTTGCTGTGTTTGTAAGTAATATGCCGAAAGTGATTTTAAACTGTGACCTTCTCGTATGTAGACACCGTCCCTGTTTGGCTTAAATGTGTAGAAATGACTTTGTAGTTCGAATATGTCAAAATCAGCCATGTCCAACCCAAGAGCTCGAAAATCACTTTCTCCCCCAATTGTTATAACTAACTTGTCCTTCAATAGTTCGCTAACTTGACGCTTGACCTCGTCTTCGGATGGGAAATTGAGATTTGCCAGTGAATTTTGATAAAATGAAGCTACAAAATTATCTTGAAACGATCCTGGTTCATGGAAAACTTTGCAGGAGTAAATACTTTCTTTCTTGAAATTGACGATGTCCACAGATGCCACGTGCTGTTTATATATTCTATTTGGCGAATGTTTTGGTTTGGTTACCATTTCTGTATCGATTGATACAATATCCTGTTCTTCATACTCCTCCCACCATGGTTTGCACCCTTTACTCGTACTCCCCCCATCCACAGGTGGGCTTGCTGCATCTGATAAAGATGAGTTTACCGCACCTGTGGATGGAGTTTCCGTTTCATCAATTTTAGTTTTCTTTGCCTGCAGAATTAAAATTATATAATATTAACATAAAGGAAATATGGTATTTTGATCTTAACTGTGTGATAAATGCATGAGATTACCAATCGCTCTTCCCTAAAATTTCGCCGTCTTTTAATTTGTACCATTTTCTTTATCCTCTTCAGTTCATCCGTCGTGCATAGACCAAAATATGATTTAAGAAATTCAAGTCGCTCTGAGGGTTTCCCTTCCGGAACGGCAGCAGCCCAGTCTAAAGTTAGTTGCTGAAAGGAACAATTCGAAATTAAATAAATTCAACTTCTCACAGTAGTTTCGACTATTTATGTTGCAAAAATGTGATTATATTCGAAAATTTCGACAATTTACCTTAAAATCCGCAACATCTTCACTCAACTCCATGTCGAATTTTAAAATAATGATTGACAAATTTGCCAATCAATTAATTATTTATGATTAATTTTCAACTTAAATCAGCTTAAATATGTATTTTTTATGTCGGTATGTGGTATCTACACCAAAATCCCTCTTGTTTTGGGAATAATGAGACGGAATACGGTTTGTTGAATTTGTCCGTCATATTTGTCCAATTTGTCCAATTTGTCCGTCATATTTGTCCAATTTGTCCAATTTGTCCGTCATATTTGTCATAAATGTCGGACAAATTGGAATCTTGACAAATTGGACGGACAAATTGACAAATATGACATATATGACATATATGACAAATATGACACATATTCTCTTGACACGGACATTTTCCATCCTTAGTGACAGATGATCGTACTTCTGTACGATAGCGTTGTGCTGCATCAAGTCTGCTGGCGAACAGCGCAATCTTTTTCTTATATTTCGCTACATCGTCAACGAAGTACATTCCATAATCAAAATTCTTAAGCCTAGGATGGAATCTTTTTCCTAACCTAACTAGATTCTTATTTTTAACAAGAATTTCAATCGCTGCTGGTATGTCCACCTTCCATTTTGCATATCTAGCATGATGCTCCTCATGGTCCCCGTCCAACTCGGTCAGAAGATTCTCCCATTCACGCCTCAAGTCCCACAGGATTTGGAATGACTTGCTTCTCCGGATCACTGCTTTTAAGGAAACGTTCCCATATTGCAGTAACGACATCGATTTGATGTCGTTACTGCAAGAAGACAGAATTATGAGTCCCAAATTTTAACACGAAATGTTCTCATATTAATTTTCAACCTGTTTAGAAACTCGTGAAATAAGTCCATAGCAAGGTTTGTGTTCGGTTTACCTGCGACGTTATAATTTTTATCATATTTTACTTAATGGTCAAATATTTAGTGTTCAGTACCACTGATATTCACTGTAGCATTGTACAGCAAGTCAAACCTGGCGTTTGGAGATGACCATCCGGCCTTCTGAGCTTGCCACATGTGGCAAACTCTAAAAAACTAAAATACATACGCAGTTTTAGTACTACTTCTCTTTCTCCGACTGCTTTCTTCTTAAATTTTGATTATGATGCTAACCTTCGGGTGATTTAGCTTTTCAAATTCGATTAAATGCAGCTTGCTATACCCATTCATTCTATCCCCATCGCCAACACGGATGCTGTCGCGGTAGCCAGAAAAGTGTAACCACACATTTATGAACGATTTTGAATATAAGAAAACTTTATCCAAACATTCCAACTCGCAGTTCTCGCAACAATAGTAGGGTGACTTTTCCGGATTTGGTGGAGGACGTCGGTACTTAACATTACTCTGGGTATTGAGACAGTCCACGTGGTACCAAAGCTCATGTCTACAATATTATACACTACGTATTGCAATATTTCATATTTAAAAAACCTGGACATTTAAATTATTAACATTCCACTTACGGACATCGATTATTGTCACATGCTACGTATGCTCTTTGATCATTTTCATCGAACTCGGAGTGACAAAAACAAAACCTATATCTTTCATTCAGAACTCGGAATTTTTAATAATTTGCAGAGCGATATCTTACTGCTGCTGTGAAGTGTTTCTTGTAACGTCCATCCATTCCATTTGGATTATAGAGTCAACAACGTCTTCGAGCCATGCGATTTTTTGCACATCTCTAACGTCATTCATATCATCATCCATTGATGAGAATAATTCTAGCTTCTCAACAGCTGCGGTACATATATAGGCAGCCAAACAAAAATCCAGAAAACGTATTGCTAGCAGATAATTTTTCTTAACGTCCATCAGTTTCTAGGTAAAGTTTAGCCTGAATAATGCCTATTGCGGTTTTATTAAGACCTGATTCGATCACCTCCGACGGCTTGATGGCTAAAAAGTTAAAAAAATTTTAAATTTGATGTAGTTACATCACGAATGTATGCTTACAATTCTAGGTTATTTAATTTTTATTATATATGATGTGCTGTTAATTTTTCTTGTGTTGAATTCAACTTACTTGACCGATTTTTCACTATAAAAGTACCGGTTGGCACCTCGGTCTGGGTTGACTGAATCGCAAGCCCAGCATTACACAGGTCCGCGTCCCATTGGGGGCCCCACCCACGAAAGCGGTCGCAGGGGGGGCACCCTGGAAGGGTAGTACAGAAAATTCCCATTGTTGTAGAGTTTGTAAGTTGTGAGTTCAATGATTGCGATTATGTAAATGGTGGGTTTGGCATGGAATATTTAAGTTTGTGTCAGGCAAATCTAGTCCTGTAGTGATAAGTCGGCACAAAATTAGTTAAAAAGGGAGTTGCAACACTACAAGATATGTACCTTAACACATCTTAAATAAGATCACTGGGAAAGGGTCAAGGGAAGAGAACACTTTCGGGAAGAGTCAAATATTCATATCGAGCAATATGAAAACTACATGCACGATGAGAATCTTCTACGCAGTGAACAAAGAAAAGATGATGGCAGGCTAATAGTGTAATATTGCCAATCTCATTTGGAACCAACTTGTTACATACCGCGATATTTAAGAAACAAAAGTGAAAGTTAAAATAAAAATTCAAATGACGAAGAAAAATTTGTTTAACTAAAGCAACTAACAAAATTGCCCCATTTTTTCAGTTTTAAAAATATATTGAAAGAGCAATTAAATAATTTACACTCTATTTAGGGACCAGAAATTGCACTGCAAAGGCATAACCAGGAACAAATCCATGGTTCTAGTGGAATAAATTATCAAGTAAAACCTGGAATTGAGGTTGGAGAGGCTGGATACCGCGAGAATTATACCGTTACAACAACCGGAAGTGATGGAAAATTAGTAATAGAAGAAGTTTCCATTATGGGAAAATTGGAGACCCGAAAGTTAAATCATCAGATTCTGTCTTGTGTCCTTAAATCGAAGATGTTTGTATAACTAGCGGTGACAATTTCAAATTGATATTTAAATCCAAAATTTGTTAATGACAAGGTTTGATTATTACTGCTAATGATTACTAGTTTCTCAATGAAAGCATTTATGGAAGATATTAATGAATGCAGAATTTTAGCACAAAATACAAAATTAATACAAATAAGTTAATAAATTAATAAGCTTATTAAAATGCGAAGGCAAAATTATGTACTCAACTTAATCTTAGTGAAAGTGTTATAAACCGTGCATACTTTCTACTGTCGAATTTAAAATATGAATCCGAATTGTTTGAAACATTTGATCATTATTTGTAATGTAATTATGCTATTAGAAAATTTAGGAAAGGGAAAATTCATATATATTAATAAGTAGTATGCACCACAGTTGTTTCAACCTTATCGATTTAGAGGCATGCGCATGGTCATTTGTTCACAAATCGACATTAATTTTATTTTTAAATTCGATCTTTGATTCATTTATTCGTATTTAACTAATGTACGAGTATAATATTATAATATAATTAATATGTGCCATTTTAGAACATGATTTCCCGTTGTATATGTTTTAAAATCATATTCCACAAATTTTGCATCAAAATGTCATTTTTGTATATTTTCCATTTTGGCGACGATCTTAGAGAATGGCCCCCCTCATAAACAAAACCGTGGGGCGTAGTTTAGCCTGTCTTGTCTACCAACCCTACTATCATCCGGATAGTAGGGTTTGTCTCACAAACTAGGTGGGTAGTGAAGCAGATGTCACAGTGAGAATCACGTTCCACATTCTCCGCACCAACCACATTCAAATCCCGGTCATCATCCCTTTCTCTTTTCTTAAAACTCAATTTGCTCAATAATAATATTTTAGTTATGGCTCAAGTTATTAAAGTTTGTGAATTATTGTTTGAATTGGCTAAAATCAACTACCATTCTCATCTACCCATAATTGACAATAGTTTTAACCTCGACAATTTAGCCACTGAAGGACTGATTTTGATTGAAAATTTATTAAATCTTGAAACCAGTGCGTGTGAGACCATAATTTCTAGAGGTTGACTGTGACGATGAAATTTACATTACAGTGAACTTACTGATGTTGAATTTTTTTCAAATGATGCAAGTTCCGATTCCGAAGACTCAACCATCGAAGCAAAGGAAATATAAAGATCTCGGGGTCTTAGCTGTGTCCAGGTACATATAGGACTCGTCATGACTAATGCTAGTTTTTAATGACATTTCGCTGTAAATTTTTGAAAAGTTTATTATACTCGGATTCCTATTACCCTAATCATATTTTAGGACACTTTATTTGACTCTGATCAAATTTCCCAGTTCATGGACTTCAACTTTTGCCAGCTACTTGGTAGAAATTTTTGACATCCGCGTGGCAGCAGAGATTAATGATGGGGAATTTTCATGAACATTATTTTGATGACACACAGTTTTTCAGGAGAGGGTATGACAAGAGGTCGAACTAAATTTTTCTTGAAGTTATATTTTTCTGTATCCATAAACATACCAATCTAGTTGCACATTGTTGGTTTTGATCCTCCTTCCAGTTTGAAATGCTGCCAGATAAAATTAGAGTAAAATTCTGCGACGGTTTTGAACGAGTGCAAAACTCGGTTAGCGAGTTCTTCATTTTGACACCCATTAATAATAGAATTTGCAATTGTTATTGAACAAAGTGTACATCTGCAGTTTCTGCATGAATGAGAGTTTCAAAAAACAAATACGTTGAGAAATATGTGTTAGGATTTTACGCAGCAACGAAGGATAAATCCGGTCCAAGTTATTCCTCACTTTGCCTTACATATGTACTGGAATCACATTACATAATTAATTTTGTAACAAAAGTTTTGCTAAATAATAAAATTCTAATTTAATTTTGTCATAGGCGGATTCAATTATATCTAGTGTTTGAGCAACCGGTCAGACCCGGGCCCTTCGGGCCTGGTTTTCCATACAACCTCATACCACCGGTGGTACGCCTCTGGCCAGGTAGGCAGAGGAGACACGACGAATGTCGAGCAGGAAGCACAAAAAAAAAGAATATCGTTCTACATACAGTGTGTCCACTTAATTTCGGTGCAGTCTCCAAAACCTTACCGCGCAGTTGAAATGTAGTGATAACTTTTTTATTTCGCATTGTGTGCTACAAATTTTTTTGCAATATGTCTGCCACACCTTTATCTTCACGAGTGCAAAAAAGAATCGGAATCCAAACACTATTGAGGGAGGGGCAGGGTGCGTAAGAAATACGTCGAAAACTGCGAGTTCACCGAAACACGGCCATGAGGTGGAAAACCAGAGTGTCGCCCACTGATAAAACTCGTTCTGGTCAACCCACCAATATATCTCCTACAACTAAGAACACGATTAAGAAAATAATACATCGAAAAGTAGGTAGTTCGGTAAGAAAATGTGCGGCCGCTGTAAATCTCACCGAACGGTTCAAATGCCTGGGACAGAAAATTTCCAAATCTACCGTACAGAATCATTTAAAAACCACACACTGGGGTCGTAAAGCATTCAAGAGCTCGAAAAAACCACCTTCAAGTGAAAAAACATTAAGGATCGACTTAAATTTGGTGATTTTTAGGAGAAAAACGGGTATTTTACTGATGGCGCAAGGGGTGCGGAAAAGCGGCGACACATCATGTTTACTGACGAATCATGGATATATCTCCACCCTCAGAACACCAGGTACCCAACTGTGGAAAGAAGTCAAGTCCCACCCACAAAAACTCCGAAGAACACCCTCAAAGTAATGGTTGCTGGTGGGTTCTGCTCCCGCGGCGTGACGCAACTCCACATCGTTCCGGCAGGTCAAAAGGTGGACAGAAAGTATTACCGTGAACAAATCCTACCTATTTATTTGGATGGAATGGGAAACGAACTACTTTTTCCAAATACTAAAAATATTACTTTCCAGCAAGATAGAGCCCCAGCGCATACTGCAAAAGCCACAATGGCCAAACTCAATGAGGCGTCTTGCGAGGTGTGGGGAAAGGGGGTGTGGCCTGACAATAGTCCTGACTTCAACTTTATAGAAAATTTATGGTCAGATCTCAAAAGCAAGGCATATGAGGAGCCATTACCACGTGATCGAGTCTTTTTATTTCGCCGTTTTCGAAAAGTTTGGAATGAGATCAAAAAAACCACTTTGGAAAACCTTGCAGACAGTTTCAAGGAAAGAGTTTTGGAAATGCCAAAAGCATCTGGGGGACCCACAAAGTACTAGGCTATGATGTCCCAAAAAACCATTCTTCAAAAAAATTTCAAACATGGAAAAATATCACATTCTTTCCTTGCGTTTCAGATTGCACCGAAATTAAGTGGACAGACTGTATGTACATATCACTGAGGAAAAGCGTAACAGTTTTTTCACCACGACTAATTTGTTGCACTCACATGACAACAAGGCTGCAAATCTAGTTAACATTATTTCTATCAATTATTACATCTGTTTCATTTACCTCCTCTTTCTCATTAGAGCTTCAATAATTTAATTAACGAGACTTTTCTACTTATACATGAACGTCAGAAGGCGTATACATGGAGAAGTCTTGTAGTTTGAGAGTTACCGATGTCTCACGTCAAGTTTAGAAGAATTCCGCAACCTTTGCGATAAAACGGCTAATTTTTTTTATTTGTACAGTTGTAAACAATGTGGGAAATAAAATTTGTAAAATCGTACCATCATATGTAATTAAGTAAGTACGTTAAATTGTTGGCGTGATGCATTGAGGTGAACTAAGAATTTTGATTTAACGACCATTCATCCAATGTAAACCTTATAAAATAGGAAATTGTAACATCGGGATTACCAAGCCAAATGTTCACATCCATTGTGGACAATGGATTTGGAGAATTATTCTACTCGGCAATATATATTTGCGAACATAAACAATTTATTTAACAAAATTATCATTGTTCTGAACAAGTATTACATGATCTACATATATCGAACATTTCATGTAATCAAAAATCCGTCTACAATAAACGAATACATATTAACTATCATTATTCTAAAATTAAAATATCAATTGCTCTATTTGAAATTGGTTTCGTTTTTTCTTAATCGACAAAAATTTCGACGAGTCTTCTGTTTAGTACCATAAGTTGCCCACTTTACCCTTAAACGTATCAAGAGTCGCTTAAAATTTGGTAGTTTAATCTCTACCAAAAATGAAATTATTGCACCTAATTTAATAATAAGGAAAATATAAAACACAGACTGCAAATTTCCATTAATTCTACCCACTACGTTCACATCAACCATGTGTGTAGAATGCCTTAACTTTGACAGCCGATTTACACCAAACCAATCCGTAACCTTGCTATAAATCCCGGATTCCATCAAATTCTTAAATTTCCCTGGAACTCGTGAGTGAATAGATGTCTGGAAAAACACTCCGAACGGAACGGGAAAAATTGCCTCTTGACCCAAATAAAAGTCAAGTGAAGGGTAATGTTTCTGCAGATAATTCAAGTAAGATTTCAATCCTGACTTTGCTGTGATAAATACTGCTCGACCACATCCTACTAATTCAGCTTCAGTCCAAGCCATGACTTCGTTACCTTTCACTACTTCATACAGCCGCCTCAACATTTCTGACGGGAACCATCTGACCCTTAGGTTTTGTAAATGGTACAATAGCTGAGTTTCGAATTTTGAAGAAGACTTCGTTGACGCTTGTTTGTCAATGAAATTACGAAACGGGTAATTAATACTGCAGTATGGACACCCGTTATATACATCTTGAAACGTTTGCAAAAGGGTTATACTTGCTGTTTCCGCAAATTTTGTCCAGTCATTTTGCACTGAAAAGTTAACGTCATTCACACGTGCGTCCAATTTACCCCGGTCATCTAGCCTGGTCTGATACTGTTCCTCAGTAATATTTGTGAATTCGTCCAAAAAAATATCTTCAAAGATTTCAAACCGACTGGCTGACAATGGCTCAATAAGGTAGTTTATGAATATTCCGATATAAGCATTAGTAATAACGGTGGAGAGTAGCAACAAAAAACATATATATCTTCGAAATACCTGAATGTCCAACAATTTTTCGGATATTAAACCACCCTCATCAATTAGCAATCCTACCACAAACAGTAAACTTGTGGGTATCTTGAGACCCTTTAGCCTTGCAAGAATATCCGTAACGAAAGTTACGGTTAATATAGATATAGCTAACCAACCCCAAACCCAGGTTTGGAATGGTTGGGCATAAATACTAAAATCCAAATGATTAACTGTGTTGCAACTGATAAAATTAAAAGATTCAAAATCGGTCAATATTTCAACAAAGTTTAAATAGTCAGTATGGCCATAACTTTCGAATCGTGCATTTCTAGTAATCATGCACTGATAACTCCTTGTATGACCGCAAGTATTGTCATCCTTCAATGTAAAATTGAGCTTTGCAGAAATTATTTGTATCATGTAAATATCAACATTCCCGTATTGTAGTTGAGGTCGGAAAATTGTTTTAAAATTCGGCTGCATACTGCCAATACGCCACTCTATGTCCAGCTTGAAATTTGTTCCAGAAAAATTAATGTACTTCAATGCGATCATATTTGTCAGGAGTGCGACAGTATCGGGGCGCGAGTGGAAGTACAGTTTACCCCATTTGCCATCCAAAATAAGAACATAGAAGTTCGGAATGAATGATACAGATCCAGAAAAGAATGTTAATCGGGGATTGACCAAATCGATATTTGGTATCACAATTAAATTCACTATTTCCACTGAATTTCTCAAATCGCTTGCAGTACCGTCGATAAAATGTTTCACACTTGAAGCTGGTATCCATGAATTGAGGGCGCGGTTGACATACCCATCTGGAAGGTGTTGATCCAATTTCGTAAAATCCATGTGTAACCAAACGGTTGAACAAGCCCAGTTACGATGGCGAAATATGTTGAACATAATCACGGATTGGTTCAATTCATTCATTTGAGTTGCTAAGGTTATAGGGATATTTTGAGTGGTGGGTAAGTTGCTTGAGTGTAATTTGAGCCGATTTGTAATAATATTTTGTCTACAGGAGGAGTGGGTAATTAAATTGTGGAAATGCGGGTGGGATGAGGTTCCGAATGTGGGTAATTCTTCGACATGGCAGAATATTTGAATAGCCGAGAACAGCACAAAAATACCGGCTATTAATTGCTTCGCCATATCTTAAAATGGAAAGAATGAATATGCCATGTCAAGAAAGGAGATAAAGATTTATACAAATAGTCAAATTTCATTGAAAACAAGACTAATGGTACAGCATATTTTGGATTCTTTTGTGGAATAAATTTAGCCAGTTGTCTCATGCTGAGCGCTTCGTCTCCCACAAAATGAGAATAGTTAAGATTCGAAATAAATATATTGATAGTTTTAAACCATGCTGTTAATCAAGCGGATATAAGTTTTTCCTCGAAACCAACACTTTATTGGAAATATATTATGCATGAATAGGATGTGCTAGCTAAGAAGACATTCGTGATAGATGATGGAAAGAAGTAAATGGAACTAATTTAAAGTCATTAAGCATGCATAACAATTATACCTATGTATGACGCAGGAATTGGTATTTTCTGTCCGAAGAATGTATTTGACTAGCAAGGTATGTATTCCAGTGGGTAAAATATGAGCTGAATTATATACACTTTTCAAGATATTTAGGTTTGTTAGTTATCTATCTTTTGTTAGTTATGTTTGGAGGTACCCTTATTTCAGTCTATGAAGTGTATAACATACATACATACATACATCTGTAATTACAATACATACATACATACATACATCACGCAAATATCGTTTCTGGAAATTGGGATGTTGATCGGTTATGAGAAGAGCTTAAAGAGAGTTATCGTGTTGACAGACAGACAGACATAACGGGTACATAAGCCCTGGCTCCAGCTAATATTCTAAATCTTGTTACATATTGTGACATATTATGCCACAATAGAGATCTAATTGAGTAAATCCTACTACAGACTATTTGTTTCGTTGCCACCAATCCAAATTCACCTCAAAATGGGCAGCTTTATTGTAAGTTTGGACTGAAAATTTGAGTGGATCCCGATATGACTAAATAAATCAGTAGGTTTTTATGCAATAACAAGTCTACAAACATGTATTCTGCTTTTAATAAAAGACAGTGGTGAATAAATATAGATATTTTTTAATGCGTCAAATTTTATTCTTTTCGAATCGATATTTCGTATCCAATACAAATTTTTTAAAATTTTATTTAAACAGTCCCGCCTGAAGCAACTTTCTGCTCGATTGATGGATTGAAGGTTAAGGCCAGGACAGGTATGAAATTTCCAGTATAATCAACGATGACATTACCGCGGACCACGTCGGTCCAGTACAGCGCCTATTATGGGACCCGGATTGAACGGAGGTGAGAACGGGATAAGTGTTGTGATCTGGTCGCACTTCCAATTCCCCGTCCAATCAATCCCACTATTGCAACCCATGAAAGTTAACAGAATAGAATTTTTCGCGCGAAAAGCACGTGCAAATTTGATTAACATTGAGAGTCGGTTGAGATTCAATTTGAATCTTTCCCTCTGACTTACAAAACGAATTGACGGGAATTGGGAATATTTTTCTCGAATATTTACTTCATATACCTTACCCTAAAGGTAAATGAGCATTGAAGAGAGAGAATTCACTGCATTTTCCCAATTTTGAGTTGAAAGCATGTTCAATACCAAATCTGTATGCACTTAAGTAGGTACTCACTTTATCTGAAGATTGAGTCCATTATTGATTTATTTGTCATTTTATTACTGTTACATGATATGATGATTTTTAATAAAAACTTTATACATCCATATACATACTAAGTTAGGCATAGACCAAATTGTCTGGACCAAATTCAACCAAACCAAATTGACCAACCCAAATTGACACCTCGCACAGATTTTCTTTTAGTCTGAGTGAGAATGTATATATATTATACAGCTCCTTTTCGTTGAAGAAGGTTTAGGTTACAAATTACATAGAAATCGTGTGATATCTGTTTAATGCTAAGCAAGATGTGTCGCGAGATATGATTTTCCTTTATATGATTTGGTACAATTTCTTCACTTGTGATCCAGCTATTTATAATGTACACATTTTCAAGGTCTAACGAAGTTTGGTCTCCTAACAGTTTCATATCGGCAACCTTCGAATGTATTTATATTTTTTTAATTAATTCTGTAATATACAAGAATCTCGTGGGCTCATCTTTTATCTTGGGTAATTTGGTGCATGTTGTGCACTGGATTGGATTCGGAGCTTGGTGTATTCTTTCGTTAACTTTCAATACTTTTTTCCGAGTTCATCTCTTTTCTGCAAATTACGCAAGTGCAAGGACACTCCAGTTACGTCGTATATATGTCTTATCAATATTATACATTAAAACAAACCCAGTTCAAGTTAATCGAAGCATTCCTGACTTAGGTTTAAAATTAATTAAACACTATATGTATTGGATATGTATCCATAATTAGAACAAGATTTTCATGACCAAGAGGAAAATATTTATGCATGTAATTCGGGTTTACAAGAACCTGACTTGCTTAAGTTTAAGTAGCTAATAATCATAAAAAGGTAAAGGAAATACATGATTGACTTTTTCTTTGCAAGGTTTACGGAACTGTGTCAGCTTCCTTTCACCTTGTGTATAAACCATTTATAAGAGTCGACATTGGAAAATAAAAGTAGTACATTTTATGCACACAACTATTCAGAAAACAACATTGTTCTTTCCTTCAACTGCTCATTGACACACACCTCATTTCATAAGTAAATTCTCACATAGATCAACATGTATTATAATCATTACAAGCAGTTCACCACATTTATACCTTCTTCGAAGATAACCATAAATCAATCGTCATTACCACCACTCTATCCAAATAATTTAAGAAATATTTTGGCTCAATTCCATTTTCCAATCCTGCTACTGAAGTCACTACCTCAACATTAATGAAATTTGGCAAAAGTGTCTTGACTATTCTCCTCTTAAGCTTGTCTGATCCAGCAGCAATTTGCATTTTACGAATGAACTGTTTTGATGCAAGGGATGCTTTAGCAACAAAACATACTCCAACGTACTCAACAATAAACGTAAAAAATAATACCATGCAGCATAACACGACAACATTGAGATGAATGACCGCAGCTGAAAGCTCAAACAGGATGTAATACAATGAAATTGTTGATAGTAGAATTACATAGGTGTGATGCATGCGAGTCGTTATTAAATCGGCAGCTATTTCTGATTGAAGATTTGCCATAATGCGAAGATTTTTGTATATCTGAACGCGATCATTAAATACATTTTGACCACATCTTCCATATCCGCGTGGGATGATGTGAAGGGTCGATAAGTACAGGGATCCTATCCCATACGCAGTTATTAGTATTCCTATGCTGAAAACAGAAAGGGTTGGCAGTGCTCCCAAAATCAAACAAAATCCAATAAATATCCGGTATATGATAAGTAGTGGAAAGGATAGGATTGGTAATGGACGATTAAGGAATGCAAGAATATCTCTAATTGTAGCTAATACCGGATTGTATTTTGAAGATGCCACCAAAACAACCAGCATCGGGGCAAAATGGTCAAATCCATAGAACATTGCGTGAATCATTCGACTTATGACTTTAGATTGTTCGCGATATTCAACACTGTGAGGGAACTGTTGGGTATATCCGTCTGTAATGATTCATTACAGCCCATTACTTTGTATTTGGCATATTTTGACTTAAAATTTAAGTTACTGTCTACTTACTATCCAAAAACTTCTCCAAGTTTAGACTTGCCTCCTAGATGTTGACATATTTCATTGGGCCCCACTTCCTTGAAAAAAACCAGTAGAATGGCAGTGCAAACCACAGCATAGATGTAACTACGATGGAGTAGCAAATTTCAATGGTTTTGTCGTCGCTGGTACTATCGAACATAACAAGTCGGATGCATCTCATAAACTACAGTGGCATAACTACTACCGTTAGGAAGGTTCCTAAAGATTGAAATGAACGATAACGCCAAGGGAATAGCACGTCGAGTGTTTTCATTCCAATCGAAACAAACCGTCGTTTTCATTGTACTTCGCTGCATTACATGAATGCAGCGATGTAAAAGATTTATACCTTCCTCACGCCACATTTTTGGATAATTTACAGACACAAAACAAGATGGGAGTATCTGATCGAATGATTAGGATCGGTATGATGTTAAATGCATATGCAACTGAATATAGAGTATTCCCTTGACTTGGTTTGATTGCTCTTGGGTAAGCATTTTCTAACAATTTTGAATTTTATTGCATTTTTTGAATTACCATTACGTGGATAAAAGGATCGAAAACTATTGAAAACTATTGAACATGGTGAAACCGATGTATGTAAGTCCAATGGTACATTTTTCGTAAAATATTTATACCGCTGGGGCAACTAATAAAACCATTTAATTCAGATTTTCTTAACATGAAACAGGCAGGACCGAATTCTTTTTTCTTAACTGAAGCTTAGAACGTAGAAAAGTTTTATTCCGATACAAAAGAGAAATGGCTAATACTAAACGTGGTGATTTCATATTTGACATGAATAATTTATTAGTATTTATTATAGGAAAATGTTAATTTCTACCTTATCCGTGCATTTGATTTGAAGCAGGAATAATAATTACATATATTTATCGATTTTTACATAATTATCGAATTATCAAATTAACCTCATTTTCTACATCTCAACAATTCAAGAGTATGCAGACCTTGAAGAAAAGTAAAGCATAAGAAAAAGCATAAAACATACATTCTGCAAGTAACTCAAATTTATAATAATTGTAGCCCAGTCTTTGTTTCTCTGCCTGTATGTCCGTCTGTCTGGTGGAACTCATCCCTTCCATGCATTCATTTTCAGGCAAGCATTGTCAAGGGCATGATTAAGAAGCAGATCAATTCAACATTTCAATTTGTTGAACTAGGCGTGGTTGTAGGTAATTATCTGAGAATGTTGTACCAATTTGATAAAAAGAAATTCCCAACGTGCCGCCAAACTCAGTGAATTTGGGGCATTTAGAACACGAGACTTTCCCATGACTCCTTCTGCCATGGCGTGATCATCCGCCTAGCTCAATATCATTCCTGTGTCAATGCGAACTGTAATAAACTCGTATTTTATCCGTCCCGACGAATCTTCCTATGTATAAGAAAAAATTCTTCAAATTTGCCAACTATAAAGGCTCCAAATTTGAATAGGTGCAAGCTCAGGTTGATGTGGAGATGTGTCCAAATGCATATTCAACGACGATATGTATGTTAATACGTTGGTGACCATTGGGTTTGATCGAGTTCATTCCAATCAGAGGACAGAGGTCGCTTTATGCTTATGAGGAATTCGTCCGCCTTACTTGGTTAACAAAGGATAACGGTCCTCCGTCTAATATCTATGATATGTATGTCGATGGGTCCATGATACGTATGTAAGTCTCACAAACGTATGAATAATAGCGGATGCGCAGGTACACATTCAAGATTTTTCTCCTAAATTTACATAGTTGAGGGGTTCTGCTTGATTCACAGTCATAGGTATTTAGAATGAAGGTTATCATGATGATTACAATATGCAAAAAAAAGTATAAATCCGTAACAGAGGAAAATCAGTGGACGCTTAGCCGGCACTAGGCTATCGCTGCGTGAACCATAAACTCTACGTTACGTCTTAAATTCCCCGCGACAGAAATGTTTATGGTCTAGGGTCCTTGTATAGACACAATTGGCATTCGCTCTCATTGATAAAACTTGTGACTGCATCGGTCATGGCCAAGGGTCAAATACGAATCAAAGTATCAAATTTGCACGTACGAATCATGAATGTAAGCATTAACTAAGCTTGCCAGCCTTATCAACTTCCCCTACTTGAAAGAGGGGACAGTTGATGGGATGTAGAAGGAAGACACAAGATGTCTCCTTAGAATCCCATCACCTGTGGCGGGCAGATTGGTGAAAGCAGATTAGGAAACTATTCCATAAAAATGTTATCTATAAAAACTATTCCAAAAAAAAAGTTACCAATTGGTGGAGTATTGATGAATAAATCTGATATGTATTTTCTGATTTCTGATTTGCCATGTGACATGAATATGCTTACATAATTAAATCTTGAACCTATCACACCCCACTCTGTCATAACAACACGAAAAAAAACAGGTCGGAAATATGCAGTATTAGACAACTAGTTGTATAATGTCTAGCAATAGTTTCATAGTTGACCACACTTCCCAAATGTCGATAAATGAAGTGTCACAAGTCCACACCCAAATTTCAACCTGGCTAGTTAATTCTAAATTGTAAGTGCAATACAGGGAATTAATTTTGGTAGGAAAACTTCGTGTTTGCTGGCTGAGCAAAGCGAAGGCGAGCTCAGCTAGAGATGCAGAGTAGAACGAGACTTAACCAATATCTATGACATACATTGCACCACACAAATACTCCAATTTCATTTCTATGGAATATCCCATTTGGATAGTAGGCTTAAGAAGGGACGCCTCAAAAAATCGTTGCTTCATAGTATCTACTCATTTATGGCTGCACTCCAGTAATAAAACTATCCAGCCTATGCTCCACAAAGTCCCACAGATGGCAAACATGTGCACTAACGCTTCCACTGAGACGGGGGCGCACTGGTGAAACTCTGGCTGAAACTGTATCCCGCTATTTATTTGGGCGTAGTACCTTTTGTACATGTTCTTTCCATGTATCAACATTCTAGTTAATCTACTTAAAGTAACGAATAAGCGATCCCATATTGCAACCAACCCCGACTCCACTAAGGTCTTGTAAGTTGAATAAAAACAGGGAAATATGAAATTCCTGAATCCAAACATTACATTTATCTTTCGAAGCCCTGTGTCATCCATACTATCGATGATAAAACGTCTACCCAAAAATTTTACCGGGTCTGTAAAGTAAGCTAAATCATTTGCATCATTCATTATTACAAAGGTTTCACTTGTTTTGAAATTGTTGGGAAGGGGCTTTGAGTTTGAAATATTTCGAATGATGTCTTTAACAGAATTTCCTACTTGGCTAACAAAAATAAGTCTTTTGTCTAAAGAATCGATTAACTTTTGATACACGGTATTTCCCATCATTGCCCGTTTTAATTGAGGTATTAGTTCAACTTTAAGGGTCGATTCCCACACTACGGTGTTGTTCTTAGAGAATAATTGGTAAGATCGCCACGTGCTTGTTGTTACAATGGGTAGTCTAGAGGTTACCAGGGAAATTGAGGAACCGTCAAAAACGAAAACATTGATCCCTGGTATAAGTTTGCCATTAGAATATAACACCCAAATAACCAGACGATCGAGATTACGATGGAGACGCGTTTGTTGGCAAAAATCTTTGTTACGTCACCGTTAGCACTTTGACCCAGCAAAAGGGCGGCAAGTTGGAATAGGTGGTTGTAAAGATATTCCTTTACCCCGAATCGATACACAAATCCAAAATAGGAAACGTCCACCAGAGTTAAAGTTGAAGTCATTATGGACGCAACGATCAGCAGAATCCATGTGGGTTTGTCAAATGGTAGCAGAAACGTGGCAAAGTCGTTTCTAACGGATGGGAAGGAAGTAACAATGGAAAACCGGACATTCTCAAACGTCACGTGATATACTGGGATATAATTTTGTAATACTATGACTATACTTGCATTAGAAAGAATAGAACTGAATTGTATCATTCCGTAGCAATTTTGATTGTCCATGTCATCCATTGTACTCCAGTGTCGATAAGTAACGTTATATTTTTGTCGGAGGATATACAGTGAACAAAATTCGGTTGAGGTTGATTGATGGAATTGTGTCAAACTAGGGCCACAAAGACCATCTTGTGGGCTAGGCGGTGGCCATCCCAGATGTTTAACTATGTGACCTCGAAGATTCAAATTTTGGGCGTTCCATGCTACATCAACTTTTTGAAGGGTTAGCCTGTTCTTGGCTAATCGTTCTACTTGAGATTCACAGGGTACACATGGTATGAAAACGAATTCGGGGTAATGGACACTAAACAGAACTAGCTTTGACGGCGAATGTCCAAAGTAGTAATTTTTGTAGGAATTTGGGTTATATGGTTCCGAAACGTGTGCGAATATGTATTGCGAGTAGGGAGACCGTCGTAATACAGCCCATAGGAAATATTGATGGCTAGCGGAATAAAAAAGATCCACGAATACGATGAGTGCGAAATCTGTGAAATTGTGGGATTGAGTTAACGTCCAAGTCAATGCGGATATAAGCAGATTGGTTCAGTTGGAATGAACCGATTAGTTGCGAAGCATAAGAATTTCGGTGGCGAATCATAAGTTGGTCTAGCAAGGGGGAAAGTTGATATTCCTTCCCATACGTGACGAAGTGGACGTCACAGTCGTGAAATAAATCGGTAGAGAACCACATACCATTTATCATTTGGTTAAACATGAGTGAAATAAGAATTAAATGATTCATTGCAGGATGTCGGTTGTTTAATCGATGTTTTTAAAGTTATGTGTGTTAGGAATGGTTTAAAATTTGCAAATTAAAGGGAATGAAAAACTCCGGCCTTGATAGGATGAAATTATTTCGTAGTGAATGCCGAATTGATGAATGAAGAGAACTTTTGATTTTTCGTAAGCTGTCTATGAAATTTTGGATACTCAAGTGTCGACCAAATGTACTTTTACCCCGTACAGTTAACACCTACATAGTTTACCTGCGCACACAGCAAGTAATTTGGTGAAGCCAGAATCGCGTGGGTTGATTTTTCTGTATTAATTTGCGTAACACCATGTCATTGATATTGATATGTTACTACTTCATGGTTTCCGTTATGGTAAAATTTTATAAGGTTAAGCAGGTTTAACCGTAGGACTGTAAATATTTTTGATAGGAAGCAACAATTTCTGAACAATCTTGCACAATGCTTCTAGTCTATTAGGAATTGTCATTATTTATAATTTCAGTGTTTATGGGACAGCTGAATTGTGTAAATACATAATATGAAACATCCGGCCTCATGGTCAATAATTTTCTGCATTTTAAAACCCACACACAAGAAGAAAATAGTTTGTGTTAAGAATTATTAAATAAAATGATACAATTTGTGGGCAGCGGAAAGTTCCAATTATCAAAACTATGTAATGATTATCAAAACATATATATGTATGTACATATCTGTACTTATGCATGTGCATATTTTCATACGATTTTGAAAATTGCTGTGATGCTTAATTTTGAAATTTTATTTTGGAGCGTGCAATTTAATTATCTGCGTATAATTTAGGGTTACCAATTGTAACGCTAATAATAGAATAATTACATATTTATACATTACCATGTATTTGGCTTAACCTGCTAACATCAAATAAGTAATTAACTTTGCCTAAAAGTCCACTCATTTGGTCACTATAATCAACACGCCAAAGCCCCATTACAAGTGGGACACTATTATTGACTGCATATACCACACACACACAGATGTATATGGAAGTGGCACATATTGGAGTGGAGGATAGTGGAATATATGTTTCCGGTACTGGTTCATTAGCACTTACTGTATTACCATTTTTTAAAGAATGCATGAGCAAAATAAGAAGCTTTATTCTAGGATAAAAATATTTCTTGCATATGTATGGTCATACACAAATTATTTTTTTATATATTGTAAAGAATATATTTCTTAGATACCGCAATTCAACACATTTTATCATTAAATAAGATTCATAAATTTCAAACATTCGTTCCAGAGAAACTGTTTCTCAGAAACATGTCAGGCCCTTCACCGCAGTAATACGGCTCTGTATCAGTCTCCACTGCAGAAGAATGCTGTCTCAGTATGCTACTTCAGCATAGGCGGCGGAAGCAGGGGGACAGGTGGACAATGTCCCCCCGATAAATTTTTCAGGGGGACAAGCAATGGTAGTGTCCCCCCGGAAAAAATGATCAAATTAAAATAATTAAGTGCATTATATACTTAATAATTAAATGCAAACGTAGTCCTAATTTAAAATTAGTAATTTTTGTTTTCTATGAACAATAATTCCAGACCTATTCGTTTTCAATTTATAGTTTTCATACGGTACATATATATTGAATTATGGTTTTTTTTCTTCGGTCAAAAAGTTTAACAAACTTATACGAACAATTTCACGGGAAATCTGACTAGGTATACTTGCGACCTGTCGTCTGGACCTAGCTATCCCACTATGTTTTTTTAGAATCTACCTAGGTCGCATATGAAGGATCCAATCTTATTTCCGTGTAAAATTCATATTTGGCGCCGTGGTGTGGCGCCAAATTCGCCAAATTTGCGTGTTTTTACTTTTCAAATCGCCATAACCTTTAAGATTCTGGATGGATTTTCAAAATTTTAGAACCAAAATGATCACAAATAGTTAAATTTTCACAACAGAAAAAACTTGTTTTTCAATTATTTCGTAAATTTCCGATTTTTGGATTTCCGATTTTTGTGATCATTGTGATACAAAAATTTTGAAAATCCCGCTAAAAAGTTATACAGGTTTGAAATTGGTCGAAAATCCATCTTTTTAAGTTGGACGCCAAGCCTCGGCGCCAAATATGAATTTTACACGGAACTAGGATTGGATCCTTAATATGGGACCTAAGTAGATTCTAAAAAACATAGTGGGATAGCTACATAGGTCTAGACGACAGGTCGCGAGTATACCTAGTGAGAAACATATTACAAGTTTAGTTTTTAATTAGATAAACAGTTCTACTCTTATTCTACTTACAATGCGATAGCAAACCATGTGCCATCCAGATTTTTTAATAACCAGTATAGTTTGATTGCACAACTCTTCGGAAACAACGTTTGGTTTGGCACTTGGGCGGATATGCAAAATTCAGCGACTTCTGGGCCCTGTGAGTTTGCGATTTTATAGCCAAAAAAATAAGGTCGACAGTTGTCCTCAGGAAATCGCCCGTTTTCGCGAACTACCAGCTCTCAAACGTCGCTGACTTTTGCTTATCCGCTCAAACGTCGAAACAAACGTGGTTTCTGACGAGTTGATCTATCAAACTATGGTGGTCATAAAAATATACCGTTACAGTGGAACATGGTTTGCCTTCGCATTGTAAGTACATATGTATGAATACATACATATGTATGAATACATCCTGTCTGAAGTAACTTCACGTCACCAAATCACCCTGCAAGCGAGCAAGTGTGACATTCTATCCTTCGTTAGAACCTAAACGGTGTCAATTGTCATACAAAAAGTACTTCATACTAAATTTGTGCATATCATATGCGAGTTGATAATAATAACAGATGACGCGTAATATTCGTCATCTGTTGCATATTATGCAACATCGTGAATATGACAAAACTCAACTTTATTTCATTAATATGTTTGGTGTGAATGAATTAATCTACATATGTATGTATTAATATTAAGATCAAAATTTTGGGTCATTATATGTAATATCGGATTGGGGGAAATTTTTTTGGTTCGGGGGAAGCTTGGAAGATTTTCCATGACTGGCTAAGATATACTAAATTCTATGGTTTTTCGCGGAGTCGGCGTTTTACCCCGAGACGTGTTGTCATTTCACTGCACGTGAGCGTGAAAAAGTAGTTTTTTTCGCTGGGCGAAGCGAGATTTTTACCTCGTTTTCGCCCGCACCAGCATACCTCCGAGATTAAAGTTGCGTGAAAATTGTACTTTGCCATTTATCTCGCACTTTTAGCCCACCAACATACTTTGCTTCATTTATTATTATGGGATAATACGTAATTCAACAAAAAACGTTGACAACAAGAATTTGTGGCTAGCTTAAATTTCTGTCAAACTTACAATTACATATATGATAATATGATTAATGTTAGGCAAGTATTCCAGCAATTGCTAATCCACAGTCGCAAACTATAGTACCACGTGTTACATCCTTTTACAAAACCACATTTACATACATATATCTCGTTTTAATTATTAGCACAAAAATACACATCGCGCAAACAATTGTTCACATTCTAAAGACCATTCATAAATGTTTCAAAAGCTATAGATTGATAGGGTCCCCGTATAATTTTGAAGGCTGGACAATCTCAAAATATAAATATTAATTAAATATTAATATTTAAAATTACTATTCAAAGTAAATACCCTGTGTATAGTTAAATAAGTGCTTAAAAAATTAAATCATATTAATATTAAGCTGGACATTTAATATTGAACTTGGTTGGTAACACAGTTGCTGCTGTAATCAAATAATGTTATCTTGGAGATTGCAATAACACGATAAGACCAACATGACAATTAAAATTATGCAATCAAACTTGATAAGTTCAGCATTGAGCTTTCATTCACAGTATTCGCCTGTTGGTTGTTTTCGGGTTATTGCAAATTCAGTATCATCACATTTCGGATTTCTTAGCAAAAATGAAAAGTGTTTTAAACTTCTTCACTCACAATTTCGGGTTTCTTGTTTGTGTCTTTTTGTACACTCTTCACCCAACTCATGGTTCGGAGGAGAACTTAGTGTGGTTTCCAACCCAAATGGCTCAAATTATCCGATTCCAGCCAAACTCACACCTAGCTCTAATTCAAAGCTTGGAAACGTTTCTGATATTCATTTCTTCCTTTACACAAGGTATTAATCCCTGAAATATTCATAAATTGAAGAGATATCTAATTTAAAAAATCCAGGGAAAATCCATTCACCCCCGAAGAATTAATCGTGGGTGATCCATCCTCCATAACGGAATCAAAGTTTATTTTGCGAGCCCCCATAAAAATGTTGGTAAATGGGTTTGGCGGGAACCCCAACGAGTCTTATATCTGGGATCTTCGTACAGGTTGAAGCATAAATTAATTGCAACAAGGCTTGAATTTTGTAATAATTTTGCAATTTTTAACTGCTCACAGCATTTTTGAACATTCCACCACCAATGACTTTCAACGTGATAATAATGGATTGGGCGAAGTTGACGACGTCACCAGATTATTTTATGGCCGTTGCGAACTGCCAGATTGCAAGCCGACATGCGGCAGCTCTATTAGATTTGTTGATGGACGTTGGACAAGTCCACAGTTCACATATTCACTTAATCGGACACAGCCTGGGGGGACACCTAGTGGGGCAAATTGGAAATAGGGTTACTGGAGGAAGGATTGGACGTATTACGGGTAAATTGCGAAACGAACGGCAAGATAATTTATTTAATGGTTAAGTGTTCGGGTTTTCCAGCATCCGATCCAGCATTGCCGCTTTTCGACGTTGCCCACCTAGACAACAGGACGGATCCAAGCGATGCGGATTTTGTGGATGTTATTCACACTTGTGCCAATGGTTTCACGGCATTTTATGACCCACTAGGACATGTAGATTGGTATCCAAATGGCGGGAGGTTGAGCGATTTCATTACAAGCGTACAATAATTTTGGTATTAATTTTTGATAATTTGTGATAACCAGGTATCAGCCAGGCTGCGGTGTTGACCTCGTTTGTAATTAAATCTTTAATGTGCGAAATAGAGCTTACCTACTAACAAAATTCATTTTAGGTGACTGTTCCCACGCCAGGTCCCCAGCATACTACATAGAATCTTTGAGCAGTAATGGGGGCTTCTGGGGAAGAAAGTGTGATAATTTCCAGGATTATGAGGGTGGCCTTTGTGACTCCAATGAGATTCAAGTTATGGGAGAGTACACGCCCCATGAGTTAGTTGATTTATTAAAGAAATTGTTTACCTAATTCATCATCGGTGTCTAAACTCAACTGTATTTCTTCGTAGTGCTGAACCCGGAATGTATTTTTTGGACACAAATTCATATTCCCCGTACGCAATAGGCCAATAACTCATGTCACTGTGTTGAAATTCTTGAATAAATAAAATTACCCAGCTCATACACAAGGTTTCCAATGATTGTTGTAGATATTCTAACAATTTAACCTACCGCCGGAATTTGTATGCTTTGGCAAGTGCTAGGTTTTTGTTATGGTTGGTAGATGAAAATTGAACGGATGCTACATATTATGAGGCACGGTGTACATTTATTTGAAGAAAAACTACACGAGTTTAGAAATCCTTGGTTGTACATAGAGATAATCGCTACCGTTGTTCATCAAAAGGCAGTAGTGTCTCTCAACGAGTTCGAAATCTTTCATCCGAACCCGAACCCGATACCTTTCATCCGTATCCGAAATAAACCAGAACCCGATAATCTGAAATTTTATGGGTCGATCCGTATCCGAACCCATACCGATTGCCTTTATCCGAATCCGAACCCAAACCCGATAAGAAACCCGATAAGTGTGAAATGGTGAAATTAGTGGTATTTTTAGTTCAATTTTTTTACCTCCAGTGTTAAAGATTCTTTTAGACTTAAAAAACTTGTTATACTTCCAGTAATTTATCAATTTCCCAAGGAGCATACCCTCTGAAATACTCAGTTACTCTTGTCTTCTTAATGGTCTTGAGATTAAGTATTTGTGTACTTGGGGTTACCAAATCTGTTCATAAGGCGAATAAGCGTTCACCGGGAATCCTGGTTCCGGACATAACTAACACGTTCGTTGTCATTTTGCTTGGAAAACGATAGAACTCTACTCGAATATATAGTTTGATCTTCCGCTAATTGTTCTGGCTCAATAATTTTTTTCTCTATATTAATATTATAGTGTTAATTTGAATTTTTAAAAGAAGGTTGAAGTGCTAAAAATATCAGTTAGAGGTTATTTGGTATTTCAATTTTGAATCGAGTTTTCGGATTATCCTAAAGGTAAATCCGAATCAGAACCCGATAAGAATCGAATGAAGGAGATCGTATCAGAACCCGAGCCCGATAAAAACCCGAAACCCGATAAACCCGAACCCGTTGAGAAACTCTAAAAGGCATTATACAAAGATCTATCCACTCCACTTCACAATCACTCCACCGATTATGAGTACATAATTAACCCCTTGCCTCCCAACTACCTGACATTAACTTAGCTTTTAACCATAACGACAATCCCAACTGCATACCTGTGACGTAATTACAATTCATTCATTCTAACATGGTACCAAAATCTCTAACAGATTTTGAGAATTTTTTTGGTGTGTTGTGAAAAAGCTATAAGCTTGTAAAAAGTTTGTCTTGCTTGTGCAAATTTGGGAATTCTCGCTATATCGACCAATGCTGCAAATCAGATTTTCCGTATTTTTCGTAAAAAATAACTCAAATTCCAGACTGACTGAAGCCATGAAATTTTAATTGGTAGTTATCAAATGGAACCAATGTGGTACTGAAGGAAAATTATGTACAAATCAGGGGGCAAGTGGTTAAGTATGAAGAATTCATAACTTGTTGCAATATAGGTGTTTCACTTGAGGTTAGATCATCCTAAAATTAATGTGATATTGCATGTGAGTGAATTGTTCCCAAGTGTGCAATCTATGTTTACGAGAATGGTTTGATTGTCCATCAATCGAATTTTGAAGACGATTTGATTTAATCAGCGAATGGAATAAGATTTGTTTTAAATTTCACAATTTATGTGATTGCTAATACGATATTTTGTATACATGGCGAAAACACGGTATTATTGTAGCAATATACCTAGTCCTGTCTTAAGTTCTGTCAAATGCATAAATGAATGTAAAACAAACAGGTTATTGAATTTTGAAAAATGAACAATTGTATTCGAAAGTCGATAAAATTCTCTACAAAATAGATTGACTAGCTTTCAAAATGTCCACCTTTTGCTGCGACACAAGCCCGAAGTTTTGGCATCCAGCTCTCGATCGCAGTACGCACACGCTCCAAGGGGTAGTCATCCCATTTCTTGACGATAGATTTTTTTGGGTTTAGAACATACATCCAGCTCCAATTTGGACCATATCTCATAGTCCAGCGGATTCAGGTCCGGTGATGATGCAGGCCATTCTTGATCAGAAATGAAGTCAGGAATTTTGGACTTCAGCCACCTCTTTACGATTTTAGCCCTATGAGCTGGAGCTGTATCCTGCAGGAACGTCCACTCCTTATTTTTGAATAGGGTGTGGTTCAGTGGTTCCACAATTGGTTTGAGGACATCGCTCAAATAATTTTTGGCACGAACCTTCACCCCCTGAGGGACAAAACGTACTTTTGTCTTCCCATCCCAACTTGCACCCAACCAAACCATAACAGAAGCAGGATGGTGAGACCGATTGACTTTTTTCAAATTTTTGGGAATAGCCTGGACTTATTGGGCGTAGACCCGGTCATTTTGTTTATTGTATTTGGCCTCGACCGTGGAAATCTTCTCATCCGTGAAAAGAATCCGTTTCCATTTTTCACCCGCGTACCGCTTGATCAGCGCCCGGCTCCTGGCCAATCTATTTTTAACTTGCCGTGCAGTGAGCAGGTGTTGCTTTCCACGTTTTAAAGCCTTAAGTCCAAGGTCCACTTTAGGGGCCCTGGACATAGTTTTACTTGACACGTTCATTTGTATGGCCATTTTCCTTTGCGTCCGGCGAGGATTCCGACGAATTCGGTTCTTCAGTGCCTTGAGGAATTTTGGTGACCGTTTTGACCTTGGCCTCCCACTTCTTGGTCGGTCCTCAACACTGCCAATGTCAATGTAACGATTTACGGTTCGTTCGACCAATTTGCGACCAATACCAGTTTGGGTGAGTGAATGGAAAATCTCGGAAATTTTTTTTCCACTCAGATGTTGGTGAAGAATTGCAGCACGCTTTGTTTGAACAGCAATCATTCTGATACACTTATTTTTAAAAAATATTGAAGCGTGTTATTTTATACGAAATTGCATGGTGAATCAGAAAAAAAATATATTAACTTTCCACAACAATTGCCAATATGTTTTTTTTTGAGCGGGAAGTAGTGGACACAACTTAAGACGGGACCAGGTATAAAAGACTCACCCAAAATCGTGGGAAGAAAATAGAATGCTATCAGGTTACCACACTCGCTTCTACAGGTTCAAATTAACAAAAAAGCACAATTAAAATATATTCATAAAAAAATATATGCAATTATTAATATAGACTATTACGATTATAAGGTGTTTTTTTCGCGCTCGAACGATTTCGCTGTATAATGGCTTAAAATTTCCGTAATTTTTGGTAGATTAAGAATCTGCAATAATATTGGGGGGGGGGGGCCCTCCAGTGGTTTTCGAGATACAGGCCAAAATGTGCCAATTTTGGCTGATTTTGCTAAATTTAGGTTTTGAGGGAAAATTGGTCCAAACTTGGCCAAATATGGTTGAAAATAATTTGAAAAAATAATTTGGGTGAATCGTTAATACAGAGATCGAATTTGCTTGCCGGGTTTTGAAATTCGCGAATTTAGCAAAATAATAATAAATGATAAATAATAATAAATTTCGCATTAGTTATTCCACGATTATAATCTGGTACTTATATAAACAGTAACGCGAACTTCAGAATTGCCTATGGGTTTGCTAATCACGAAGTTTGTTTACCGTACGAAGATTCGTATCCAAAACGTCGCCTTGTTAAATTGTAACAATTACCAAATTATAAATTTTATTTGTATAAAAGTGTAAATGGATACGTCCTTGTTAATTTGTTACCTTTCGAAAGTCCTTGACGATGTCAACTCAAATTAAAAGATTAATCAACCCCCCAGAATATTTGACAGATGATGGGGATGGTATTAAATGTGTGTGAACTTATGTTGGTAAAAATGTGGGTGTGAGTCGAAGTGGCAAGAATTATTTTTACTGATTTTACTTGGTCAAATTAGAATGGTTCAATACAAATTTAGAGTAGCTTAACCAACCGTCGTTACATGTAAAAGAGCATTTGGAGACTGGCAAAGAAAAGAAGGAGGAAATGGTATATATTGGGTTAAGTTCAAGGTAAGTCGGGCTGGTAGACAGATAATTTGGTTAGGCAAATAGAGATAAGAGTTCTTACATACTGAAAACGTGGAAAATTACAAGAGATAAATTGAGAAATGTCCAAATCCTTGTCACATAAAATAATAATCATGAATTTGCATAGGCGTCAGTAAATTAAGATAAATAAGAATATAAAATCACAAAATGTTCGTTATGAAATCGTTCAAGAGAGTAGAATGCAAGACCAGCTATTCCCAATAATGTGTCCTTAGCAATGACGACTGGAATAAAATATGCGCTTACTTAATTTATATACATTTACGAACCACCACCACTCTATAATATGATGTAGATACTGCTGCAGCATTACTGACTCATGAGTCAGTATGCACACAAGTATAAAGCGATAAGGTTGAGTTTTTATAATATGAGTTGGATCCAAATAAAATTGAATCCCATAATGGTATTGAATGAACATGGGAATTGGATGCAGTTTAGCAAACCCCATAATCAATTAGCTGCATAAATGGAGTAAAATGACTCAATCAGACAATCAACCGAACCTCCATTATTTCTTCTTTTGGTTCCAGACGACATAGATCATCGTCGTACTAATTCTCAAAAGGCTTAAGTGTAGTCCATGATTAATTTTGAAATGATGTAAGTATAGTGTTGTTCTTGTGAACTTAAGTCTTCTTAGGATTAAGCATTGATTGCACTTAAGTCTAATTAAGCATCGAATGTATTTAAGTATTTTAAGAATTAGTACGACCATATGTATTTTTTACATATGGTCGTCATGTTAAGTTTCGCATTGGTTTGTAATCATTCACATACACCGGAAAATCATACAATGACTAGATGACTATGTCAGAGCATACCTGTGCACCTTCATTCATTTTGCTGAAATGAAGTGGGAATGAAGGCTTCATTCATTCAAAATGAATGAAGGGTTCATTCATTCAAAATGAATGAAGGCTTCATTCATTCAAAATGAATGAAGGGTTCATTCATTCAAAATAAATGAAGGCTTCATTCATTCAAAATGAATGAAGATGAATGAATGGCTTGCCTCACACTTTGAATGAAGGGAATGAAGTAGTCAGTAGTTTTGCCACTCCAATTTATTAATGAATTGAGATATTTATTAGATATCATATTAAGTTTATAAGGGTATGTATAAGTGCTGTCGATGTTTAATTTTAAAAGTGCGTAAGTGCAGTCTATTTACATGTTATTCTGGTTCACTTTACACCTTTTAAAATGATGCATGGACTGCACTTATTCCCTTTTAGAATTAGTACGAGTACAGAGAGTCCGGCAATTTAAAACGACCACCTTAATTATAGGAGTATTATGGGTTAAAAACACCCGGGAATACCCAAACTTGCATATGTCATACTCATTTAGTCTAGGAATAGTAGAAAAATAACAAATTTTATCAGTGTGCTAAAATGCCCCCCCCCAACGACCCCCCGAGTGCGATGCACTAGTCAAGGCGTTTTCCAACGACGGATTGTCTAACAGACAGATTGTGAAGAAACTGGCAGCAAATGGATTCACTGTCGGTAAAACGTACGTTTTGAATGTACTGAAAAACGTTGGATTCAAGAGAATAGCTGCAGCGGCTGGACTCCCACCCCCACGAAAGTCACACCCTCGACCAGCCAGAACCAAACAGGTGACTAAGAAAATTGACAATTTCACCAAAAAGGAAAACCCGCCTTCCCTAGTGAACATGGCGAAAATGTTGGGAGTTAGTGCGCGAACAATTGGGAGAGTAATACATGATGACCTGAAGAAATCGACACGGAGGAAAACCCGGGTTCACGCTCTCAAACAGTCCCATATCCGGAATCGCAAAACAACTTCACGGAAACTGTATGAAAAATACCTCTCTGGTAAAAAATTTGAAAATGTAGTCACCATAGATGAGGGGTGGTTCTATTTGGTTAATTGCAACGGCAAGAGAAGGATTTGCTATCGTCGAAAAGGAGAACCAGTGCCGACAAGTTGGGTGTTGGTGAGAAACGAAAGTTACGAAGCCAAGTTAATGGTGGTCGGAGGAATAACAGGAAAAGGGGTCCTTCCACTACATAGAGTGTCACCAAAGGTTAAAATTAATTCGACCTACTAGATATATTGACAAAGTATTAAAGCCTTGGCTGGAGGTTGAAGTTCGCAAGCTGTACGTCAAGAAGACATCATCCGTCGTGGTCCATCACGATCAGGCGTCCTCGCATACCTCCCGGAAAACGGCCGCTTACGCCAAGGAATTAAAACAAAGATTGGGAATAGCTATCATACCAACTTCAGATACTCCGTCAAGTCCCCCGATATAAGTCCGATGGACTTTTTTGGATTTGGGTACCTCAAACAGTGCCTTTTTAAGAGGAAAGCGAGAAGTTTGGACGGACTTTGGCAAACTGTCCTGCAGGAGTGGTCGAAAATCACCACGAAAATGGTGTCAAACGTGATGGCTGCGTGGAAAAAACGACTGCGTCTCGTTCGACAAAGTAAAGGGCTACATATTGAGCCAATTACAAAAATTCACAAACGAAAATTACGCCTGCTATAAAATAAGGTAAAGTGGTCGTTTTAAGTTGCCGGACTCTCTGTAAATAGTACCTCTGTAACCTCCCATTGCTACATACTGGCGCGAGGGAGTTGTGTGTGGTTTAATGTGAAACACAGGATGTGACACATCATTTATTTTTCAGTTCCACGAATGAAAAATAAAGTACTTGAGATAAGCTCGGTATCAAGTTCCTGAACATGGGCTTTGATATTTATTGAATGGTGATCTGCATAATTCACAACTAAATATAAATGCACGCCCCATGGGTATTATAGCCTCCAGTATACACAAGAGCTTCTTTGTCACCGTTGCTTGTGCAACATCAATTCATTTAATTTTATACATACTAACAATTCCACAATTGAAGCACGAATATTGTGAAACCTTGACCAATATTTAGTAGACTGAGCTTCCACATTTTCTCTCGGAAGGAGTTCATCTTGGTATTGAAATTGTCCTATCTACACATATTCTTCTCATCAGGTCGCAATGTCAGTAGAAGAGATTAAGGTTGAATTCAAGGCAATACTACAATGGGCAAAGAAATGTTGGGCTGAGGTAAGAAATTGCTTTACGTTATGAATCGTTAATATATAAAAACTCGACATATAAGTCAGAATTTAATAAAATTTCTACAAAAAAAATTAGGCTCCCCCCGACGTCAAGGATTTACTGCTTCCTACTGTATTTGCGGGTTTACCACTTTAATATACAAATCTGTTGAAGTCTACCACGTAATAACGGATGGAGTACATGAATTAGGGCCCTGTCCTGGACTGACGCATAATGCCGACAAATTAAACTGGATTATGGGTATTGGAGTAACCGTAGAGGTGTTGGCTCTCGCCGTGCAATTTTGGCGTCTAAAAGACTTTATCAAATTCGTGGACAATGCAACCAATTTACGAGACGAATCCAGAAAAAAATTGGAGGAAGCGTTAAAGCATAAGGAGGAAGCGGAAGAGCTTTTCAAAGAATTCGAATCGTTGTACAAAATCCATGGCAAATCCATGTCTATTAAAGGTTTCTGGCAAATGACGAAGAAAAAGGATGCACTAATAATAAAGTTAGGTGAAATGAGCGATTGCATAAGTAAGTACATGATATAAAGATGGGAAAATCAAATACAAATCTAATGGGAACCTGATAATTCTTCTCAATGTTTAATAATTAGATGGGCTAGAGTTTCAAGTCGATACGGGCATTAAAATCCTTAAATTCAAGCGAACAGGCATTCTTCTTGATTCCGCAACAGGTTTAGCATCCGGTGGGTTTTCCATAATAGCTACATCATTGGCCTTCGGTGTGTGTCACCCAGTCCTGGGTGCCATAGGATTAGCCATCGGAACTGGTCGAGTAGCAATGAGTATGGTAGGTGTGGCCAAATACAAGGCTTCCGGACGGTTGATGAAGGAACTGGAAACCGAGCTAGAGAAAATCCAAGACTTCGGAACGCAACACAAAAAGCTACAAGAGATAATTCAGAATATGATTGACATAATTGATGTTAATGAGACAGGCGACGAGAGGGTTCAAATTGTTCTTAAGGAGTGATTGTTCTCTGATAAAAGAATTTTATGAAATTTGATTACGTAAGATATATTTCATATTCCTCATCCTTGGATTGGCATGAAAAAAGGAAAAAAAAACTGCTACCGCAATATGTCATTTTTTCCTCTGCAGCAAACACTTGGCTAAATTTGGTGCAATTTTATGAACTATTTACGTACTAGAAATATATATAGCAAATCAAATATATAAATCCGTACAAAATGTGTAAACCCGAAATTTGTAAATTACAAGGATGGATTGAAAATTCCGTAATAAACATCATCAATTATTATGTTTTATGAATATTTGAGTTTACATATGTGACCAGTTACATATTGAAAAATGCTGTAAAATGTCTAGTACTTTATGGCCAAAAATTAGATAAAAATATTATTTACTTACATGAATAAATGCAAGTTTTATTGATCTCAAATTATGAATTGTGCTTGACGTGAGTATGTACACTCTCCGAAATCCGGTAGAGTAATATCATCATTTGCTACGGGACCAGAAATGATGTATTTCCGATTTGTATGTTTTTCATTACCGCTGTGTGCCGATAAGCTACCAAGCAGAAATTATGGTTATTAGGATTCCCGGTAGAGTCACATAGATACTCCACGCAGTAATAATAATAAAAAATCACTACCAGATTTAGGAGAGTGTATGTATGTACAACAAATAAAATGGATTGCTTCCTCCATCAACACAGTTAATTTATGGACCGTGCTGGAAGGATGAGGTTTATTTTTTGATAAAGTGTATCATTCACGAAATTTCAGGTTTTTTCGAGGCTGGGAGGCAAGCTGGATGCATAATTATTATTTGACCTAGTTCGTGCAGGGTGCATCTCAGGTGATATAAATTGGCCACTTAATAATTGCATGAAAATTATTGATAACAACTTAAATTTGATATTGATTAAATTAAAAGTTTGAAAATACTAATTAATTGTTTTGTTTTAACGTATGCAGGCCGATTACGCTTTGCTTATCGTGACGGCCGGTACTGGCGAGTTTGAAGCCGGTATTGCCAAGAACGGACAAATTGGTCAGCACTCCCTCCTCGCTTACACCCTTGGAGTTAAACAGCTTATTGTTGGAGTCAACAAAATGGACTCCACCGAGCCTGTCTACTCTGAAGCTCGTTTCGAGGAAATCAAGAATAAAGTCAAAAGCTACATCAAAAAGATTGGATACAATCCAACTTCCGTGCCCTTTGTCCCCATTTCTGGATGGAACGGAGACAACATGTTGGAGGTTTCCGACAAGATGTCAGTGATGGGCAATATACATGTATATTGAATATACAAGTATATTATATACAGTATATAATATACTTTTTGTATATTGTATATTGTATATCAAAATCTTCAGAAAAAAGTATATTGTATATTGTATATTGGGAGCAAAAACGGTCCTCCGAATATACAATATACATTTCAATTTTACCCGCTAAAATGCACTAGATAATAGTATTTTATAATTTTAAGGAGTGCCAGATAACGTTTTTATCGACTTTAATTTTTTAACTGCACATAAAAGTTTTTATACGTTAATTCTAATTTGATGAAGACATTGATTATTTAAAGGTTATCTTATATCTTGATCGAAAAGTATCTTGTATATTTTATCTTGTTGCAGATGAAAAGTATCTTCTGTAACTATCTTATCCATTGATGCCCGGCAGAAATGTATCTTAAGATACTTTCAAGATATAGGATTCTTTTTTCATTAATTTGTGAAAAGGTTAAATGTATCGAATTTATTCAATAAATGAAGTCAATTTCTAACAATGACTGATGGTCAGCCTATTTAAAGTAATATTATCGACTTTTAAAAATTTTGCTCTTGCGAATTAATAATACAACATATAATTGATTGTTTTACAGGTATTGTATGCATGTGTTTGTATGCACATGTACATACAAATACTTACCAATTTATGCAAAAATGTATTACACTACGTAATACTTTACGACAATTTGAGTAAGATGTACCAAAACAAACATTACGCACTCCCCAAGTACCCCTATCTAAATACAGGTGTAACTTGTTTGAAATTCCTTGAAGCTTATAAAACTTTTAAAATTCTTAACTGTCATTACTAAATAGTTTGAATTTTGCGTTCGAATTCCATTAAACTTATCTGTTAGGTTCGATTATTCCACCTTATATGTTGAAAAAATAAAAGTATCTTAAGATACATATCTTGCGTCTTAACTAATCCTTTCATAAGTATGTACTTCAACTTTAGGAAAGTATCTTGTGTGCGTGAACTAGGATTATCTTATATCTTGTCTGACAAAGTATTTCTTGTATCTTGCGGACAAAGTACCTTGCCTACCTCTGATAATTTGCTGACCTGAAATGTCTACGATATGAAGATGATTACATTGTCATTTTAGACGAAAAATCCTTTGTTAAAATTTATTTTGGTTATTTTATGCTATTACAAACCAAAATTTCCTAAAATTATTATCAAAGTTGGTAATATGTCAACGGTTTTAAGACGTTATCTGGCTTGATTCCTTATTTTTTGAAAAAGTATATTGAAATTGTATATTGAATATACATGTATATTATCTGGAACAAAAATCTAGTATATTATATACGTATATTTGTATATTGTATATTTCGATGTCGTTGTATATTGTATATAGTATAGTATATTAAGCAGAATATTTGAGTATATTGACAAAGTATATTCAATATACATTTTCATGTATATTGCCCATCCCTGCAAGATGGTATGGAAGATTGAGCGCAATGAAGGAAACGCCGACGGCAAGTGCGTGATTGAAGCTCTCGATGCTAGAGGGTACGTCGCCCGAGACTGGAAGGTCAGCCCACCTAAGGGAGCCGCCGACTTCTCTGCGCATGTCATCGTATTGAGCCATCCTGAGAAAATCTCTAAGGGATACTGTCCCGTTTGGACTGCAACACCTCTCATATTGCCCGCAAATTTCATTAAATCAAAAATTTTGAAAACTTCAATTTTTGTAGGAGTTGCTATTTTTCGAAATACGAAATTTGGGTAAAAATTGAAATTTTCAAAAAAAAATAAAAAATTTTATATTGTAAAGGAAGTAATTCTAAGCATATATGTTTTCAGTTTTTTTAATTCGCGCTAAAACTCAAAAAGTTAGAGCCTTTTGAAAATCGGACGTTTTGGCTGAAAAAATATTTTAACTGCCCACCACGCGCTCAAATGCGCGCATTAATAGAAACGCAAAAATACGTGACCGCTTATTTTTGGGTAGGAACAAATTAAAATTAGTCCCATCAATATCCCAGTATTGCATGAGAAAACCCTGCACTGTAAGTATATTTGTTATCTTGCTTATTTTTCTATACCCAAGTCCATTCTTATGATAAGCAATCACTTCTCGCCTTTTTTAATTGAAATTTCTTTTCTGCAGGCCATGTTAAGTGTTTCACGGTAATTTTTTTTACAACCTGGGGTTGTGTTATCTCACAATGTCCATACATGAATTTAGGTTTGGTAGTAACTAAAGTGAACACAATTAAAAATTCAGAGGGGTGACGCATTTATGTTGCGTCCGTTTTTCATTTTCTCGCACATTTTATTTTTTATAAGCGCTACAGTTAATCATATTTGTCCCAACTTTTGTAAGAATAAAGTCAACTATATTACCAATAAATGCTGAAAAAATATTTGAAATATTCCATGTCGTTCTCGTGATATGATTACTTGAATTTTTTTTAAAAGGGTGATTCAATCATGTTATGTAGTGTATGTACATTTGTCTAGCGTAAATGCTAACTGTAAACTATAATTTATAAATGCCACCAATAAACGACAGGTAATGGTACCGATTTATTTATTTATTTATACGCATGCACATATTGTTTGTTTGTTTGTTTGTTGTCGTTGATTAACGTGATATTCCTTATCAGTACAAATTTTGACTGGTTTTCATAAGTAACACGGAGGGAAAGATTACTAGCGAAAATCAGAATATTCAAATCTGGGAGAAAATTCAGAACTAGCTAGATTTGTAAGAAGCATGGAAAGGGACGGAAAAGCGGTGGTTGCTACTGATATGCAAACCATCATAGACAGCCCAGACTACCTATACAATACATACTTGCCTGCATCAAACATATTTTTATTTTAGCAGCCAGTTCTCCTCCAGCACTTTTGCAAAGTTACTGGATTCGAACTCTCAGTCATTGGGCCAGACTATTCAGAGTCTGTCCACTAGGCCGAGTCGACTGCTAATTAACTGCATATTTACATGCATTTGTACATACATATTTATTTACGTATGTGTGTCTGATGATCTATGAACTCTGTCAACGACGAATAAACACTGAACACGTTGTTGAGCATATTTACCCATACATGCGTGCAACATGTTTCACAAAGAAACGCGTATTAGCCAAAAAGCATTGCTCAATTATAAATCGATGATAATCTGAATACAGATTTAAACATAATATAGATATATCTCAATAGTACTACGTGAGAATGTATGTATGGAATGAATTTTACGATTATATTTTTTAGTCATAGTTTTAGTTTTGGAATCTGGTGTGTAATAAACATTTTAGTATTGAGAATAAAGGGTTGCAAGTCCCTAAATGATTACAGTATTTAAAAACTATGTTTACAAAATTTTAGCGACAAAATCATTATTACCAGTCTGTAACGTATTCAATTTGTCGAATATGGTCAATTTTTCATGAGAATAGATAAACGGATGCAATAGTTATAGCCAACTTTACAAAATAAAATTTAGGGTTGCCAATACTTTTTGGATTAGCTGTAAATGCAATGGAAACATGAGACCAGCGATGTTTCGTTTGTTCAATTATTTCCAGAAATTTTTCACCTCACAATATATCCCTGTAAAATGCTTATTTTCTTCAACATTCGCATAAAAATATTGGGTTCTCAATGCGGTACTAGTTCGTACATGCGTACACTTGCTATTGTAATTAATTCTAAAGGGATAGCATCTATGTACACCCACGATACAAAATTTGCTGCATGATATGGTTCATGTTCATGATATAAACAAACTCATAATTATTTATTATCCAAATATCATGAAAAATTGATCATACTTGGCAAATTTAGTGCAGTATTCAACTGTAAGTATGATTTATTTATGTAAATTACATAAATACATTTCTTATATAATTTTGTGAGAAAATGTAAAAAACGAGGGCGCAAAAAGTATGGACACCTTTTAATTAAAAAATCTTAAAAAAAGAGACATTAAAATTATAACGCACAAAATTACTGCTAATACTTTGTGGCACCTCCCTTCGATGCAATGAGGGCGGAAATTCGTCTTGGCATTGGCTCAACAAACGCTTTCTCCAATGGTCTCTCACTCTTCTTTCAAAACTTTCACTAGTTCCTTCTTTGATGATGGTTTCCGGTATGACATTGTTTTTGCTAATTCAAACCAAAGATGTACATATCTGGAGATAGTGCAACCCATGGAATAAGTTTTATATTCTCTGTGATAAACTTGACCGTGACCCTTGGGTCATTGTCTAGTGGAAAGACAAAGCTCCTTCCCAGTCCAGATTTTCGGGCCGATTGTTTCAAATTCTCCTTCAGAATTCTTACGTGCACTTCTTTGGTTGTGACTTCGTCGATTATGACCAAGTTCCCAACTCCTGACCACGACATTCAAGCCCAGACCATAATCGGACCACCACCGTGTATCACGTAGGGCGAAGGCATTCGTTCTTGTGAGCCTCCCCAGGTTTCCTCCAGACTCGAACCATACCATCCGACCCGAAAATGCAAAACTTGCTTTCGTCAGACCAGCAGACCTATTTCCAGTCGTTGGAAGTCCATTTAGAGTGTTTTTGGCCCGTTGTAATCTCACGTTGTAATCAGTTTATTGATCTTTTAAACCCACGGCTTCTTTCGAGCTATGTATGTTCATATATACATATTATTTGGCTACGCATTCACACATATGTACATACGTATTTATACATATTTGCATTCATATACATAAATGTAAATTTGAATGTCAAATGTATTCTTGCATGCGCATAGATATATATGCACATATGTATGCGCATATACAGAGAGCAATTTGCTTCGGTGATAACGATTTTGGTCTTTAATAACTCCGGAACGGAACCGGCTTTTGACTCCAAATTTGGAATGTAGTAGCATATGACCCTTGGCTCGAGGTTGGCAAAAATTCATACCTCCAGGTGCAAAACTGCCCGTTCTACGGACCCCGGAGTTTGTAGGTGTCATAATAAAACTTTCCAAACTCATGTTGTTTTAAAATTGGGCGGTATAAAACATGCTCATACAAATTTACACGCCAGAATTTGGCTTTGCAACTTTTTTCAGGAGACTTAGAATGTTTCTAGGCGTGGAAAACCGCTCTAACCTAAACAATATCTTTTAAGGCCGTCTTGAAATCGTGGGTCAAATTTAGGCTGTCAGAGTTCTCTCCGCCACGATATTCCGCCACTCTCAGGCCCCCCAAATTTCACAGCCATGCTTTTAAGACTTCCAAAAGTGGTTTTTATTCAAGGTGGATATAGCGGGTCGCATTACGTACACTTTTCGTAAAATTTTTACTCATGGTTAAACGAGACGACATGCAATTTCACCGGCCTCTAAAATTTTTTAAAAAAAGTTCTCGTAGTAAACAAAGCACAACTTTGCCCATTTTTAATTGACTGAAACGCAGTGATTATTTTATTTTATTACTTCTACCTTGTAGACAATATAGTTCTATGTCAAATGACACACATAAGTCACTGTTATCTAATTTCTAGAAAAATTGCCAGTTAATTTTGGAAATCAGTTCATGGTTTGTTTACGCGTTCACGACCGCTGATTAACTCGAGTCCGCATCCATTAACATTTGCAAAATATTTCGACTGCCCCGTTTAATGTTGTTGTGGAGCCCTTAGACTTTACCCTGCACCTGGGTTTGACCTGGTGGGTCCAACTCTTAGGTCACAAGGTCAATTTTCGTGCGAACTCCCAGATTTTTTACCTCGATGGGGTACTTTCCTGAGTGTTGTGCAAGACTAGCGTTGTGTGATTCTGGTCAAATCACTTATTATTCCATACATGTTATCAAAAGTTATTGAAAATACCAGACCTCTGACGTGCTTAATTATCATGTTATACGAATAATTAAGTTTGGAAAGTGTTTTTATGACACCATCTGACTCTGAGGTAAGTGGTGGGTGTGGTTTTGCACCTGGAGGTCTGAATTTTTGCCAACCTCGAGCCAAGGGTCATATGCTACTACATTCCAAATTTGGAGTCAAAAGCCAGTTCCGTTCTGGAGTTATTAAAGACCAAAATCGTTATCACCCAAGCAAATTGCTCTCTGTATATGTAGGTATGAATTAAACATAAGTCGAATTATAAATAATTCGACATTTCGAAACACGCATATATAGCAAATATTTTTATTTCCTCGCCACACCCTCCATCATTTCTTTACTGCACCTTCGCCAAGATCAACATTGATCCCGTACTGGTCGCGTAGCAATACGCCACCAGTACTTTGTCGTTTGGTGGAGCCACCAAGTCTCTTTCTGGTCCTGACTCAATTCATAGTCAGGACCGGAGGATTTTTAAGTCAAGGGGGACTTATCTGTCTTAGGGGAGGTTTGGAATCAACACATTAAGGCACGTGCCGTGTATTGGGGAGACTGCAATAAGCAGCATTTGCTTACGCAGCTGATTAGTCCTGTCCAACAATGGCAGGATCGTCACCCCACCAAATACATACATACACAAGATCAACATTGATCCCGTCTGTTGTAGACAAAATCCTTGAAAGACTAACGGAGTCAACTCATCAATGAAATTATTGCCGAATACCACCTTTACTGGCCGCATAGATTTCAACATTTTTCTATGCAGTTTATTATTCTCAGAGGATATCGTCTTGATATAAGCTGTTGATTTCGAGTACAACAATCCACCACAACTCATTATCAGCATTGTGAAACAAATGCAGTCCAAATAGAATATAGCAAATAATAAGGAATTCAATATTTTTCCTTGATGCAATAGCCAAACTGTGGCAAAACAGGAAATAATTTGTACAACCGGTATACTGATAATAAATGTTTGTAAAATACGGTACCGAATGCTGTCATTGATAATTTGTTGTAATATCTGTAATTTACTGTATGAACTAATCCTAAGCTCATCTGCTCCAGTTTGGCTGGCCAATGTCTTCATACATTCAGCGAACAATATAATTATGCCTGATACCATTGTATAACCAGAATATTGAATCGCTCCAACAGCAATTTGCAGCATCATTACAAATTCAAGAAATGACAACATGAGTCGAAATATTGAGTCTTGTATGACAATTTTTCTAGAAACAGCGCACAACATGGATCCTAGAAACGGAGGAATGCATGGAAACAAATAAGTTAGCGTCATAAGACTTAAAGGTAGTGCTCCAACCGATACTTCCATCAGGATGAACAACAGCTTTACCATTTTCTCGAATGGGGTGCGCTTGGATGAGGTTTCAACCTCTAAAATAAACCAACCAATATAGCGTAACAACTCGAGACAATTTGCCAATATTTTCATACCCTTAGTTCGTGAAATTATGTAATTATGCAATTGCATTGATACACATTCAGGTCCCTCCTTCCCAATAACATGATCCCATCGAACTACGAGACATAGGATGTAGAAAATGCACATCATTATTCCAACAGAGCTCTCAATAAAGGTGTATTTCACAATCGTAAGATTCAAGATTTGCAGCAGGACGTAGATAAAGTGTAAATATATCCATGCCTTGACGAATTTATGATACATCAATGCCCTTAATACGATTTGGTGTTTCTTCTCGTCCCAGATGAAAAATGAACATCGAAGAAATCTAATAATTTTGAGGTGTCGAACCAAAGACGGTAGAATGTAGTACAATATCATTTTCTAATACTGTGATTATTTAAAGCAGTGAGGCTGCAGTTAATACTATTTCTTTTGGTTGGATAAGGATAACTGGCCGCACCCTTGGCAAATCCTGTAAGTTTGTTAGCTGCTTTGAATAATTAAAATGTTTTGGGGCAGATAAAAACAGGTATGTTATATATTGTTAATGTAGTAGCGGATATGGGTTGTTCATGATACATAATTAAAAAATTATGCCAGCTATTTAGAAAGTGAGTAGGAAACAATAGCCAAATGGATCACCTGGCAAGTGTTTACATTGTACATGTTTAATGCGGATAAGAAATGATAATACTTGATAATGTAAGGTAAATAATTAATTGAATGAACAATGCCTCCTTCATTATTCACAACTTAAAATACGGGATGCCCTGTCGGATGGCTGTCGTATAATTTTCATAACTTCGAAAGAGCGATATCCGGTCTGTCATTTAAAATACCTGGTCCCGTCTTAAGTTGTGTCCACTACTTCCCGCTCAAAAAAAACATATTGGCAATTGTTGTGGAAAGTTAATATATTTTTTTTCTGATTCTCCATGAAATTTCGTATAAAATAACACGCTTCAATATTTTTTAAAACTTAGTGTATCAGAATGATTGCTGTTCAAACAAAGCGTGCTGCAATTCTTCACCAACATCTGAGTGGAAAAAAATTTCCGAGATTTTCCGTTCACTCAAACAAACTGGTATTGGTCGCAAATTGGTCGAACGAACCGTAAAACGTTACTTCGACACTGGCAGTGTTGAGGACCGACCAAGAAGTGGGAGGCCAAGGTCAAAACGGTCACCAAAATTCCTCAAGGCACTGAAGAACCGAATTCGTCGGAATCCTCGCCGGACGCAAAGGAAAATGGCCATACAAATGAACGTGTCAAGTACAACTATGTCCAGGGCTCTTAAAGTGGACCTTGGACTTAAGGCTTTAAAACGTGGAAAGCAACACCTGCTCACTGCACGGCAAGTTAAAAATAGATTGGCCAGGAGCCGGGCGCTGATCAAGCGGTACGCGGGTGAAAAATGGAAACGGATTTTTTTCACGGATGAGAAGATTTTCACGGTCGAGGCCAAATACAATAAACAAAATGACCGGGTCTACGCCCAATAAGTCCAGCCTATTCCCAAAAATTTGAAAGAAGTCAATCGGTCGCACCATCCTGCTTCTGTTATGGTTTGGTTGGGTGCAAGTTGGGATGGGAAGACAAAAGTACATTTTGTCCCTCAGGGGGTGAAGGTTCGTGCCAAAAATTATTTGAGCGATGTTCTCAAACCAATTATGGAACCACTGAACCACACCCTATTCAAAAATAAGGAGTGGACGTTCCTGCAGGATACAGCTCCAGCTCATAGGGCTAAAATCGTAAAGAGGTGGCTGAAGTCCAAAATTCCTGACTTCATTTGTGATCAAGAATGGCCTGCATCATCACGGGACCTGAATCCGCTGGACTATGAGATATGGTCCAAATTGGAGCTGGATGTATGTTCTAAACCCCATACAAGTTTGGAATCCCTAAAAAAATCTATCATCAAGAAATGGGATGACTACCCCTTGGAGCGTGTGCGTACTGCGATCGAGAGCTGGATGCCAAAACTTCGGGCTTGTGTCGCAGCAAAAGGTGGACATTTTGAAAGCTAGTCAATCTATTTTGTAGTGAATTTTATGGGCTTTCGAATACAATTGTTCATTTTTTAAAATTCAATAACCTGTTTGCTCTACATTCATTTATGCATTGGACAAAACTTAAGACAGGACTAGGTAAGTGCTATACTAGCAGTATTGATTTAGTAGAGTTTGCTCTGTGTGAAAATACATCTATTATTCTATTCGTTATAGCCACCGCTTACCATGTTAAGCAGACATCTTTGATTCTACAGATATCAGTTCTACAGAAAATGGCATAAATTAAGGTTGATTCGTACATATTTAGATGCCGGTTGTTCTTAAATTAAGGTCAGTGAAAAATGCTTGTCACCCAATTTTAGCATACATTAAAGGAAAACTCGCGTCAGACTTTATCTAAAATCATCAAGGATTTTAATTAATTTATGTACATGCCGGGACATATTTATTGGGTTATTTGGTATTCAAAAATTTTATGAAATTTAATTAAGACATATTTCATTTCATATTTCTCATCCTTGGATTGACATGAAAAACCGCTACCGCAGTATGTCATTTTTTCCTCTGTGGCAAATATTTGGCTGAATTTGGTGCAATTTTATAAACTATTTACAAACTCGAAAGCAAATATATAAATCCGTACAAAACGTTTAAACCCAAAATTTGTAAATTACAAGTATCAATTGAAATTCCGTAATAAATATCATCAATTATTATGTTTTATGAACATGTGAGTTTACACATGTGACCAGTTACATATTGAAAAATGCTGTAAAATTTCTAGTACTTTATGGCCAAAAATTCGATAAAAACCTCTTATTTACTTACATACATGAATAAATGCAATGTTTTATTGCTCTCAAATTGTGAATTGTGCTTGACGTGAGTATGTACAACAAATAAAATGGGTTGCTTCCTTCATCAACACAGTTCATTTATGGACCGTGCTGGAAGGATGTGGTTTATTTTTTGGTAAAGTGTATAATACACGAAATTTCAAGGTTTTCGAGCCTAGGAGGCGATGCATAATTATTATTTGGGGGAGGGGGGCGTTAAGCTGAATTTCATTAACAACATGCTTTACGCAATGGCCTCCAATTTTTATACGATATTCGCTTCCTTGTTTTGTTTTTATGAGTATGGAACTTTTATTGTTTGTTAAACAAATTGTAAAGCATAAAGCTTCATAAATTGGATTCAGGTCAAATTGCATACGTTTTTCCTTCCATCCAGCAACCACTGATAAGTACAGGAATTAGTTTCTAGACTTATTTGTAATTTGAAATTTTAAAAATTCTTAGTTAATAAATGCAGATTTTAATACTGAGAATCATGTCAGTGTCAAAATAGGAATATGTAAGTGAGTTATATCAAATCAAACAGTTATTGGAGGAAATTCCGTAAATTCTTGGCCATATGCTGTCCTGAGTTGACGACGTGGCTATGGGAACGTCACAGTAATAGACGTGAAATTTTAGGGAAGTGAATGGTAAGATTTTACTTTGAGAAATTATGTAAATATTTTTAATTAGTTTGGAATTTATTTAAAGTCAAATTATCGGGACAATGTAGTATTTTTATGGTATGTGAGAACTAAATATTTTAGTGTAAAATACTGGTCGTACATACCCCAGATTCTCGGAAAAAATTATTATTATTCTTACTTTATGCAGCACAAGCAATTTTTATTGACAATTTTCAAATAAAATTAGCCCAATTATTTATTAATTAAGACCGTTATAATAAATATATAAATTAATTAATTAAACTGGTATGTATGTTTTAGGGTCGTGGCGTAACTAATTTTACGCATTGTACATACACTTGAGGACTCCTACATTGCCAAATTTCAACCAAACCAATGTTTTCCACAGGTTGAAGGAAGGTATGTTTGTCAAAAATATTTACCCTCAATAAATTTATGTTAGCCGTGCGTTAGTTAAATTTGTATCTTATTTTGTTTCACGTATTTAGAAAATGATACACATTTCGATAAGAAATGAGGGGCGATTTGGTCCAGAAGGTGTAAATCTGTTTGATATGAGGATTACGCAGAGAGGTGACTTAGTAAAAATAAATGAAATGTTTATTTTTCCTTCCATCTCGGTAAATTGATTAATCGTGAAAAATATGTGAATCTAATTTGTAGGAAACTGTGCCGTTTTAAAACTTGAATTTGACCTCCAAACCAACATGCGCATCTCGGGACAAAACACATTGGTACGAAAAAACTTCACATCGACCAAAATTTTCCGTGGCGGTTGTTGCAATGGAGTCGAGGACAAGTTAAGATGACAGATTTTAATTGGAATCCTAACATTCACACAAATATGTAGTTGTATGTATGTATATGGCTGCATAAGTATGTATAGATTTAAAATATTGGTTACATAATTGACAAAGCAAGCTTCACCTTATTTCTACTAAATTAATCGTATGTATGAACGACATTATGTATGTAGGCACACATTTACATATTTAAGTTTAACTAAAAATTAGTACTGCTATACCTGACGAACTTGACGATTGAACTTGCCAATCTAAGCTCTGTGGGCTAATGGATTGAGTGTTAGCCTGTCACCACGCAGGAGCGGTTCGATCCCTAGTACCGGGAAACTTTAGCTAATACCCACTTGGCTTTGTGAACGTACGGGGTGGGTGCTCCTTCGCTATGAAGCACTGACGGACCAGAACTAGCAGGAGCCCCCACAGAGGCCGTTCTCTGGGTTGGGATGAGCTTACTCATAAACATAGTAAGCGGGGCCAGGTTTGAAAATCAGATAATGTAAATTCTGAAACCTATGCGACCGCATAAACGCTGAATTTTAGGTTTTTAAGTTTTTTTAAAAATCCAGTTGGTACTCGGACCCGGATTATGCAAAATATCCGATATGTACATCTTTCTGTGGTAATATATGTTGATGGATGGAAAAATATTTTTGGCACGTGTAATGTTTAAGTGTGCAAAAAGTTCAGAAATTGAAAATGGCAACCTAATACATATATACAGGGTGTAAGAAAAGTTGGTAACATCTTTCGGTAAAATTTTTAAATGCCTAATAGTCAATAACGAAAAATTTCAAGGAATATGGACTTGTTATTGGCCAATTAGTCGTAAAATATTACCTGATTCCATACTCGAGCTGCAAAATGCTAGCCCCGGAAAGGTAGCGAAATAAAGCACCAAGTGATAATGAATCGGCGCCGAATTGTTACTACATATTTGTACCGATTAGGTATCCTGTTAACGTTTAATAATGAGTACCGATTCAATACCGTTCTTATTTCCATACGATTTATCAAATCATGTGGTACAGTTATATTACTTCCGTTAGATGAAAAATAGTACATATGCGTGCATACATAGACACACAAGTTCGATGAATATCTTACCATGGATTTTGACTAATACCGACAGAAGAGGGTCCGTTACGCATGTAAATATTTGGAAATAGAAAATTTCAATTAGATGGATTTGCACAACAAACTTGGTAGAGAAAAACAAATCCTGCTCTTCGCACATCACGCGCCCACGTATGTAAATACGACTGGTTCAGATATTGAAGTGGTATGCTGTCTTCAGTCGTGTTGTTCGCTGTCACACATCAGTTTTTGGTGGAACCCGATAAGTTTTTTTGCTACTACGCAGAAGTGTGGGGCTTGACAACGGGGGTCGGAACTTAGCAGACAATTTAGAATTCATTAAAAACAAGAAATTAGTTCCATATACATACATATGTAAATTTAAAAAACAAACCATGAAAAATAATTATTTTACCAATACGTACAGAAATCAAAATATGTACGTGTAGGTGGTGCACATTTATTTATAAGAAGAATTTTATTTTACTGCAGCAAAGGTGAAGTTGCAGTGATTCTTTTGTTGATCATTATCTTGAACTTGTACATACATACATATGTACTCTCTTGTCACGGTGTTTTTTTTGCGAACTCATGCAGTAAACTTAAGTAAATGGTGAAACAAACCAGAATAATAAAAATAACGACGTTATGATATGATAGATTAACTGTTAAATGGAGTTTTTTCTTGTTTAGTGTCGTTGAATGATCTAAATCTAGGTTTTTCCATTCTTCCACCGTTCAGGTAGAGGTTAGAATTTCCTTAAAACTTTCCACAGATAATCAGGCACGAATTATCAGGGTTGGAATCGAAGTGAAAAATTTCAACATTGCTATCCCGTTTTGAAGCGGTAGAATTATATAGTCACGGAATTATAGGCCTGGTGCGTCCATGTCTGAAATACTCGAGATCCTTTGGGGCTATGTTTCTAACGAATTTTGGTACACCCTCTGAATTACAACGGTTGCAAGTAATTGCATGTAAATTTTTAAAATGAAGCTTTTCGCAATCAGCTGCATAAAATTTAACACCGGATTTGATTTTCTTTAAACATCCCAATAATCAATGTAAAAATATAGACTTACACTGTATGTAACGATAAAAGTAAACGGATAAATCTTAGCAAAAGTGGACCAATATAAACATGCACACCATCGATTAAAATTATAATAATAGTTACTTATGTCCAGTAGCAGAAAAACTCCATCTCCTTACTTACGTATTGTTTGGAAGCTGTAAAATTTTAAAATATTGCGTAAATTACATAACACCATAATACCATCATTTACTTATGTAGGAACTATTGTACGTACTATAACTTACATTCAAATTTCTTCCCAATTGTATGTTGTACAGCAGACACCAGTGCCGTCGTGATGCACAAATTTCAGCTATTTCAGTCTTGGATGTCATGAAAAAATCTTGCGAAAACGTATCTCGCACAATGATCTCGACGTTGAAGTTTGATGTAATTTTTTTAAGCCATTTTACAAACTGCAATTAAACATTCACTTGTTCCCCGTACAATTCCGTTCACACCTTGACCACTGCTCCAGCCACCTCCACGAAATAATGCAAAATTAAGCGATTTGGCAAGATGTTCGGCGTCCTCGAGATATTTGAAGCCGTCCTCATCTTGAATAGGATCGTTGACGTGTACTTTCTTTTCCCTTACAAGGATGATAAACAAAATGTAATGAAATTCCCTTCCATATTCATCACTTTCTCAGGTGAGGGACTAACACAATAATGCTAGAAGCAGGAATCAAGAAAATATGGGAGAAACTGGGCGTCACTGCGTATCGCAACATGTTTTTATCCCTGGGCTGCGTTATGTATTCTTGCATGGTCAGGGTTATTAGGGTGATAAGTTGAATTCCATTGCAAGCTGTATATTTGCAGGTGTGCACCTTAACATTTAAGCTGATAGGTAGCTCTTTAGTTGTAAATTAAAGGCAGGTATATTTTATCGATTATTGAAATTGTGTTTGTCAATAGTCGTTGTGGCACTATTGGTTTTAATCGCATGGTCAACATGTGAATTTTAATTATGTACACAATTAAAATTCACATCCTAGTACAGTTTTTGATATTCTAATCGGGAATTATGGTTTTCACAAGCGACCCGTATGCGTTCATCCTTCTTTGTAAACTCATATGCAATGATTGTATTTGAGTGCAGCTTTTAATATGTTGTGCCATCCGATGCCAACGACGTGTTAGGCTAATTTTATCAGGAATATCATTAGTTCACCTGTGCGTTCATCTTGGTTGGAGTATTTAGAAGGAAAACTTTCTAAAACTAATAGAAAGTTTAGATAACTAATACATATATAGCGGATTCAATATATAGGAGTAAGCTAAATTACAAGTACAAATTTATTACTATTGATAAAATTTTACAATTTATTTTTAAGTAAACTACAAAAAAATGCATAAAGGCTGCCCATAATTAGTAAATATTTCCATTCGTGTTGTTTTCTTGTAAACAGAAAATAATTTTTTGTCATTGCTGTGATAAATTCCCAAACTGTAGGTAAAGATCTGGCAATTTTCTCCACATAATAAGGGCAGATGACCATAAGCAAAACAACACATATGAAACCCAAGGTTTCAAGGTTGTTGTGACTTTTACATGAGATAAAATACAAAGTAAAGGGTTGAGATTCCATAAAATACACTTAACGTGCAAAAGAATAAATTAAAAATATGTTTGTGTATGTAACATTGCGTTGCAAACATCGGATCAGTAGTTGGTCTGCTTGTTTTCAAATTTTTTTACAGTTTATCAAATGTAATTAGTTTCATGAAACAACAGCAAATAAAGTTTGGTTAAGGAAGAAGCGAACAGTTGGTATTGTACTCGCTGGAGATTGGGATTCAGAGTTTTTTAAAGTGGGTATGTAGGATGTTCTGTGGACATTTTGGATAAATTCATATTAAGCCGTGATAATTACTTAACGAATATCTAGGTGCAAAAGTGTGTGATAGATATCATCCGTCCCAAGGTAAATCGACGAGTGGTTCATGCATATATTAAATGACATGAACTTTTCAAACATTCAATTAGACACGCTGATGGACAAAATGGTCATCTTGATTACCATATTTTTGTTTATTTCCTATAAACGTTGTTCAGTTTTCTATTTCTATTAGGGTTTTACGTCGCATGGAAATTAATTTCGAGAACAAAAGTTATTACAAATGTATGTAATTTGCACACATATTTTACTTGATTACATTTTCCTGTGCAATATGAACGGATTTTTTGAGGTAGACAGAGACCTGGTTACTCAATTTTTGTCTTTAATCCTTGTCCTCCTACTGGGTGAAGGGTTTCGGCTTGTGCAAAAAAAACGATAATTAATTAATATGTCCCATATTTGTCTTCAATCTTGAACGGAATAAGGTGTATTTTACATATCGATAACTGTTTTAATTTCTTCCTCCATAGGAAGTTGAACAGCAACCAAAATTTTCCTTGTACCGAATAAACATGACGTTATGCTTTTAGAGTATAGCATTGCTGCATGATCCTATGCCAGAACTGTTGGGCCAGGCATGCGGCCTGTTTTGGTTGTTCGTAAATATGTATGTACCAACGTATGTAGTGTGTAAAAATTATATATGCATGTACATTCAACAAGGTTGACCTTCGTCTCGTACTTCAGGTTCAGCGTAGAATCAAAGTGGAATATTTGTGGGTGCTGTGGTTTCCTTTGGTGAGCTTGGTGTCGAATTAGTTGCCCACACATGTATTTATGTAGGCTGTACAAATTTTGTAATATTTTTAAGGCCTGTATACTGTTCTTGTTTATTCCACCCCGCCAACATTCTTCAACCCCGCCAATATGTAAGTACATATGTACGTAGTTAAATTTCACTAATTTTGTTGATGTGGTTCTTAATTAGTAATAGTAATGCAATTGGGGTTTTGTGGTTCAAGATTATAAGTCGATTTTTAACAATTAGGGACCCTACAAGGATATTAGCAAGTAATATGTGTATATCCCCAGTTCGTACGGAGAATCTAAAATTCTATCACAACGTGGTATATTGTGAGGATCACTTTTAATTTGTCGTTCTTTAAATTGACATCCATTTTATGCAACGTGCTGTTGTAGTTAATGTTGAATTGGACTTGGGTTGTAGATTATGAATTTAACCAACATTTGGGCATATTCTCAAAAAATAATTTCGAATTGAGAAAGTAAGGCTTGTTGAATACTTGATCCGTGACACTCTTGAAGACGAGTACATAATCGAACCTTGAAGTATTTTCTCAGAGTTGTTAATACGTATGCAGCCCTTATTATTGACACTAAATTAATACCCTTGTTTTATTTTACTTGATTAGATCTTCGTATTCTCGGAACTGGATTTATCATTCGGATCATACATGTGTTGACTATGAGTCTACCACAGTCTTCAAATGATCTGTATGAAATATGAATGTGTGCATACATAAATACCATCCCAAGTGATGCGTGTCTTTAAAGAATTGCACAAACATTGTTCGTAACAACTAATTTTGCTTCCTTTGCTTATCCTTGACGCCGTAAGGTTCTAGGCAAAGCGGTAATTAAAATAGTCCGGTGCACAGGCAGTTTTGGGGCAATTGAGGAAATTTTCCATGTTATTGCACTGGAAGTATTAAATCATTATTTATGGAAAGGTAACCGATAAGAATATTCGTATTTAGGACTCTGTAGAACCCTGTCGTTGGAAATTTGCCCGAGCTATGAGATTGAGCTATATACATATGTAGCTTGATGCCACTAGCCTGCTTTGAATCATGTTTAAGAAATTTGTGGTTACAAATACATAAAATATATTTATAAATTAATCGTTTGTCGGGGTAATGACAAGCGTATGTATTTCTAAATACTTCAGCTCCTACGTATGTATAAAGTTTTAATTTCCATATTGTACATATAATTTTATTAAGTTTAGCTACCTAAATTTATGTACATACATTCGTCATAAATGTCTTAAAATAATGAAAATTATGTTTACATAAATAGTTCAATCAATTTTTATAAAATAAAATTAAACAAATAATTATTAGTACTTACTTCATCAAATTGTTACATTTTTGCTTGTATGAATTCACCCATTTTAAAATATTTGTACTTATTTCTATTTTTAATATAAATTTGTAATTAATAAATTTATTTTTATTCACACTCTAAGCAAACTGGTTATAATTCATCACTGAGCGTTGTCACTATGTATGTGACTTAATCGTCTTGGTTACAATGTTGATACCGTGCGGAATTGGTTACTTCCCAATGGTTATACTTTTTAACCATGTATAAACAAGTTATATCCACTTGGTGCCAATATTCTAACAATTGTTTAAGTCATATATTGACACCGCTGGGTGTTGATTTTGTTAAGAGTTTATTAATTATTTATTTTGCACTTTTATAGCTTGAAATATACATAGTTCGTGCGTTATATGAACCAAAATACCACACAAAGATTTTTATGGGACATATAATTTTTGCCACTCTGTTTTGCCTCGTGATATGTAGGAATTATATTTGTATGTATCTATGTATGTACTTTATAGGGTGCCTGAACTGCTCACAAATAGAGACAGCCCGACCAGTGGCGGTAGCACATTTAAGGCTAATTGCCGACTGCGTCTACTACTGGGAAAACTGCCATTCACGATACTTTGAAAATTTTTCAGTCTTAGCAATAAATCTTGATAACCTGATAAATGGCACCACTATGTTGTAATTCCTAAGGTCAAATAAAGCCTTTTAGACAGAACAGAGAGCCAAACATTTTAGAATTTACAGATATTTGGGACAAATTAAAATTAAAGTTAAATTTGTTACAATTAGAAAACTACAAATTTGTAAGTTGTGTCAATTATTATATGATGCGTACATACATATGTATGTACATGTGTATAAGAAAATGTGTAAGGTACACATGCATGTATGTATGGCTGCAAGCGAATGAAATACCGGGATTGAATACTGTTGATAGAAAATGAGGGATACGTAAAAATCTTTTTCGCATCGATCCCACCGATTTCTATAAAAATTATTACAAATTTAATTTTCGGTGGAAGGGTTCACGTAGTATAGGAATTTAAGAACTGCATGTAACCACACCCCCTTTAAAAATTGAGACAAGAAACTGGGAAAAATGAGAAAGCTAGTATACACTCGGTACAACAAGAATTAGGCCCAAACTTGCATTTGACATTCGAATCCCCCCCTGAATATGAACATTTCGATGCATCAAAAATTTCAAAATTCGAATATTCGCGGTTTTTTTACATACACATAAATCGTTAAAAAACTAATAGCTCCAGTCATTTCCCTTCTGACAACCTGATGCCAGATTTGTCTACGTCAAAAGAGCTATATTCTCAGCTTTTGTTGTCGGAAGGGAAATGACTGGAACCATGACTTTTTTGAGGTCAAAGTTTCCGTGGGGGCCATCTTGTATGGTAAAGGCCGTAACAAACTTATGAATATATATGACGCTTATGAATCATGCATTTCAGGCATGCAGAATTGCATGAAAATGCACTTGTATTGCATGAAGTCATAAAATCGCCCCAAATTTAAAACTTGAGCTTATCTGAATTTATAATGACGTCATGCACTCGAAAATTAGCGCTCCGGGGGTTATCAGTGTACTTATCAATTTTTCAGATAAGCACATTAAGTTTATCCAAATCGCTCCAAATTTAAAACTTAAGCTTATCTGAATTTATAATGACGTTATGCACTCGAAAATTAGCGCTCCGGGGGTTATCAGTGTACTTATCAATTTTTCAGATAAGCACATTAAGTTTATCCAAATCGCTCCAAATTTAAAGCTTAAGCTTATCTGAATTTATAATGACGTCATGCACTCGAAAATTAGCGCTCCGGGGGTTATCAGTGTACTTATCAATTTTTCAGATAAGCACATTAAGTTTATCCAAATCACTCCAAATTTAAAACTTAAGCTTATCTGAAATTATTTGTTCATAATCATGGATCACCATGATTGTGTAAAATTTCATAAGCTAATAGTGTTTGTTAGACACTATCAGCAATTTTAGGGTTTCGACTATGCTTAGTCCAAGAATTATTTGCTTACAAATACTTCCTGCTGGAAAATCCAGTCATCAGCGAGGTAGCAACAACCTCGGACCCTTACCCAAGGTGATGTTAATTTAATTATCGCGGGATAATTAAACTAACATTCTTACCAATTAAAAACAGTCATTGAAAGCCATATGAAAGTTATATTATGCGATCTGCGATCATGACTAAATTACCAAATGATTTTAAATTCGAAGAATCGGGTAAATTTGAATAATTCATTTAAAGTATTTAATAATATGATTTAATAAATAAATTTATTAAAAAATATTATTAGGTCAGCCACCAATACCACCATTCGAAGTCCATCTTCGCCACCACGTCCTTCTTCTTTCTTGAGACTAGGAGGTATCACTTCATAATACTAGCACCGCATAAAATAAAGGTCTAAACTAAGAACTTAACCTACTATTTACATATATACACTATTTACAAGTTTATACATTTATCGTTGAAATTGTTGAAAGAGTCTTCCTATTTCTTCCTGCTCCTCCATAGAGATGTTGATGGTCCTTCCACGTCTTGATGCTCTTGATGGGAAAATCTTCTTAATAATCTGTCCAATCTTGATGTAACAAGAAGCGTTTTCAGAAATATACGAAGTTCCAGATTTGGATTTGGAGGTGTTGGGTTTCCAAAATGTCACCTTCACCTCCTGTTCCGCGAGGTCCACTTCGTCGATGATTGCGACATACCATTGTTTCTCGTAGACACAAACAACCCAATCGCTGACAGAGCATTCATCGATGATGACCAGGGGAGGTTGGCCTTCGGATTCCATTATTTTCGTAGCCATCACCGTGGTGTCCCGAGAAACTTCGTAAAGGTGAATTTTTCCCGATGCAATTTCAATACGATGAGCTTGTTGAGTCCCCGCAATTGTTTTTATTGTCTCGTACCGGGAAGTTAAATCCTTTTCATCAATAATCTCCTGAATTTCGGAATCCGAGATGAAGATGTATTCTATTCCTTTGATATTTGAACTGCACCAGTTATAGAATTCTAAGGCTGTTGTAATCTTGGTGCCTTGTAGGGATGCAGTTCTTGCTCGACGTTTCGCAATTCCTCCTTGAGCATCTTGAGGTCCCTATATGAGCAGTTGCTCCATAGTTCCATTCAGCTATAATTCCGAAGTCCTTTAGATGATGGTATAAGTTACAGAAGTTTTTTCGGTTCTTATATTGGGCTGCAGATCCATCCGAAACGTAGTAGATCTTGGTAATCTTGATTTGGGCAGCAGCAAACTCAGCAACAAGTTTTGGTACGAGTTTGGTCTGGAATGCGTAGAAAGAGTTTGTGTCATGAGTGATACAATCACTAATGACAGTTATGCTCTTCATCTTGACTTCTTGATTCACGTTCCAATATATCGTGAAGGGGTGGAGAGTGATTTGCTTATGGGAAAAATACTCAGACTGGACAGCATTTTGGATGACAGGTGAATAATTTTCAGAAAAATCGCCCCATATGACAATCTCACCTGGTTTGAGATTCTGGCGAAGATCCACCAGAAATTCATGCTGAGCTTTGCTGATGTAGTGATGTTTCATCATCTTCTCCAATTCTAAAGTTGCAAAGTCCAAGAATTCTTCGGTATCCTTTTCTTGAGTCACGTATTGGGTCCCATCGGTTGTTAGCCATCTTCGGTACGATATTGACTCGTTGTTCTTGAGTACTTCATTTTCTCTTAAAGTTGTTTTGAATCTTGTTGTGGATCCTTTACACTGAGCACATCTCCTGTAGTAGCAATCCTTGCCTCCGTTTTCACAAACTAATTGTGAAATTAAAGGCTTGATTGAAGAAATCTTGATAGCGTGGAACAAAAGTTTGACGTTCTCAGGATGAATACATACGCAAACGTTGCGGTATCCCTTGCTGGTTAGCGAGATGCATTCTGGCGGCCTTAGCATCATAAAGGATGATTTCCCAATTTTCGAATCCGGGTGGTGGGTCTTGAAAATTTCGTAGAGCTCCCGCAGATTGCTTAAAAGATACCGCTTCTGCTTATGTTCTCGTTTCCCTGTTTCCTTGTTCTTTATGGATAAGAAGTCCTGTTGTCCTGGGCAGGCTCTAGAAACATCATCTTGATAATAGAAGTCCTTAATCCTGGATTTTGTCTCATCAGTAATTTTGAATCCACATTTTGGTTTTACGGGAGGAAGAATGGTGTTGGTTTCTGTTCGACGTTTTCGACTTCCCTGGACCAACCGCTGTCCAACGTCGAAGAAGTCTTTGGTTTTCTTGATACTCCAAGATGGCGGAACCAGGGTTAAAAGCTGTTTTTTTTCGGCTTGAGAACATCCTTGCAATCTCAACTTTAAGTTGTTCATGATCCACTTGAGATCTTCAGAATCTTGTAGAAGTTGTTGTTTATCTTCTTCTTCAATTGGCAATCCGACTTCTTTAAATCCTGTGGTGATTGTCTTGGCAACTTGCTCAAGTTCTCTTGTGACGAGGTTACCCTGTTGGATGAGGTTTCTTCTATTAAATGTTATTGCAGGGGATGAAGGAGAGATTGTCTGTTTTATATTGGTCAACGTATCGACCAATTTCTTCTTGGTGACAGGTTCTTCAAATGGGTCTTCCGACTCTTGTTCTTGAATTTCTTCAGCATAACCATGGCAAAATTTTGCGTCCTTGCATATAGCTTGATTTGGTAATAAACCTATCTCCTTATACTGGGTAAAGTATTGCTCCGCGGTAATGTACTTCACATACTTACCACTATACTTATCATTATGTTTTGGATGACAACATAGCATAGCGCTTCTTCGCCGACCAAAATACTCGATACATTTGGTGCAGATGCTGTTATCATTAAAATTAACTTTAAGATTGTACCCTGGAAATGTCTGCTTCATTGAGTGCAAAATCCTGTATTGCTCCATCTTGCTAACTAATCCAGCCACAGATTTATCTTTAGAACAAGTCCAGCCATGGTGGGCAATCAAGAGTCCAATATTGCAGAGTCGTACTATAAAATATAATTTAGCACTCTTATAATTTATTAATACTTTGAAATATTTTAATAATTATCCACGCTCTGATATTTTTTACCAAGTTTAATAAAATTTTCATTAATAAAAATAATTAACCACGCTCTGATATTTTTTAACAAGTTTAATAAAATTTTCATTAATAAAAATAATTAACCACGCTCTGATATTTTTTAACAAGTTTAATAAAATTTTCATTAATAAAAATAATTAACCACGCTCTGATATTTTTTACCAAGTTCAATAAAATTTTCATTAATAAAAATAATTAACCACGCTCTGATATTTTTTACCAAGTTTAATAAAATTTTCATTAATAAAAATAATTAACCACGCTCTGAATTGTTTTTGCCAATTTTAATCAAATTTTAGTGGATATAAATAATTAACCACGCTCTGATATTTTTTTGCCAATTTTAATAAAATTTTAGTGGATATAAATAATTATCCACGCTCTGATATTTTTTGCCAAATTTAATAAATTTTTCATTAATGTTAATAATTAAACACGCTCTGATATTGTGTACCAAATTTAATTAGATTTTCATTAATGTTAATAATTAACCACGCTCTGATATTGTTTACCAAATTTAATAGAATTTTCATTAATATAAATACTTATATTTTACCAAATTTTATATGATTTTACCAATTTTAATTTTTTTCAACCATTGTTACTATATTTTTTAATTTTTCAAACATAATTTAAAAAATTACCTTCCACGTTCCGTCTGGTTTCTGCATCTTCTGCAAAAACAACCAAAAAGGTTAAAATATGGTTTAAAAAACCAAATTTAGCCAGCATGTTCCTCTCTTCTGGTACCACCGTATGTAGAGGAACATACTGGCGGAGAAGACGACCCCCTAACCAACAGGGCAGGGGGAGTGGTACCAGGAACCCCACCCTCCCCAAATACAACAAAAAAGGATACATACCATGAATTCCTTGGGCGGGTGGGGTAGTATCCGGTGGTGGTGGTGATGATGATGATGATGATGATGACGACGACATGGTCGAAAGAAGGGGTGGCGGTGGTGGCGGGGGCGAAAGTGGGGGGGGGGTGGTGGTACTGGTGGCTGATCCGTGTGGGAGGAGTAAGACTCCATGATGCACAGTTTTTTTTATTAATTTATAAAAAACTCACACTTTTTTATTGCTTTAAAAAAAACTGGAGAATTTGGAAAACAAACCAACTCGTGTGAAGATGAAAATCATCTGAACACGAGGTGGTTGAAAACACGGGGTAACAAATTAAAAGATGCCACCAGCATCTTTATTTAATATATGTTGCATATGAATGCATTACATATTACATTAAATGAGATGCTCGTTGGTAAGAAAATGTTCACCATAAAATGTTTGTCAGAGAGAGACAAAGACTGGTGAGTTTCATACGCCCCTTCTGCGAGCGGGTAGTGACACCTGCGAGAATCAGCCTGAATCTCTGTCTCTCTCTGAAAAATGGAATCAGGGAAAGTTGTACACATCCAGTGGAATGCATCTGTTTTTACATAGTTACAATCCCCGTATTGCATTCGCGAGTAAACGAATCCCGTCACATATGTACATTGCAATTTTAACAGGACATAAAGCCTTTTAACCCTTTACCTTTAATGTTCATAATCTACCTACTTGTCCATACTTACTGTGCTCCTCATGCATACATACATATTCTCACAAACATGTGATTTGTATCGCATCCTGATCAATGTTCACATAGCGGACGCCCTTGCATTGGGGAAACAGTAAAATTTTAGTAAACCCTTGAACACCACACTCTTTGAAAAAGTGTTACCCTTTTGAAAACCAAATGAATTTTAGGTTATGCATGCTTGTTATTCTATTTTAAGTAAACTATGCCAAATCCAGAGTTCAACCTTACTCTGCATTAAGCTAAGGTTACCTGGATTTAGATCAGTTTACAAACCCTGAATATAGAATTAAAATTGTATTTATTTTTTAAAAGGATAACATGATTTCTAGGTAAGGGTATAGTTGTAAAATGTCCACAATATACGAATAAATTTTAGGCATGGTATTTATTATAAAAATTGTTTAAATGCCGGGCAAATATGCCTTCCATGCCCTGGGCATGGGATGATGTACAATTCCATGTAAGACTGTACAAAATTATGTACATTTGAACGTAGATATTTCGTCCAAAAAGGGAGGTAAGCTATTTATGTGTGTGTGTACTTATGGGTATGCAACAAGTGAAGGGATAGCATAAATCATTCACTCAAGATTTGCTTGCCTGCGGTAATGCAACCTCTTTCAGAATATATACAAGAGCAACCACTTTTCCATCAACTCACCATCAGTTATTCAACCTTCATATTCAAACACATTGAAATTCGGTCATTTTTAAACTCGACGAGATACTGTATTCAAGCAAATAAACTGTAACTCACAAATAAAAAAGTAATTACTTACTGTCTGGGCAAAAAAAATATGGACTGTTTTGGCAAATTTCGAAAAAAATTGTTACTAATGGAAGATATCAAAAAGTGTAATTAGGGGTCGTGCATAAACGAAGTACTTAAATTCGATTATTAATTCTTCAAATTTCGTACGAAACTTTGTCTGTGGGTGACCCCTTTTTGAAATTATTAAAATAATTGTTGCTATATGCGGAAAATAATTTTTTTCCAAAACAGTCCATATTTTTTTTGCCCAGACAGTAGACTTTTCCATTACACAAGAATTAACAAATATCATAAATACATCAGTACATTCGTAAATTTTGTACTTTGTGAAGTTAACAAGTTCCTAAGAACCGAGGTTCAAATGGATCACCAACCCTGGCGGAAATGGAAGTGCTCCACCTGCTCGAAAGGATTCAAAACTAAGCAGCATTTAAAAAATCACTCAATTACGCACGGTCCAAACACAATGGAGAAATGTGGGGTATGTACATAAATAGATATGTATGTCTGAATGTAAGCTTAGAAATAATTACAATTGAAACTACACTCTTAGAAAAGTGGTGGTATGGTACTTCATGTTTATATTCCGTGCTGGTTTTATATTTATTACCAGGTTTTGGTAACATCATATTTATGCAAATATTTACATGTGTGGAGAAAACTCAAAATTCTGGCCGGGTGAATAGTATTCTAGACTGTGCAATTTTTTGAAAATTTCGACTGCGGAGCGTGTCAACTTATTGTTTAAAGTCAGTACCCTGTGAAACGCTAAGGAATCGAAATTCTCAAACAATTTGAGTACAGAGAGCCCAGAAGTTTGGTGAAATGGGAAGCTAGCCCGGTATCTTGTAATCGGTCGGCTGCACTACATATACGGCTGAACGTATGCATGTCCCATTGTGATCTGCTTCGAGTCATAGATCGGATACTTCACGCCCTCCGGAAAATATCATGCCCTCCACCCTACGGAGGGCGGAGGCCACCTTCATGTCCTTATATATCCGGTCTTATGACGTATAAAGGTTCATATACTTGTACGTTTGTAAATATGTATGTATATACAGTAAGCAAAAATCTAGTTCGTACCTTTACGTTTTTTAAAATTCGATATGATGCCGTACACTTAGACCTTTGAAACTCTGCAGGCATTTGAAATAACTAACTGGGACCTAATTCCGCGTCGCAGATTTTTAAGGTCACCGACAGGTCACAGGTCAGAATTTTTTGAAAAATAAAAAAAACGTGCAAAAAATAAAACTCTCTGGATAATTTTTTTTCGACTTCCTAATATTTTTTATAGAATGCGCCAAGGCCTCCGAAGAAAAACAAGCTATGGTATGACCGTGTACGATTTTTTTGACGCCCACAGGAATTTTTCGCCCAGGACAGGTTGAAGGGCCTAAAATCGCGACCGTGGCGAAATTCGAAAAACTGAAATATACAAAAGCATATATTTAGCGTATGTATGATTTTGTATATATCAGTTTTTCGAATTTCGCCACGGTCGCGATTTTAGGCCCTTCAACCTGTCCTGGGCGAAAAATTCCTGTGGGCGTCAAAAAAATCGTACACGGTCATACCATAGCTTGTTTTTCTTCGGAGGCCTTGCCGCATTCTATAAAAAATATTAGGAAGTCGAAAAAAAATTATCCAGAGAGTTTTATTTTTTGCACGTTTTTTTTATTTTTCAAAAAATTCTGACCTGTGACCTGTCGGTGACCTTAAAAATCTGCGACGCGGAATTAGGTCCCAGTTAGTTATTTCAAATGCCTGCAGAGTTTCAAAGGTCTAAGTGTACGGCATCATATCGAATTTTAAAAAACGTAAAGGTACGAACTAGATTTTTGCTTACTGTAGGTATGTTAGTACAATGTGTATGCATTGTGCGTACCTTTGTACTCATACATGCATATTTATATACATACTCACAAGTGAGTATGTGATAAATATTTTGTTCCCTCCTCCTTCCGGCCAAACTCGTCCCGTCCGCCCTTCCGACGTCGGATGGCGCCCTCCGCCCTTTGACCTCCGGAGGTTAAAGGGTGGAGGGCGCCCTCCAAGCCAGGAAAGCACCGATCTATGTTGCCAGTATGATTTCTCTGTGTTATATATTCTCACGTATTTCACCCACAAATGTGCATGTGCTTGCTTATATTTCTATTTTATGTACACAGATTTGCGGCCGAACCTGTAACAACCTTCTTGCTTTATCCCGACACAAGAAACGAGTCCACTCCCATCGGGAAAGACCCAGTTGCCACCTTTGTGACCGGGTATATCACGACGCTGCAAATTTGCGGAGACATATTAAAATCATTCACACCACAGAGGAACGACCCCACCTTCCATGCACGTTTCCTAGTTGTGGGAAAATCTATAAAAACCTAAGCAGCCTTTCAAGGCACGTGAAAATTGAACATGCCGAAATTCAGGCCAAGTTCCGATGCAGACTTTGCTTCAAGGACTACAAAACGAGATCCCTGCTTGAGCAACACGTTCACAGTCACAAGGCGTACAAATGTGCCACTTGTGGAAGGAGATTTTCCTGCAGGGGAAATATGATACGTCACGAGGTAAATTTACAAACCATGGTCTACCATAAAAACGTAGATTTATGTATCGTGGTGACTCGGAATTTGTGTTATATGCCTGGCCCCAGTGGGCATCAAGGATTTTATGCGACTAATAAGAATTCTTGTGTGAGTAGAATTGTGCATATGCGCATGCCCAGGTAAGTTAGGCATTCATGGCAATATTTGTGCAACTTGTCCGGAATTTCAATTTATGCCCGCATAAGGACAATGTTATATTAAATCCCCAGGGCGTAAATTCTATGCCTAAATAAATGCCCTTAATTCCGGGCATTTATTTTTATCACCTGGGCATTCCAGAACTCTAGTTGTAGCTGTATAGTTGTATCAGCAAGTCTGCAAAGTGTTTATAATTTTTCCCATGTGCATATCATTGCCTCCTCTTTTGTTTATTTATGATTTGTGGAAAAGGTTAATTTTGACATTTACAGGCAACGCACTTGGAAAAATCTGCCCGAAAAACTCTACACTGTCAACGTTGTCCCGCGACACGGTTGAGCAGATCCGATTTGCAAACGCACATTCGACTTGCTCATGAAAATCTGAAGAATTATCCATGCTCCATTTGTAGGTTTAGATTCGGATCAGCTGGTGGTTTACGACGTCACGTGGAAGCAAGACACCCCGCGGGGAGGGAAAAGATGTACTCCTGTGACAAATGCAGGTACCGGAGTTACTTGAAAACCTACTTAGATGCGCATAGAAGACGGCACCAGGCTGGGCGCCATGCATGTTACTTTTGTGGGAAGAAGTTCGTCACTTTTTATGAATTGGTAAACCACTGTAGTCGCCATCATACACTGGAAAAGTAGGGAGTTAAGAGAATTAAAGGAAACAGGGTGGCTATTAATTTATAAACATGACATATTTTTAAGGTCCTCGTATATATAATTAACCCCATATGAAGGATCCATTCAAATTTCCGGGTAAAACTCATGGCGAATTTTCGTGTCGCCAATTGTGGATGACGGATGTTCAAATTTTTTTGTTTACAATGATCAGAAAAAGTTAAAGTTTAATAGAAAAATATTAAACCATTGTTGCAAATTTATTGCAACTTTTCGAAATTTTCCTGAACCAAGGTTCAGGAAAAGTTTTAAAATAACTTAAAATTAAAATTTCCTATAGAGAAGGGTGCCGAAGCGGGGGGGGCGATCGTGCTTTCCTAATAATCAAAGGTGCTGGGTTCAATTCCCAGGGCCAGCATTGGGGTTTTTTCTAGTTTTTCCCCCTTTGCCAAGATCAGATACTTTTCTCCCTCCCTGGGTAACTGTCCACAAAGTGGGGTCCAGTGGTTATACTAGGCATTTTCTATATCCAATGCATTTCTTAAAATTTCAATTTTACTGATCATTTTAAACTAAAGAGGTGTGTATCTATGTAATTTAGTTTGACAAATATCATTCGCTACTACATAAGCTTTGTCCGAACGAAGTGCTTTGCATGATTGAAATTAACTATGTAGGTAAGCTGTCAATTATTTTTAATAGCTGTCAATTAGTAACCACTGTTGTTCAAGCTTGCCAGGGACCTTAATGGTCACCATGTTTAGGTCACACTGTCGAAAACGTTTATTCAATATAAAAAAGTAGTTCGGGGTTTTAGAGAATATAAATATTTCCCTCAATATATTGGCATTTTCTCAAAAGAATATACATATTTTTTATTGGAAAATCCATATTATTTTAAAATTTTGATAATTTTTTTTAAAGAAATTTAGTTGATTTTGAGAGTGTCATTTCTGTTTCAACCTGGCCAAGGAAATTTATATATTTTCTAAAATAATTTTCTCAAAAAAAGCTCCTCCAAATTCTTTTGCACCGGTTTTTCCTAAAAACGTCGAAATTTGCCCCCCATAAAAAAAATATTCAACAAAATATTTTCACATTTTCAATGAAAATATAACGTGCATTTTTTCGAGGTTGACAGTAAATAAATATTCGACGTATGATTATTATAATCACATAAATTGGTCAACGAACACCACAAGTAAAATCATATACAGTCAATCCAACAAGTATGGACACCCCTAAAAAAACTCTTACGATTTTTTTGAACAAAGTTATGAATTTTGAAAAACAGCTCGCCGGCGAAATTTCACAAAATCTCCCATAAGAGCAATGTTAAACTTTTACTGCGAGCTGTTTTTCAAAAATTCATAACTCTGTTCAAAAAAATCGTACAGAGCTGAATGACATGTCAAAATTTCCACAATGATTTTGCCTATCGATTCAAAAATAAAACCACCAAGGAAAAAAAATTACTAGTGGCAGCTGAAAAGTGAGCTTTTTTTAAACTGAAAGTCAAACTGAAAGTCAAAAGCGACCGAGGTGCGATTCTCTTCCGAGCCAAAGTGAGGGGTCAGCATTAAATGAATCTGATTTTGACTCCTCCTCTACAATCAGTGCTGTCAAAGCGCCAAAGAAACGAGGTCGAAAACCTCGACCTGAAACTGAGCGACGTGTGACCAGATCAGTGACTAGTGTTTCCCTGCCAAATTCTCCCACCCCCAGCCTGTGGGCTTTTAATGTTTGGAAAAATGGTTCCTTTAAAACCTACCAATCTTTTGGTAAAGATAACCTTTACATTTTTCTGCAAACCCTCAAACGCGATTATTTTCATGGGGGTTACACCCACTTTGATGAGATGGTGGCAATGGCCACTAAAAAACCCCAGGAATTACATGACCTTCTTTTCGAGGTTGTGAATTCTTTGGGAAACAATCATGAATTAGTTAGAACTGAAATGCATGACATTTTGAAACGAGTAAAACAATATATTGATTTGCCATCGGAAGAAATAGAAAAAATTAAGAACATGACGGATCTTAATTTTCGAAATTTCGAGTTGCAGGCCTATCAATTTGCCAATAAATTAACAGATGACGAAATGAAAAAATTTCGTAAACACTTTTTTAATTAATTATGGCCCTTAGCATTTGGACACTAAATTGCCAGGGTCTGAATAATGCGGTTAAACGAAATTCGTTAAATTCACTAATAACTAAATTCTCTCCCGATATTGTCTGTTTACAGGAGACAAATATCAACATTGCAAAATGTGAGTCATTTGTTCTTAATTCCTATAAAACACAGTATAATTCTGCCACCACCCTCGGTAGTGGTACCATATTTTTAGTAAAGAATAAGTTCAATATTACAGGCAACACAATCCTAATTCCTGGAAAGCTACAACAAATTACAATTGATGTTTTTGGACAATCTTTTTACTTTTATAATATTCATTTTCCTTTTAAAAATTTCGACAGTTCCAATTTTTTACGTATTTTAAAATCCTCTATAAACTCATGTTCTGGTCCTGACAATGTTTTCCTAGTTGGAGACTGGAATTTTGTTCTTAATGAAGCGTTGGATCGCTTGCGATCAGTTGAACGTCGTAAGATGGTAGCCAGAGAATTTTCGCAAATTTGTCAAAACTTTAATCTTTTTGATGCTTATCGTCATCTTAATCCTTCTGGCAATGATATGACGTTCTTTAGCAAATTAAAAAATCATTCTGAAGCCAGACTAGACAGAGTATATCTCAATGCTAGTCATCTTCCTAATCTCGTAAACACGAACATGTTTCCGTTTATTAGTGATCACATCATTTTTAGTATTTTATTAAAATTTGACCAGTTTTCTGATTTTAAAAATTTGTGGGTATTTCCGAACCACCTTCTACATAATCATGACTTCAATATTACCATCTCCTTTTTATTAAATGACTTTATTTTAAAATGCGATTACACTGAGAAAACCTACACCTTTTTAAAAAATAAAATAGTGCAAATTGCAATGGAGATGGATATTTCTCTCAAGCGTAGATTTAGATGGGCAGTAAAGAGAGTACAACGGGATATTCAGCAAGTAAATTCAGATCAAGATCTGTGTAATGCTGACATTCAAAATTTTCATAGATAGTTTAGATAATAAATTCTCTACTTTTTTAGTATGTCAGGATTTCCCAAGTAAAAAAATATTTTGTCGCGATAAACCCATCTCAGTTTGTGACTCATTTTCAAACATTTCGCATGAGAGCAAAATCTGTCTAATTACGGATTTCTTTCGAGACAAATTTGATGTCAAGTCTGTGGACATTACCGATCTGGATAATTATATGCATGGCATGCCTGTAATCTCTGCTGAGGAATCAGAAATGCTTGCTACTGAAATTAGTTCTGTAGAAGTTGCGGCGTGGATCTCCAAGCTGGAGAATGACAAGGCCCCTGGACTTGACGGATTGACGCATGAGTTTTATAAAAAATATAAGGAACAATTCTCTATAATTTTGAAGAATGTTGCTTTGTTTTCAATGAGAAATGGAAGTTTCCCTCTCTGCATGCGAACCGCAATTTCCAGTTTAATCCATAAAAAAGGGTCTGCTGATGATCTTAAAAATTTTAGGACGATCTCCTTAACTAATTCAGATTACAAAATAATCTCTAATGTGTTAAAATCTCGGCTCCTTCCTATTTTGCCTTCACTGGTAGGCCCATGGCAAACATGTGGAATTAAAGGTCGATCAATTTATGATAACCTAACATTCCTTCGTGATGCTTTTCAGTCAAATGAGCTTGTTGGTGCCTTATTTTCACTTGACCATGAGGCCGCGTTTGACCGAGTTTCTTTTGAGTACTTGTTCAAGATACTTGAGAAATATGGTTTACCTCAAAGTTTTATTGACTACATTAAAATCTTGCACACTGACTTTAGCCTCTCGGTGGTTATCGGCAACACCTTTACTAAAAAGGTTCCCTTGAAAGTTGGTTTGAAACAGGGTGACCCTGTGGCCTCGGTATTGTATGTGCTTGCAATTGAGCCATTTCTTTTTAAGGTCAGCAGAAGTCTTTCGTTATCAGGTCCGAGTGCATGGCCAAGAGCACCTAACAAATACTTGTCGGCATACGCCGATGACACGACTGCTCTAGTCTCAAGTCAGGAGCAGCTCAAAATAATATTATTTGAGTACCACAACTTTTCCAAATTGTCAGCGTCGAAACTTAATAAATTTAAATCCGAATTACTTTTTTTGGGCGGGGTTAATTGGTTAGAGTCCCATTTACCCACAAAAAAAGATGGTTTAAAAATTTTAGGAATTTTTTTTGGTGATTCGGGTTTCATGGCACAAAATTTTACTTCATTGTTGGAAAAGTTCTGTAAAAAGTTAGCTTTTTATAGTAGCAAATCTTGTGCAGTTAGTTTTTTCTCACGGGCTAGAATTTTAAATACATACCTGCTCCCAGTATGGTGGTATGTATTTAAAGTTCTTGACCCCCCAGAATCTTTTATTGCAAAAATTACTGAGCTAGCGGAAAATTTTCTCTGGAAAGGATCCAAACGGTGGGTTGGTCGCCACCTACTCTATTTGCCCCTTGCAAATGGGGGAATCGGTGTGCGTCACCCACTTATCCAGTTGACCACCTTTCGAGTAGTATTTGCAAATAAAATAATAAATAACAGCGAGTCGTATTTTTGCAACTTTGCTCATACGAATATAAGTAGCATTCTGATAAGAAATGAGCCGGTGCATGATACTCCATTCTATGATAATGTTTACAAATCAGTACAAATACTTGGCCTTAGTTTTGATCTAATCACTCGTAAGATTTTTCATGCTGTCACCCTTAATAACGTAATTTTCTTTAGAAATAATACTTTTCCGGGTCTAATACAATTAGGCTGCAACACAATTGGGGAGTTTGAGAGTTTCAATTTTTCCCAAAGTATGCCTCGTTTTCCATCTCCAAGATTAATATGTAGAGAAAGAGCCAAATTACGCGACATTCTTGACACTTATATTCCTTCACAGGATTGTGTCACATTGCGTTGCCTAAAATATAGTAACTCGTCTGACTGGGAAACGGTAGTAAAACACAACCGTTATTTATTATGTTCTCGTATTGCCCAAAAGATACAATGGTCTAAGGTATCCATTGATACTATTACGGACCCGTCATGGATTATGCTCCAAAAAACTGAGGTAAGTAATCCAGAAAAAGATATTGTCTATAAACTTTTACATAATACAGGCTTGACGCCCAAAATTGCGGAGTCTATGGGCCTACATGAGGGCAGGGATTGTCCGTTTTGTCATTTTACAAATATTGAGTCAAGGCATTATTTTGAATGCTTTCACTTTCAGCCTAATGGCATTTTATTTCCAAAATTCTTAACAGGGACATGAATAGTGTGAACCCTCGTTCTGGGATCAAAGGGTCTCGAGATGCGGCGTCTGAAAATATTTTTATTTATTATGGTCTTTGTTCAATTTACAAGTCTTATATTCATTTTCTTAATCACTTTGAGGACAATTTCGACTATATGTCCCATTTCCGACACTTGGTCTTTGGGCGAATTTTGACCGAATTCCATGTAAGTTTACGAGGGGGAAAAGTATTAGTGGAAAATTTCCACAGAAAATGGAAAAGGTTTAAATTATACGTGATTAAAAATAACCAAATACATATTAATCTTAACCTAAAATAAATAAAAACAATAATAATATCTTGCTAAAATATCTTTCTCTCTTGCTATCAACTAATTTCTTATATTTATTATACAAAAATGTGGTCTTGAAGTAGAGTGAGTTGAGGCAGTGTTTAATTTCTACCCTGATGGCACAATAGTAAAGTCCTCCTCCAAAGAAGAGCCACCTCCGTGGGATTAAAATTATGTACTTTCTTTCCTTTCGTAAACTCTTACAAATTGTAAACCTTTTTTTTAAATAGACACATCTTTTATAAACTTATTTATTCTGCATGATTCTGCATGATTTTGTCAGGCCTAGCTTATTATAAATTTTTCGTATGATGATTCTTCCGTTTTTTTAGTTTAGTTATGTTTGGAATAATCATGTATGAATGATATGTGAAGAAATAAAGGGTTGCAATTCCCTTAAATATATTATGAAAAAAAAAATTTTTTTTAAATCATGACCTTTGACCTTTTTGAGATATTTCAAAAACAAGAACGCCATTTAACCACAATCTTTCTGGACTACCAGTGTGCAAAATTTCAAATTTTTATTTCCACACATGTGCGATATATGCAGGTTTTTTAGGGGTGTACTCATATGTTGGATTGACTGTATGTCGACCTATAGTTAAAAACATTTGTACATAGAAATGTGTAGAAATCTCCACCATAAGAAGATCATCTAGAAATAAAGTTATTAATTCACATATGTACCAACCTCTGGTTCCCTTAACTGTGTTTTTCAATATGGAGAAGTAAAGAAAGATTATTACCCCAGAAATTAGTGGCAGTTGGTACAGGCTTAAAATACACATTTTAGACTTAAAATTAGGAAACTGTTGAAAAATCTTTAAATTGAGATTCCTTCGAAAGCCATCCAACGCTCATCCAATCAAACAATATATATTTTAGTAAATAAATATGTGCATACATCTGGAGTGCTAACAAATACTGTCAAAACCACAAATATGTACATGTATTTATACAATAGGAAATAATATTTTTTTAACCTACACCCTGATCATTACAGAATTGATCAGGTTGTTTAATTGAATCATGCCTTTATACAATAAAATGTAATTTAAGATGAGTTGTACATATGTAGTTATAAGTACTTGCAATCTGACAAGGTATTTATTTATGATGGGCACGTGTGGTGATCACCACATCAATCATTCAATACTACGAAGCATCAGGATACTCGTTTCATAAGTCTATGTACTACATACGTTTTATGTAAACGCGTTACACAACGTTAATTCTTCCCTATTTTAGTCAGCATTCACCCGTCAGCTTCTTTTGATTGATGTAGTGACTACATTTTCCATTCGTTCATTGCTACGATATCACCACAAATCCGCTTCAGGATGAGAATCAGGTTAAGTGTTTGGACCACCAAATTATATAAGTTTGATGGATTAACTCGTTATCGTTTTCCCGTTCATACATATACTTAAATCAGTCCAGTCCAGTCATAAAATACCAGGTCTGGCCTTATTTCGATCCATTTCTTCTTCAGGCGATAAAACCCCGTCCAAAAAATGCAGCCATCATGGCTGCATTTGAATGTGATACATGAGCCATGTATCACATTCCCTCTGATGTACATGTGTATGCAGCCGAAACTGACCTCAGTGGTTAATTCCCTCGTGGGCTTGTAATGAAGTCGAATAAAAACTATTTAATGTGTCTTTTTTATCCCGATTTTGTAAATATTTTTTTATGCTCAAGTAGTTTAGCTTTACACGCACCATATTTATTAATACGATTTATCCAATGGATCGAAGCATGCTGTGATTCCTATGTTTTTTTTGTCATAGTTTTAGTTTTATAATCAGGTGTGTAATAATAATTTTATTATTCAAAATAAAAGGTTGCATGTCCATAAATTATTATCACATAAAAAAATATACATGTATATCATATTATGTATAACTTGTGCATGCATACATAATATATATGCCCAACTCTCGCTGTAAATAGTACCAGTGTTTCTATCCATTCATTTCGTCACATCAAAAAATTAGTTGCCAAGAATTTGTGTAAAAAATTACTAAAAATATTCAACTGTGCGACAAACTCTTTAATGTAAATGCATGTCTACATATGTACTATTTTGTGTGTACTTTTATGATAAGTTTCGATTTATATACAGGTTGCGTGAAACCAACAACGTAAATTTATCCGTGAAGATTCGAACCCAATAATTTAAAATAATTGAAGTAGATATTATTGTCCCTATTAATTAATCAAATAAAATGAACAATAGTTGGATTTTTGAAGCTAAATAAATCTAATGATATTAAACATCATGAATTTCACAAATTGAGTAATCAATCGTTTTTGAATGAGTATTATGTACAATAAGTAAAGTTTTTTAATTATGCCTTAGTGGTACAAACTGACAGATTTTACTACATATTGTGCTCAGCTTATTAGATAATTAAAAATTATTCTTGTCGGTGTCGGTTTGATTGACCGGATTTTGTCCTTTTCTCATAAGCCATATTATAAACGGATAATTATTATAGACTGAAATATTTGTTGGTAACAGAAGCGAAAGGAAAATCTTAGTGTAGGGAGTAAAAGCAGAGAAAGTAGATTTGAATATGGCAGGAAAATTTAAAAAAAAGGTTGATTTGCGTATTGTGGGAAAATTTGAAAAACCAAAATAGTATGAGTTAAAACGTTTTTGTACACAGAGAACTTTCAAAAAATGGGTTTTTGACCCAAGTAAGACGGGCTTATTGTCCTAGTAACTAAGATTATTGTGTTATTGACGACCATCCATCATAGCGTTCCTGGGTTATATATTTCGTGGATTTGGATACGTTATGCGACCAATATTCCGAAGCGACAAACTGCAAGAATAATTGTATGGATGTAGGAGTGAGTGAGTTCATTAATTGACTTGCTCATACATAATGCAGATTATACTTTATTTAGTTCACATACATAATGAATTGGCTTCAAAATCATAAGTATGTACATACATATGTAACCATCTTATCTTTACCGTTTCGTTCTCCCTTCAAATATGTTACACATATTGACGGAATGATTATGTAGGTTGGCACAAATTCTGTGGAAAAATATATACTGCATTCATAAAGAGTAGAGTCGTTACACAATCACAAAAATCCTTCATTATCCGTAATTAATCATAAAAACTTTGACGTGTAGAGTTTTTGCGTGCTCAAAATATCTTCATTTTATGGCGAGTATGGTGACACGTCGCATCCTGTATGAAATATTTGCCCATGGTCTTATCAATTTATGTTCATAACCAACAATGCGCAGGTAAACCATGTTCAACCCGGATATTTTTAAGACAATCATACACACTTTGATGGACAAATTCTTGACAAACAACGTCTGACTCTTAGCAACTGTTCCAGAAAATGAAGGATTCTCTCGACAAAAAAGTGCAAAACTCGTTTTTTGCCTGGAAAACGGCAAACTTACAGTGCTCATAAGTCGCTGAATTTTGCGTATCCATCCAAGTGCCGAACCCGAACCAACTGAAGAGTTTGTCTGTCAAATTATGTTAGTCCTAAAAAAAATTTCTGGGTTGAACATGGTTTTACCTCTTGCATTCAAAGCCCAGTTTATGGCTTGTACATATTGTAATTAATTACACAAATGCGTCATATCCTGCCTGCCCGGCTTGACGGATTACTCTTATCGTGTCGCAACTCCACAGTCAGGATGTAATTGAGTCCGTATATTATCAATCGGTGATGAAATCATAGGAAAATGTTATCAGTACATACATAAGTAAATCTCCCAAGTGGTCTTACTTCAGAACCGTCGCAGATTTGAAAGTGCTTGTTATATTAAAAACTTACTTTATATGTAAATAAGCATAAGGTTCCTGATATTCGAATCACTCGAAATAATTTGTAAACTTTGCCCGAAAGATGAGTAACGGACCGATTGTGATTAAAGTGGTGGCGCTGGTACATAAATACATGTTGTCATACATTTAGAAAAAAAATAGTCTAAAACATATTTTCTCATTGTTCTCCATTTTTTTTGCACAGATAGTTCTTCTTGTCGCCACCGTGGTGGGATGTCATGCTCATTTTAACAACGAATTTAAGAAAACCTGGGATGACATGCCGGGATTTGCGGATGAATGCAAAGAACTATCAGAATGTCCTTCGGAGGCCATACCGATGGAAAGGACGTTCGTCGCGTTGACGATTATCTGCCTGATTTTGTCCACATTCAGTTTGGTAGCCGGGTTTGTAATGGATGTGAAGAAGTTTAAGGCACCGGTAGGGGTACAATTTTTAAATTATGAATTTTTGGCGAAATTTTACAACACACTTGTTCACTTTCATTCAAAAGAGGGATTATGATACGGAATGATAGTGAATGAAAAAGATATTGGTTTAATGTGAATGATTATGAATGAAAAACTCTTTCATTTCTCAATGAAATGAATTGAAAGCGATAGAAATTGAGAGAAAATGTATGAAAATCGACATTCTCAGAATGCTCTCAATGAAAGCTCTAGCTCCGAATGCAATTTCAGTTTTTGAACACGTATGTTTTTAAACAAGTAAATATGCTAAACATTTATTAGGATGCCGGATATCACGGATTGGCGGGAGTACTTCTCTTAATTTCGGGAATTCTCATGATCGTTGCCGCAATTAAGATTGATGACGCCATAATGGATGCGACTGGTTTGGGTGGCTTGTCTTGGAAATTAAGTTCGGCAACATCTATGCTTTTGTCAACTTTGAAGTCCCCCCCGACGGGGAAAGATATCGTGAGCGATGTAAAAGATGAGATCAGGAAAGAGTTGAAATTTTACAATAAGTTGGCAGGAGGTGTAAGTTGAAACGGTGAGGATAATGGTAAAATATAAGGTTTTTATATGATTGCAAATTTTTCCAGGGTTTGGCAATAATTGATGGTATCCTGTATTTCGTTGCGGCTGGAATAATCGCTAGATCAGGATAATTGACAGTTAACGACAATGATATTTTGGAACATTGCCTATTAATTTGTTTTATGTACATATGAGACTAAATTATTTGAATAAATTACTGCCTAATTTATTTATTTATATATGTATATTTTGTGTATATACCTAGTTGGCTATAGCTGGCTGTCAATTACTGAAAGCGCTACAACCACCGTAATTGTTTTGATACAAATTTTTTGTTAATTTTATTGGAAAGCCAGTTAAATTTTGAATAAGACACCGCTTTTAAACTTCAAAATTGTCACCATTTGCGGCAATGCGGCGCTGAAGACCGGGGCCCCAGTCCTTGATGGAATAACGCACGAAATTCATGGACAAATTCGCCCACTCCCTGGTCAAATATCTTCAACGTTGAGGCATCCTTCAACAAACAAAATGACCGGGTCTACGCCGAATCGGCTAAAGATGTTCCCAAGTCAATCAAAAAGGTCAAAAGGTCACACCACCCCGGCTCAGTGATGGTTTGAGCTGGAGTATCCGGTTTAGGCCAGGCGCCGCTCCATTTCGTCGAAAAAGGAGTCAAGGTCAGGGCGAAATATTATTTGGAAGACGTCCTAAACCCGGTGGTGAACCCACTCAATGAATCCATGTTCGAGAGAGGTCATTGGACCTTCCAGCAAGATTCGGCACCAGCTCATTTATTCAAAATTTAACTGGCTTTCCAATAAAATTAACAAAAAATTTGTATCAAAACAATTACGGTGGTTGTAGCGCTTTCAGTAATTGACAGCCAGCTATAGCCAACTAGGTATGTACATATTCTAATCGTCTCGTTGTTCCGGCCAATCATTTTTGTAGGTTGGAGTTTCGGGATTTTTTGCCGTGTATATTTTCTGGGTTGAAAAATTATATAAACTCCACAACCGCATGCAAAAAATAATAAGAAGAGTAAAAGCATTGGGTCGAATTCAATATACTCAAATTCCTAATTTTGTTGCCTAAAGTTATTCCAACTCTGAGCTGGAATAGCGATTTGCGTAACTCAAGTTAAACTCGGAAAATTAATTTTTAAATTAATTTAACTTTAAAATAGTTCATAAAAATGGCTGTTCCATTGTTTGTTTTAAACAATGAAAGAAATCGCACATACAAGCAACGTCGATTACTTTAAAGTTTGTCAGAATTCGAAGTGAGAAAACATACTGGACTGCCGTGGTGGGACGCGCGAGAACTGATAGAGTGGATTGAACCGGAAGTGACACCACGGGCATTCCGAAATCACGCTGCTCCTTCAGAAACCAAAATTCCTTCGGCGTTGGGTTTCTTTCGGTCCGGGTCGTTCCAGTGGATGTTGGGAACCGTTTCTGGGACTTCCCAGCCGTCGTGTAGTAGGATTATTGAGGAGGTATTCATGAAAATACGTCCGATTTGCATTTTTGAAGTGCATATTTCAAACAATTTCACAGGTCTCATCGGTTCTCCAAACACATGCACGTGAGAGGATACGATTTCCGACAGATTTGGGTGAACGTGAAACCGTGTCGCATGCGTTCTATCGAGTAGCAGCATTGCCCAATGTTATTGGAATTGTTGATGGGAGCCATGTTCTGATCAAAGCGCAAACTGATCACGGTGGCGTTTACATCAACCGGAAACAACGTCATTCAGTGAATGTTCAAATCGTTGGTGATCACCAGCATAAAATTACGGATGTTGTAGCCAAATACCCCGGAAGCACTCATGATAGCTTCATTATGAGAAACAGTGCACTTTGTCACCGTTTTCAACGAGGAGAGTTCGGAAACCAAGTCTTGATTGGTAAATTTTTAATTTATCGTACTGTAGAGAACAAACGAAATGAAATAAAATTGTGATTTGCAGGAGACAGTGGGTACTTTCGTGCTCCTTACTTGGCTATTCCGTTTTCAAGAAGAGCTGTTTTATCAATTGAACAGCAATTATTCAACACCGCCTTGACAAAGACTCGCAGCGCAGTTGAAAGGTGTATTGGGCTGTGGAAATGTCGCTTCAGATCGATGCACAAGTTTGTTGTAATAAATTAAGACGTCATAAGCCAGGTTTTAATGTTGTTTAATTTCCAGATCTGGAGGCGATTTGTGTTACGAACCCGGAAAAGTTTGCAAATTGATCACAGCTAGCATCGTATTGCATAATTACTGCTTGGATGCTGGAATTCCTTTATTGGATGCGGATGAAAACGAGCTGGAAAATATAATTTGCGATTTGGTGGATGAAGTTGATTAATTAACATAATTATTCTAGATTTTACGATATTGTGAGAAGTTTTGATGTTTATTACGTTTTTTCAAAGGCACAAATTTTGTAAGTTCAACATTGAATGGGCATATTAAAACACGACAAGAGACAAACACGATAAATCAGAAACTGGCACCTAATCGATAACTCAACTAACTCAAAGCTGTCACGTCCAACTTTTTGCGTTTGAGTTTCAATTTTTCCTCCTCAATGCGATTTCTCATCGCATCGGCATTAATGTAGTTTTTCCTTTCGTAATAATTATATAGAAAGAATGGAGATGAATTAATTCCTCCTAAAAAGAAATCAAAAGCTGAAAAAATTGACCATAGCCTGGATTCACTGTCGCAGACAGTGAAAGAAAATTCTGATCAAATACAGGCTCTCTCGGCGCTGCCGGGAGCAATGAAAGAACAGTCAGAAAAATTGAACAATTTGTTAGACGTATTATCAAACGTTTTTGGTCAAAACTCGATGGCGCCGCCTCGAGAAAAAGAAATACAATCCTTCCATGATACGGATGAGGATGATCCCATTGCAAATTTAATGTCTTCAGTGGGCTCCACTGGACAGTCACGAATAGGTGAGATAAAAAATCATTGACATGAATAAATGAATAGTCTGGGTCACTGTTAAAATGTGTTAAATATTTCCAATACTAGATAAACCCAGTGAGAATGATACAATTGAAAATCCATTAATTGAAGAAATATTGAATGCAAATCAAGCGGAAGATGAATATGGCCCGCCTGTTGATATAAAAATAGCTGCAGTATTAAGCGAATTGTATTTATTTATTTATTTCATACAATGAAACACCCCAGATAACTGGGTCATTACGTTCCAAGGAAAAACATTAAGTCAGATAAATACAATTGGGAATAGAAATTGTAGCTCAGAATGTAACGAAGGAACTTGTTGATGAGAATAAGGCACTGTTCCGTGTACCAGAGAATGCCAAAGAATTGAAAGCGCCCAAAGTAAATTCTGAGATTTGGACACAGCTGCTAAGACGAGCACAAGCCAGCGATGCGCAACAGCAATTTGTACAACAATTTTTATCAAAAGGCTTGGTGGCTCAATCAAATCTCGTGGAGTTATTGGCGAGCAATGCAGCAAGGATTCCAAATGACTTACTAAAGAATCTACTGTCCATGACACTGGATGCTGCGACACAATTTGGCTTGGCATTCAAAGAAATCAGCCTGAAACGCAGACAACAAATCAAACCCTTCTTGTCCGTTGAAAGTGCAGGGATTTGTGGGCCGTCGGTGGCTATAACTGAGAACCTATTTAGAAATTCTCTGGAAAAGGATTTAACATCCGTTCGAGCATCTGCCAAAATTATAAAAAGTATTTCGCCATCGATTCGAGGCCTTGGTCGTGGATTTACACGAGGATCGTGGTCAGCATCATCAAATCGTCCACCTTTAAACTACCGAGCGCCTCTCCTCTCGAGGGGAGGCAGACGACCATTCAGGGGGAGGTTCAACAATTATCGCCCTCATCAAATATAAATGTATGTAAATTATCTGGTAGACTTCAATATTTTTATGAAAAATGGGCAGATTTGACTGATGATCCTTTCGTACTTCAAATTGTTTCTGGTTGCAAACTTCCATTTACTAAATAGTATGCCAAAACCACAAATTGATTTACGATTTATATTGTGGTTTATTCAATTGAGTAGTGTATCCGCAGAGTTCATTATGTATTACAATCAAAAAAACGTAAAAAGTCGAACAGATAAATCCCTAACCTTAAAAAAAATCGTAGTAAAAATCGCAGTAAAATCGTAGAAAAATTGCGAATTGAGAATTGAAATTTATAAATTAAACACCTCCTCCAGCTCCATGCTTGGAGGAAGTGTTCCCAAAACGGCGGAGACGTTTCCTAATTGAACGGAGATACTGACACGTTGGATGAGGAAGGTCGTGGCACGACCCTCCCCGTAGTTGTGGCGATCCTCTCCCCAATTGGCTCAATGAGGCGTAATCCTTCCTTTGCCCACACTCCTGTAGTCTCCATGGCGACGGGGATGAAGAGAAATCGGTCGCGGAGAAAGTCGTATTTTTTCTCTTTTCTTCCTGGGCTTTTCTGCGGCCGCACCTGGACGTTTTGTCGTTGCTGGTAGGCAAGAGGGGTCGAATGTATCGGCGCAAGTAAAGTCCCACACTAAGGTCTTTCCCCGAGTCCATGGGACCATGGTGAGCCCGTCTGGCCGTTGCCCGTCTGCTCTCGCGCAGCCGGGCGGCTCCTTTATGCAAGGGACTTCTGCGGACCTCAGGGCGCGGATTATGACATCGTTGGCCGAGGAGTGACGGGAGTGACGTCCCGCGCTCTTCCTACATTTTAGGCCGTGATAGCCTTTGGCGGTGACCTTCACCCCGCAGGGACACTTATGGGGAACACAGATATCGCATCCGAAGCGAAGGGCTGTAGCGACGTGGAAAGCCTCATTGTGGAGTGTGTCCCTAGTTGTGGTGAGGGGAGGGTGTTGAGCCAGGCCCCTGTGTGGGGTTGAACAGCGGCGAGGAGGCGGGCTTGGCAATGGCGAGGTCGTGAAGGGGGCGTTCCCACGATGATTGGGAGCCTTGCAGAGTTTCCGCCGGTTTCTCTGCCCCATCAGCGATGGTGACCCATTCCCGCTCCGCTTCCTCCAAGGTGGTGTCGGAGGCGATGATCTCCTCCGGGATGAGAGAGGACACTTAGGGCAAGGTGCTGTGGCACGACGCGATAAAACACGGAATCGCCATGTCCACAGCATGTCTCAGCACTAGGCCTCCCATCTTCACCGGAAGTGATGACTGGAGCCAAGCGTCGGGCGAAAGGTGGCAGTTAAGGGTGGATTCCAGGGCGTCCTTGAGGGTGGTGTCGTAGTCCTGGAGTAGGTGCGTCTTTGTCCATGACGGGGCGCAGCGGAGAAAGTAGATTAGGCGGGGCGTGGAAATGGAAAATTAAGTGTTGTAAAACCACACAAACCAATTTCAAGCCAGACAATTAGTAAATGGTTAAAAAAGTGTTTGAGCATGGCAGGGGTTGATATTTCACTTTTTAAAGCTCATAGTTTTCGCCATGCTAGTACGAGTAAAGCAGCACTGAAGGGTGTGAATTTAGATTTGATATTTTCTAGAGCTGGGTGGTCTGAAAAGTCTAAAACATTTGCTAAATTTTATAACAAACCTATTGATAAACGTGGTGATTTTGCTAATGCTGTATTATCTAAGTAATATATCTGAAGTAATAACATGTTGTAAATATATGTATTGTCTCAAATTATTCTTGGTTTTATGGTCTCACTCGTCAAAGTTTTCTTTAAACGGCTACATGTTAACCATCATCCCTCCAGAGTGACCTCGGAGGGCGATGGTGTGAAGTAAAATTGACGATTAATCGAACCTTACCTGTAAGGTGAGTAATTGATCGTAATTTTACGATCACCTGAGCCCGAACGAGGTCACTCCACCCACCCAACCATCGTGACCCCATTTATGGGTAACTTTGAATCGTGGGGGTTATTGCTTTGAACTATCTGGGTTGTGGAAGGTGTGCGTGTGTGTGGGGAGGGGGGTACTTTTTTCCCTACTTGCTTTGAAAGTACGCAGCCCTCTGCCGGTGAACTTACATATTACATGTTAACCATCGTCCCTCCAGAGTGACCTCGTTCGAGCTCAGGTGATCGTAAAATTACGACCAATTACTCACCTTACAGGTAAGGTTCGATTAATCGTGAATTATAATTGATAATTAGTTATAAGTATAAATTAAGAAAAAATTTGTTACCGTGTGGTCGACGATAAGCCACCATCGTTTATAGTAAAATCACCCTGGACAATTCCATATGTACAGATATTTAAAGGAATAGAACAACGAGTAGTGATAGTGCTGGATTATGCATTTCCATTTAGATAAAAACTAACACTGTTTTCCGGAAACTGAGTTTTTTGGAAACTAATACGATCGAATGCCCCAAAAGAGGAGCTTATGCAAGTATGTGCTACCGATGCATAGTTATGCATTATCTAAAGAAGAGTTTAGTTATGAAACCTCAAGATACCACAAACCAACAAGCAACTACGCATACTATACCAATTTGCAATTTTGACCCAGACAAGTGAGATTGTGCACTACTCTCGCTCTCCTACACTCGCTCACTACATACTTCTACACAGATAGTAAACTACAGCAACACACGACGCCGTAACATATATTTGCATACTCATAAACGCTGTGATAACCATGAGTGGGAGCAATGGTGGGAGAAGACGTAACAAATTTAAACAGAAAAAGTACAAACTCCGAGCTATTGTAGCTCAGGAAATTGGCAATTTTCAGGAAGAAATTATGCCTGTGTTGTCCAACCTGGAAACTCGAATGCCCTAAGTAGTAGTTAATGTCCAAATTGGAGGACATAGAGAAGAAGGTGGATGGTTTTTTTGGCGAACCTCACCCCTCAACGTCAACATTAAGTTAAGCTAGAAAATAGTCTGATTGGCACTATTTTGGTCTTACTACAGCCCTGAAGAATATTTTCTTCCCCCACATTCAAGTACAAAAATCAACACCTTTTTGCGAATCAAGTTCCCACAAATTTTTATGCGAGGGTGGCAGACCGTTCTTCACTCTCGATGCGTGGATTACTAGTTGGGGGTGGGCTCGTGGATTCGGACTATCGAGGACACATCAAAGTGGTAATACACAACGTGGGGCTGCTGGAGCTTTTATTGAAAAAGGGGAACCGATTGCCAAGCTCATACTGGAAAGATTTGCTCCGACTTTTCCTGCATTTATTATTCTCATCTATTATTTGGGTTATGACAAATGGTGGGCTGCTACCAAGTAACGCGCCACCCAAAACAATAATTTCCCTTCGAACTCACACTCCAGCTGAAATCACGGACTACATGGCAGTAGTAGAAGGAACCCACACTACCCGAACCCTTCAATTGTTCGGGTCGTGGGGGTTCAAAGTTTTTAGCGCACTAACTTATAACAACGGTGGAAACAGAGCGTTTTTCACATTGACTAACGTCACAAAACTAAAAACGTTCACTCTAATAGTATAAAAGCAATACATTGCAATATTCTCATTTATTTCACCTTCATCCATTACTCATTTAAGATGCATTTAAAAATCATAGTGATAATTTTATTTTCTTTCACGTTTATTTCCGGACTAAATCTGCGGAAACTTTGTGAAAATTGTGTCGAGCAAAAAAAATTTTCTACAGACATCTGTTTCCATTATCAAACATCTCAGCCTGTGTTTGGTCCACCACACAATTAGAGCTGAGACATAGATATTTTCTACTTGCCAGAGCTTGCACGTTGGACGATTGTGCACAAATTGAGCAACCAATTCATTCAATTTCTTTTACAGCAGAAGATTGTCACCCTCCACACCCATTGCAGGGGACAGGAAAATGAACACAAATTATGATTATTGTTTAACAACCCCATGCCGTGTGGTTTTGGCAGGACCCTCAGGCTGTGGAAAGGGAAAATTATTATCTAAGCTACTTCAGAGGAAGGAACTTTTTTATCCATCGCTCCCATCTCGAATCAAGTACTTTTACAAAGACTCTACTATTACTCAATCAAAATCTATTTCTGGCGTAGAATACATTAATGCAAAGCCGACAGGTACCGAAGATTCTTCTGTAATTATTATAGACGATTGGATGAACGGCATTGGTGAAAATGATGACCTACTTGATTTATTTACTATATACTCAAGACATCGAAATATTTCAGTCTTCCTATTGGTTCAAAATTTCTACTATCAATCTCTTCGTAATTTGACATTGAACCCGACTCATATTGCGTTATTCAAATCACCAAGAGATTCCAGTTTTATCAATTTTATGGCAAGGCAAATGTTCCCAATAACAGTAACTACATGCGATCGGCTTTTATTCATGCTACGTAGAAACCTCACAGCTACCTTCTTATAAATACCACACAACAACAGCAAGAAGAACACAGATTGTCATCGAGCTTCTTTCCGGAAGAAGCAATTGTATATCTCCCTCTTACTTAATTTCTAAAAAAAATGTCTAAAAATCTGAAAGCAAATAAAGATTTTTTAAAATTTCTACAAAAAGCTTCTTCATCTCAATAGAAATAAATTGTTTTACTTGCAACCCCACAACAAATTGAAGCACTAACCGAGGGGGTGTTGAACGTGTGTGCTGGAAACGTTCGTTTAAGTCCAGGACAATTCGTTGCACTCAAGAAGAAACGAAAAGCGCTTTTCAAATTTCTAAAATCCAATTCAACGAACTCAAAAAAGGTTTTAGTCCAAAAAGGCGGTTTTCTTCCAATAATTTTATCAGTTTTAACCCCAATCTTAACGTCTCTTGCGGAAAAGGCTATCCAAGCAGTCATAGAACAATGAAACGTATGCGGTTGGTAAGTGAGCTGGATTTTGAACAGCTTAAAAAATCTAAATCAGAAGAAAACCCCTTCACCCACAAAAATCAAAGTGATACCCCAGTTATTAATGAGGCGGATTTAGCTTTATTTTCAACCCTGCCAAATGACGTCAAAATTAGATTATACGACATGCTTTCGCATCAAACAAGGAATGCAAAAAAGATTGAGGAACAAAAACCAATTCTGGTGAAACTGACTCCAGATGAACTACCTAAATCATCTGCAACATCCATTGAAAACGATAACAATTTGAAACTCCTTCAACCCACATCGTTTCCACCTGGAATGACAAATGTTCCTAATAAATTCTTGAACAAGATGACATCCGTTATGCATTACCTCAATCATAACAAAGCCATCATAAGCTGGGATGATAAAGGTGCTCTGACAATTGATGGAACATTTTATCCAGAGAGTAATATTACCGATTTATTAAACAACTGTGTAAGGGGTATAAAACACTATGGTACTCTTCCAGCATTCTCAGAGATTTTGGCTGGGTTGACAAAAATGAATTTACCGAAAACTCTTTTGACAAAAAATACACAAAAAATCATGAAATTACAACAAGACAGAAGGCACATTCAACCAAATTTGGATGATTTATTGGACGGAACTCTGAACACGTTGTACGATACGCCAAATACGTCACACGTGGATGAAGTAATAACATCTACTCCAGAACCTTCCACTCCACCTTCGAGAAGACAAAATATTTTTCAAACAAACGTTAGCCGTATAAAAGATAAATTTGTGAACATGAAGCGAGGTACTGGTAGATGGCTAAATTTAGACTAGTTTTACTTTGTAAATACAAGATTAAGTCCGAATAAAGTTGCCACTCGCAAGAGTGGAGCATCTACAAAGTAATTAATTACTGGAGTCTCTCTTTGGCTTCCTCCTTGTGCACATCGTTTCCTCAATCGCTCCTGCATCTGGATTCTCACTGCCATCTGGGTCGTGGGTGTGCCAAGGGCAAGTAAAGTGCATCCCAGTGTTTCGCAAAGTGAGCCTCGTCCACTCACACCCCCCACCTGCAAACCTGGTGACGCCCCCTGCCACACCCATCCCAGCAACGACAAGCTGAGCCATCAGGCGAAGAAGGAATCGCCGGACCCTTTGCACAGGAGGATCTACGCCACGGAGGGACTCCCCCAGGTAGGTTTTATTGTTTGGTAAATCGGGGTGGTGACCATAGGGAGTGGTTGGGGAAAGAGTGAGGGGGGGCGTGCATTGCGGTCGACAGCAGAGTTGGGTCTATCCATGACCTGGTTGTGTTGGGATGGGCGAAGGGGCAAGAGGGGTGTGTGTTTTTCGGCCCCGGCTACGGCTTCCATGGGGGAATACGGGTTTATGTACCGTTTCCGTGGACACCCCCCGCCCAACAACCTTCGGCTGTCTGCTTCCGCATTCCGTCACCGCCCTCATTTGGCTATCACCACCACCCTCTGGAATCTGCCTATGATCTCTGCCATTCATTGGCCTACCTGGGTGTCTGGGCCGAATGGTGTACTGGGTTACCTTCCCAGTACATGTATAGGTTTTCCGAACAACACCATCGTTCGGTTTTCCCTATACACCCTAACTCATATATATATTTTATCATTTATATGAAATTATGTATGTATGAAACTTTGTAAGCATATCTATAGGATATGGATTGATATGATTGTAAAGGCTATCGCCACATCAATCTCAATTACTCAATAAACCTACCTAAGTAATTAATTACTGTTATTATTGTTCTCAGGTTCGATTCTCACAGCTCCCGATAATTTGGATAAAATACGTGGTTTGTCATAAGGAACGATTAGTTCATTGTGGTAGATCTCTGAGTAAACAGGTAAACACTTTTTTTTAAAGGAATCACGATGTCGTTTTTCATAATTTACCAAGCAATAGTAGCTTTAACGTTTTTCCCAATAATACAATATCGTATTTTCGAACTAAATTGAATTCAAAAATCTCCCTCACAGAAACTTTGAAATAGCTTTAACGGAAATTTCTTTTTGCCCAAAGGTAATACAATTTCCTTTTAAATCCAAGGATAGTTGGATTATACTTAAAAATATTGATACTCTTAAATGGACAAAGGTGTATCTCCTCAAGGAGTATTTTTCAAAGCTGGATGACTTATTGACACATATAATGGGAATATTATCACCACATTTCCAAGGGTCAGCAGGTCTTCGGATTTACCACAATACATTTAATAACCGGATAGAAGTCAGTTTGACGGCTGAAAACATCATGATGACAATTTCTGATCGAATATCCGGAGTTTTAGGATTTCCACCTAATTTTGATTTTGTTCAATCAGATATCGAGTTCGTGGGTACGTATTCACCAGATCTTCGAGCTGGATTATATAATGGATTTATGTATACAAATATCATTGAAAACCAGCTTGTGGGTGACACATCAGCACCCTTACTTCGTGTATTTAATTTGGGGGGGGAATAGTGAAGTTTCAACGCTTATTTTTACCAATCCATATTATATAAAGCTGAATACAACTGAAATTGACGTTATTCATCTATATCTGCTCAGTGAAACCGGTGACACCGTCGAGTTCTACTCAGGAATTATAACAGCTACGTTACATATTAGGGAACAAAAATGAAGAACAATTTGAATATTAGCGAAGAACGGTACCTGCGTGCTTTACAAAAACAACTGAGATCGGGGCTGGTTGGGTTCCGGGGGGTGAGACGTCAACGTGGTGGAGGATTCGGATCAATTTTATTTAACCTGGGAAAGTATGCAATTCCAATATTTGAAAAATATGTTCTTCCTCATGCCAAGGATGCTGTGAAGAACATTATGAATGACGTTCGACAAGGGGTACCTATTAAATCGGCTGTAAAATCAAATGCACGAAAAGCCTTAAAAGAAGTTGGTAAAACATTAATCAAAAACACTCTTCAGCAAGGAGGGCGAGGACTAACATCTCGCAGACAGAATAGAAAACGAAAGATAATAATCGAAACGAAAGATAACGAAAGATAATAAATCACTTGAAGCTAGCTTATCCAAAAAACGTTGTTGTAAACCACAAGCAAAGCAAAAGAGAAAGAAAAAAATACTAAAAAATAATCTTGACTTTCAACCTATATTTTAAAATGTCTCAACTTTTTGAAAGTTCTTCACCTGTAATTAGATCCGAGGTGGATTTATTCCACGTCTTACCCACTGACGCGAGCATAGAAAAAAGTTCTTATATCGAGTATAATCCTACTACAAATTTACAAGAAAATTCAAATCAAATAGAATTTGTCATCCCTGAATCAACCAACTTTTACAGGGATTTTCAAAAATCATTCCTATACGTGGTGTGTCAAGTTGTAAAAGATGACAATTCCAATCTTGCCAGTGAAAAACTCCCGAGCTTGGAATACCTTTTTGATGACGTTACCAAGAAGGTTAGTACCAAACCATATATGGAGCCAGTCGATTTGGTGGCACCGGTTAACAATTTGGGTCACTCTTTATTTTCTCAGTATGACTGCTTTATCAACGACGTTATGGTTTCACAAACTAATAATTTGTATGCATATCGAGCGATTATTGAAGCGATGCTCAATTATGGTTCCGAATACAAAAATTGTCAAGGAGGTCTCTCACTTTTCTGTGAGGAAGAAAATCCAGATTGGTATCAAACTGAAAAACCCGATGGATTCAAAACACTTTACGAATCTATCAGCCAAAGCAAAATGCTGGAATTAATTATGAAACCATCTGTGGATATTTTTCATTTACCAAAATATCTAATTAATGGTACTTCGTTGAAAATAAGATTTACAAGAAATACAGATGACTTTTGTCTATTACAACCCATCACAAACAAGACAAAATATAAAATTAAAATACATACAGCATCCCTCTTTGTACTTAATCATCAGCTTTACCCATCACTCCGAATAGCTCACGAGAAAATACTGACATCGAACAATACAGCAAAATACAGCTTCCGTCGAGTTGAAATGAAGTCATTTCTGATTCCTACCGGGAGCAAAAGCGTTTCAAGAGAAAATCTATTTTAAGGACAGGTGCCAATCAGTAAGATTTGTGGATAATGCAAGCGTGATTGGAAGTACAGACCTAAATCCATTCAGTTTCGCACATTTTGAAGTAAGCTATTTCTCTGTGTTGGTGGATGAAGAACAAATTTGCTTTAAACCTTTAAAATTAGATTTTGAAAATAATGAGATGCTATTAGGTTTCTACACTTTGTTAACAGCCAGTGGCGTCGCCCACCAAGATCTTGGAATTGGCATAAATCGCAATGCTTACAAAACAAGCTCAAAGTCCCTTTTTGCATTTAATCTCTCTCCAACTGTCGAGGAGGATGTTTTTGCAATAAACAAAACTGGAAACATACGATTCGACATTAAATTTAAGAAACCATTACCCAAACCAGTCAGCGCAATAATTTACGCCGAGTTTAACTCGGTGTTAGAAATAAATAAAGATAGAGTGCCAAAAATAAACCTATAAAAATGAATACCTTAGAAATTTACTGCAAACTCTTATCTATCAAGAAACCAGATAAAATTGTTATAGATGTCTTATCAAAAGATCAGTTACCTGGCTATAACGTTAAGCCACCGTTTACGTTTTGTATAAATTTCTCCAATTCAGACGAGGAAGGGTCTCATTGGATTGCAATATTTGCAAATGCGACAAGAATATTTTTCTTTTGCCCCTATGGTTTTCCAATTGAGTTTTATGGAGATGAATTCCTAAATTTTGTGAAACGTTTTGCATTACCTGTAAATACCAATATACTTCGATGGCAATCGCCCTTATCTAATTGCTGTGGAGAATTTTGTATATTATTTCTGATGTCACACATTAAGAAAAAGTGTTTTTTAAAATTATTATCCAGAACCGACTTAGCTCTGAATGATAAAGTTGTAAAATCGTTTGTTAAAAAATTGAACAGCAAATTGGTTTGTTTCGCTGAGGTTAAAAGCATATGTAATCAAATATGTAAAATATATAATAAGAATCGTTGATTAATAAATACCCTTGAAAATAATATTTGTTGGTTAGTATGCATTGAGCATTTGACAGAAAACGCTGCATTATAGTTACTGGAGAATAGTGCATAATATTACCTCAAACTATTTCGAACCGAGTCGTCCAGGCTCGTTTCATGCAGTGTCAGGGTTTGCAAAAAATACTAAAATAAGTTTTTATCAAGCAAAAAGAAAGCTAGCTGATACTGGCACTGTTTCCTTGCACGCACTCGTACGCAGACACGGACCCAGACGGAGAGTTATTTGTCAGGGAATTAATAACCAATGGCATGCAGACCTTATTGATCTGAGGAAACATAAACGCCAGAATGACAATTTTCAGTATATTTTAACCGTGATTGACTGTTTTAGTAAAGTTGGAGAGGCGAAAGCAATAAAAAATAAATGTACAATCACTGTTGCAAAGGCGTTTGAAGGAATACTGAAACAACGGAGAACTTCCCCACAAAATTTACAAGTCGATATGGGCTCTGAGTTCTATGGGCAATCATTTCAAAACGTCTGTAAAAAATATAGTATCAATATGTTTTCTGTATACTCGGAAATAAAGATTTTCGATTTGCGAGCGATTCAATCGTACATTGATGGAACAAGTGTCAAGATTCTGGACGTATTCAAAGTCAAAAAGATATGTTGATGTACTTGATAATCTAGTATTTAACTATAATAATTCATATCATCGCAGCATTGGTACAGCTCCTTTTCAGGTAACAAGAGAAAATGAACACGATGTGTACAACGTATTGTATCCAGATATTTTAATTGATCAAGAAAATTGTAAATTTAAAGAAGGGGATATCGTTAGAATTTCAGTTCACAAAAAGCTTTTTGACAAAGGATACAAGTCAAATTGGAGCAAAGAAAAATTTCGAATTAAAGGAATTAAGCACTCGAAGCCTCCTCACTACATACTACAAGCTCTTGATGGGGAAGATGTGCTAGGTGGTTTTTATGACTGGGAGTTGCAGAAAATATTTTCATGAAAATACTGTTTTCAGCACTGTTGGTTAATTTTGTATTCTTTATTATTTTGAAATATTAACATTTTATATAATATAATTTGTAATCATATCCAGAACCAGTTAAATATAAGATAATTTATCATTCATATAAGCAACCATGTGTAATATATGTGACTTATGTACCGGAATTACTTTAGCTAGAATTAACATTAGAATTATCATAACTTTTTTGAAGCTCCGGGATTAAATAATGCCCATTACTTAAAGAAACAATATTGTTTAATAAATATCTCTTGTCGTCAAAGCTATGTAATCCAACTTTAACAATAGAATATGTTCCAATTTGTTGATTTATGCTCCTAAATGTATTCATTTTGGAGTAAGTGAGAAGGTCATGCATGACCACAGCTTTATAGTCATCGTGCGTTAAAGTTTTTTCAATTACTTGCTTTTTTATTCCCTTTGCCCGTTTGTGTGAATCTACCCTACCATTATTCACAGCCTCAAGAGAAATCATTTTTGGTTTTGGGCATGCACATGAGTTAATTATCATACCTGCTTTTTCATCCTGAAATTTTCCAGGAACTTTTTTGTTGTTGGTTGAATAAAGGAAATGTTCCTTTGGGTAGTTGTTGGTATCAAATAATGACAAATTCTCATGCATGTCTTGATACACGTTTTCCGTGAAAATCTCATACATGAGCCCGTCAGTATCCATATTTAGTAAATTGCAATTTTCACCATATTTCTGTCCCATATAATCATAGTGAAATGAGTATACCAATGTCTTGCTATTTTCTAACACAGACCAACCAATAAAAATCGGTTTGTTCAACTTTACTACAGATTTTTTAAAAAGCACAATGGCTAAATTATTATCTAGCTGTCTGACATCTGAGATATTAGGATTATTGCACAATTTTTTAAACTGTTCTAAATTTGTGCAAAATTTCAAATCTACTTGTGCTCTTACATTTTGAACAGTTTTGCCGTACAGCAAGTTATTTAAATTTTTAAAGTACGTAATTTCGTATTTCGTCCGAGCCAAAGCTCTTCGTTGCGAATTGAAAGAAATATAGTCCATGAAAATGTGTGCTTGTTTTGCTCTTATCACCCTATGAACTTTTTTAAGTTGCAAGCCATGATCTAAATAGAATTGCAGGTTCCTTAGAAGACACACATATTTATATTTTGGTAAAAAAGACGGTACCAATTTTTGAATTTTACTCATTTTAATTTCAGGAAAAGAATTCAAAAGATGCTTTTGAAATGGTGAGAGCATATCATAAGTAATCTCCCTCTTGTCCACAGCCAATGGCAGATCATTATGAGTGTTAATATTTTGCAAGTGCTCCGGATATAAAATATCTACTTCCCGTGCATAGAAATAATCCCCCTCCGCGTCAACATTCCGTAGATTCTATAAAAAGTCTTCAAGTTCATTCCCTTCAATCCATGTAAAATCAGTATAGGGCTGCTTTAATAACATTGCCCATCCATATAGATTTACAGCATCGTAGTAAGCAATATAACTAGTTGGCTTATTTGGATTATATGTTTCTGGTAACAATGGATTACTTGCCTCACAAAATCGTTTTGGTACCTGTGCAATTCCGCCCCTAATTCCTTTCTCAAAAAATTCATACTTCTCTTTGTCTGACAGTAATGTAATTGGTACTTTGCATGTTCTCAGCATAGCGTCCCAGGTAAATCCAGGTAAACTATAGTAGTGTACTGGATCCAGGTGATGATGTGTAATGCATAAATTTCTAAATTCCTCAAACACCTCTGCTAGTACAACCGTGTCCGTTAGAAGATAATGATCGGAATACTCTCCAAGTGATTTCATGTTAAAGGTGTCCCACACCGTTTTAGCTTGAGCTTATTCTTCGTTTTCTATTTCTTCGTCATTTAAAGAATTAAAAAATAAATGCTTTTCTAGCAACTTATCATCGTCAAATTTGTCATGACAGTCGACATAGTCATATGGAAAAATGCCCTTGCGTGCTACTAAATCGATAAAGTCGTCTTCAAAGATTTGCGGAACAACGCAGAAATTTTCCTTAGGAATTTCAGATATCAATGCACTAAGCGAGCTAGGTAGAAATTGATAAATGTCGAGGAATTTTATTTTGTTATCAAAGCTAACCGAAATATAATGTTCGGAATTAGATGGGATTATCTTAACGTTGATATCTCTGTTAATACCACCTAAAATTAAATGCGAATCGTATCTAGAAAAATTATGAATTAGCACAGGAATTTCTCGGTTTTTATATTTTAATTGAAAGTTGCACAATGAATGGCATGCGCCAATATATTTAGAAGTAAGATGACAATGATGTCTACATTTATGCAGGTCCTTCACATTAGGCGATGTTAAATTACTAACGTGCATGAATTGTTCTTTCTGAAACGGCTTCTCACATAGCCAGCAATGAGTTGATTGCTCAAAATCAATTCTATCTGATTCCGTATATTGCATCGGCATGTCAATTCGTCTTAATAAATCCAAGTTCTCATGTAATTCGTACAAGTGTTCAATAAAATCAGCAATGCAATTTAAACCTCTATAAAGCCTTTTATGTATGACCTTCCTTTCATGATCTAACACTAAAATGCAGTATGAGTATGGTTCGTGGATTTGGTACATTGTCGTAGAACTACCGAATGGAAGTGGCTCATCTGAGTCAATTTTTTTCCGCATAAAGTCCGCATAAATCACGAACGGACTTTTCATCAAATGAGAAAATTTTTTTAAAACTAGTGCTTCCCCGTCAACCACTTTACTAGCAAATTTGGTACCACAATTGCTTTGATGACATATTCTATCTTTATCCAACTCAAATGGTTTCATGCAACGATTACAAAAAAATTTTGCCTTTAATCCAATTTTGCCTAAAAGATTGGACAGGTTACTTATGTACACATAATGTTGTTTCTCCTCTCGACTAATAAGTAATAGATTAATATGCATAGCCATCACTTCTCCTGTAAGATACTCAGGAATGATCCTTCTGTCCTCTGCAAATCTGAAGACATTTATTGAAATAGAATTGTTTTTTTCAAATGAAGGAACCTGTGATACTTCAACTGGAAATTCTATATTATTCAAGTTCAGGTATTTTAAGTATTTGTGAAAGGTTTTAGGATTCCGTAAATGTTTTCCCTTTGTTTCTCCTGTTATTTCAATATGCATATGCAATAATACACACCATATCATACATAATTGATCGTTATTCCTGATATTTATCAACCCATTTTTACGTACTAGGCAATCCGGAAGTGGTAAAAAGGAACCACCGAAATATTTTTTAATTGGTGAGAATCGGATTATTTTGACTACTAACAATTCAATTGAGTGAAATACCCAACCCGATCCGTTGACACAGTATCTGATTAACTTTTCTACGTTATCATTTACAGCTTCCCAAATTGATGGGTTTACTTGACTTTGAGAAAAGATTGATATATAATCTGAGCAAAAATATGACAACTTAACTTCAGATATATCGCCAGCTACTAATTTTATCATTTTTGCATGCATTTCTAACTTAAATTTTACTCCGTCACACTTACACTGCGTTGCATAAATTAAGGCCAAAGATGTCACGGAAATTTTGATTGCCTATTTCTCTGCAGCCGTCCAAACCTAGTGAATGCTGTTTGCTGCCAAAACAAGACAATTTAGTTTGCTTTCAATTAGACAAGAAACATTTGCCAAAATAATTGCAGTTTCCGAAAAACATACACATTACTAAAAAAATCAAGAATTAATGGTGCAAAAGTTAAGGCCAAAATGAAGAAGATACTTGATTCACGGCTAAATTTGAAAGTTGAAAATTTATTTCGTTAATTTAAGTTAATCAACTTGTTTTACGCACAATTTAACTAACATGCTGAAAATCCGTGAATTATGTGTAGCAGATATGCATGTGAAAACAAACCAATGTTGGATGTGAAAGTGTTTCGAAAATTTTGAAATCTTACTAACTCCAAAATTTTTACTCATGGGATATGGGTCGAAAACCTTTGTGGGCAATCCCATAGGGTCGATGAAAATTATTTTCGACCATACCTGTGCTTATCTGAAGGATTTGTGCGATTAAACTCCAAGTAATATGTGAAATGTCGTTAAAAAAGGCAAAAATCTTAGTTTTCTGTCAAGCTGTCCCCATGAATTTCGTTGAAATCTATCAATTTCGTGACTTAAATTACTCGAGCAATACATTTGGCAAATTTTGAACCCATTTGTAGCAAACCGAAAACGCGATCATAAAAGTTACTGAGGTTGTTACGCTCAAGGATGTAAAGTTATAGTTGATAATTTCGGTCCGTTGTCCACAATTGCTGGTCAAAGTGACGATATGGTTGGATCTCAAAAAAAATAGCTCCAGCTGGATGGGTTGAGACCAGTCAAGGCCCTAAAACTCATTGGGATAAACCAACTGGTATCCTGTCCAGAAACTAGGTAACTGGTCAAGTTGGTCAAGTTGGCATTTTTTTATTCTTGAGCGTAGCAGCCTCAGTAACTTTTATGATCGCGTTTTCGGTATGCTACAAATGGGTTCAAAATTTGCCAAATGTATTGCTCGAGTAATTTAAGTCACGAAATTGATAGATTTCAACGGAATTCATGGGGAGAGCTTGACAGAAAACTAAGATTTTTGCCTTTTTTAACGACATTTCACATATTACTTGGAGTTTAATCGCACAAATCCTTCAGATAAGCACAGGTATGGTCGAAAATAATTTTCATCGACCCTATGGGATTGCCCACAAAGGTTTTCGACCCATATCCCATGAGTAAAAATTTTGGAGTTAGTAAGATTTCAAAATTTTCGAAACACTTTCACATCCAACATTGGCTTGTTTTCACATGCATATCTTCTACACATAATTCACGGATTTTCAGCATGTTAGTTAAATTGTGCGTAAAACAAGTTGATTAACTTAAATTAACGAAATAAATTTTCAACTTTCAAATTTAGCCGTGAATCAAGTATCTTCTTCATTTTGGCCTTAACTTTTGCACCATTAATTCTTGATTTTTTTTAGTAATGTGTATGTTTTTCGGAAACTGCAATTATTTTGGCACATGTTTCTTGTCTAATTGAAAGCAAACTAAATTGTCTTGTTTTGGCAGAAAACAGCATTCACTAGGTTTGGACGGCTGCAGAGAAACAGGCAATCAAAATTTCCGTGACATCTTTGGCCTTAATTTATGCAACGCAGTGTACGCATAATTATTTGTAGAAGATTGGTGATGTGTGGGAAGACAATGATGGATTTGTCAAAATCATATTTTCCTTGATTAATGGTGGGTGATGCTTGGAAGATGAGGTGATGTCCGTCGTAATGACTTGAATGCAGGATGAATGGCGAGTTCAGTATTAATGAAAAATCCTGAGATAAAAGAAAAAAATGTGTGAATAAATTTGGTGAAATTAAAAATGTATTTTGAATAATTTTTATCGTTTTATTGTCTCAATTATTGAAGAATTGCTTATTTGAGATTGCATAATTTTTGTGCCAAGGCTAAGAATTTGGAGTCGACATTTTTTCCTTGTAATTGAGATTGAATATTCTCCGTTGCGTGTCCTAGAACAGCATCGAAAGCAGGTAGAAGACCTGCTCTGATGGACACAGCGTCGGAGGATCTTCTACCCTGCTTTGGAAACTTTCGTTTAACATGCATGTAAATATCGTCATTATAGACGTTGCAATCAATTTGAAGTTCTTTATTTATTGTATACCGTAGGTTCTGACCTACAGTCATATACCAGATTTTAGTGTTGTCTTTATCGTGGATCAACTCCCCAAACCCTTGGTCCTTAATGGACGTGAGAAGTTTTAACACTTCCAAAGGATTTACCTTATTATCATCCTCGTTGATAGTAATCGGATTGCTCGTCGTATCTCCGGGATTAGTAGATTGCGCTTGGTGAGCACGATATTTTGCTAAAAGATCCTCTAGGATCGCCTCTCGATCGTCCACCATGCTGGATGATGTCGACGGGGTCGGTGATGGCGAATCCTGGACATTCTCCATCCATTCTTGACGAGTTTCCGACGGTAGTTGCAAGAGTTTCATGAGTAGCTCGTAATCTGAAAGATTCAACAAACAGAAAGCATTAAGGAGCAATTCTATAGACAACTAATGCATAAGTGAATTAATTTGTGAATGGAAATTAATGAATGGAGATGAAAACTTATGCTGCTTGAGTTTTAGCAGCATTCCCTTTCTCAGTCATAGCTCGTTTGGCTGGTGATCCTGCTAAGAATTATAAAAAAATAACAATTCATATTACAATTTTTTACTTTTGTAAAATCGTTTTTGTTTTCTTCAAAACTATTATGAAAAATTAATAAAAATTTACCTAGACTGGGGGTGGCTTTACGTCCTTTTCCACTCATGTTTCAAGTATCCAGTAAAATGTGGGAGAAGAAGCTTCTTGGATAGATGGTTTAATTGTGATGCTCGGTGTTAAGTTTTTCACAACTTTTATAGGGGTGGATTTACATACATGCAGTACAATTGTATAAGAATCACTTTCGTTCTCTTAATATTTTATTAATGCTTAATATTAATGTATAACTGCGAATTATGTAATATTATTATATTAATATTTATGTAGGTATTTTAACATTTGGACTTTGAATTGCTGAGCTTGCATTTTACGTACTGAGATATCGTATGTACTAAATTCCCTTCCTCGAAAGCTTGATTGATTCCGAAAAAGATCATCCGATCCTTGCAAAGTGAAAGGTTTCAAAAATTTGCAAAAAAATGTGTACGTATCTGGGGCTGTATGTATGTATGTGTGTGTTAAGCTAAGTTGATGATAATATTTGTTCACTAATCTTCAACGGTTGGTTTGATCATGACATCATATAAATTTATATGAGCTTGCACTTTTCAGGAACTGATACCTGATATCTTATGTAATAATAATAATAATGACAAACATCCATACATATTAATGTATTTGCATATATATGTTTAGCTTAGTAATTTCTATGGGCAGAAATTTCTTATAAAAGCCTTTCATACCTTCTATCTACATTCACAAATCATTCAACAAATCAATTTGACGATGGCGTGTATTAATTTTATATAATTTTTTTCTTCCAGTGATGTACCTTGCAGCGTCAGCGAAAATTACCGTAATCAATATCACGTTTTCATTCATCAAATACTACATATTTCATTCAATGAATGAATATGCTGACATTGCAAGGTACTGTGATGACCACCACAGACACACACACTGCTTAAATAATAAGAAAATGAATGAATATCATCACTTCTCCTACTTTAACTTCCTAATCGTTAAAATTGCATGGATGATCACTTCAATGGATGATGTGAGTAATATACATAAATCTTCACCAGTTAATTTGTACCTTGCTGACTCCACAACTTTGTGACAGGGTGTTTCACAAGACTGACGACATCTGTTTATTTTATTACAAATAATAATAAGTATTTGTGTTTTTTGTGTAATCACTGCTAGTGGAAAACCCTGTTTTTCAAAAACAAGTAGCATTTACAGGAGTCCATAAATCAGTGCTATACTGGACTTTATATTAGACTGAATTAGATGGATTACATTTTTTAAATTGCAAACCCTGTGTGGACTATAGTGTGGTCTGTAATTTTGACTGTGGTGTAGACACCACAGTCCACAGTTTACATTATTTGTGGAGTGGTGTAGAGTGAATGTGGTGTGGATCATTGTCGACAAACAACTGTGGTGTGGACTGTGGTGTGAACTATTGTCGACACACAACTGTGGTGTAGACTGTGGTGTGGACAAAACTTTTGCCCATCTATGATCCCTACAATGTTATAGTCAAAAGTATTGAACATGTTAAATTAACAAGGTTTCAATATTAAGCATATTTAATATATATATGTATATGTATATATATTATAATAATAATATAATATTAATAAGGGCATTTTTATACCATAAAGTATAAAAACCAAGCCATAATGGTGGGAGAGACATGAATTAACATCAAACATTCATACATACAACGAAAATGGCTCAAGCTCAAGTTCAAAAACGATCGAAGGCGAAAATCCCAATTGTCGAAATTCTGGATGACGAGGACCTAACTAAAGTGGACTCGCAGGACTTGCAAGATGCTGCATACCCCCTGATATTGGGAAGCAAACTCGCCTCAGGTCTAGACATTATCAGGTTTGTATAACTAATAATAATAAATAATTTTCTAATAAATAAGTTTTTACTCAAATTTTTATTTTATTTAGTTTTGTATATTTTTATTCGTTTTCCAGTCGACATGAGTATATTCTCCCTCCACGGAGCACTACGCAAATCGACACTGAGCTTATCATCCGAGTACCCCCCAATCATTATGGAAGGATCGTGGACCGGTCATCCCTGAGCATCCGAGGACTAAGCATTGGAGGGGGTGTAATTGACCAGGATTACAAGGGGCATGTGAGTATTATAATTCACAATCTACGGGACGTCACCCAAATTATAGAAAAATGGGAGAAGTATGCACAGCTCATTCTTGAGCGGTGCACTCTGCCGAAGGATGTAATATGGGCAAATGGAATGGTAAGCATCTTTTCGCATAAATGTTGGGGTTATAAGTATATAATTGTAATTATGATTTACAGGGGATCATCCTATCTTCCCACGTTGAGGGGGAGCGAAGGGAGTTTGGGCTGGGATCGACTGGCAGATTCGTGTAAGCGAAGGACATATAAGATATTTATATACATATGTATATATATGACATGTGTTAAACTTTCTTTCTTCTTAAGCAATCCCGAGCAGTGGGTACACGTCACTGCTCCTGGTTCTTCAAATAAATAAAAAACCAAGATTTTTTTTTCTCTCCTTAGAGAAATTCGTCTATGTGTCATTAATTTCTTATCATTAGATGAGATTCTTCGTATGAGAACCAAACATACATACCAATTCCTCATATCGATTCTTCACATGACATGCATACATACACAAATGAATATACTATTACATATAAGCATATTTTATCACCACTCACCCCATCACCATATCATAAACTTATTCATATAAAATTGCATATTAATAAATAAAAATAATCCACACTTCTTGCGCACTGCACTTGGAATTACGAAGAAGTTCTATATTTATCCTTTGTTTTTAAGTTGGTAAAATTACATATTTGGCACCCTTACTACCCAGCTCTGCAAGGGATGGGTAGTGGGGGTTCCTTCTACTACTCATGGCACCCTTCGAGAACTGCACAACCGCAGTAATTCTGCCGAAGAACGATACAATTAAAGCCCATCATTTCGCCAAGAGCCCAATCTATTTGGTAAACCATAATTGTACAAATCCTGCCATACTGGAACGGATCAGGTCCCCCAGAAGAAGGCGTCACCCTGCAAAACATTGCTGGGCATCTTTTTCCATTCTCCCAGAAGATGACGACTTGCCAAAATACCAACCACTAGACTATGTATTTTCCACACAAATTTTCGCTCATCAATATCTCATCTTGTTCACGAGATACAAATTCAGAGTGAAAAACTACTTACAACATGAATTCGTGCACTTGTTGTATCGCTTGGAAATACTAATTGTGGGCGTCTCCCTTTACCCCAATTTAGAACTTGCGCACGATTCAAACGTGGGAAGTATTCGGTTCGAGTATCATAACACACATCTTGACCCAAACATAATGACGATCGATAGACAACTTTCGAAACCCTGTATCTAGTCGAATGCCGAATTAACGTGGGATCTTCCTGCTTAGATAAGTTGCTCAATATTGGAAAAATTACTGCAGAATTAAACAAGTATTTCTGGCTGATGAGACATCCCATCACCTTTAACCCTTTTAGACGGGACGCCATTCGGAAACTAATTTGCGCTAAGGAAATATCTCGCCATATGTACAGAGAGTTGTCAAATGTTTTCATTTTTACTGAATTTGCAGCACATTTACTTGTAGACGACACTTGTTAAAATATATCGACGCGGTATTTGACATCCTTCATTAATAACATTAGTGTTCATGAAGTCGATACGATCCCTATTTTCGAAAGTGTGAAAACCTATGGTTTAATCTCTTGTTAAAATTTAAGCCTGAGACTTTTATTCTGAGTGCGTTAACAGATCCGTTCGACTCGAAAACGTGGATTCTTATATTATTAAATTTCTCCATTATTGTGGAGAAATTTAACAACTAATTTAACAAAATAATTTTAACAACTCTGTCAATTAAATCAAGTTTTGACGGGGTGTTAATAACAATTACGATATTCCTCGAAAATTCGGTATTGGATCGGGAAAAGCATTTTCAATCAAGATTCCCCATAAATTCAGACATCCTTGGGATTCGATTCTTACTCGGGATCTGGGTTTTATTAAGTGCAATAACGTTAACAAATTGGTATAAAACTTCCTTCACGATGGATACGATTGTTCCAACGAAGTATAATCCACCATGGAGCACATTTCTCGATATTGAAGCGCTTTGTACCACTGTAAGGAACGGGTGAAAGTGGGAGAAAGTATGAACACGACCGACTCGAGTGAGTTGCAACCAAAGACTGAAGACTTTATTATGGTAAGGTTCAGCATTACTGCTGACACTACACCCCTCTGGTTTTAATTCATAAATTTACAAATGAATTATGCACTAGACACAAATAAATACAAGTTGTTAATAACTTATTAATAATTAATGTAAACACGCTTTTCTAACAAAATTACAGTTTTGTATAAATTTTAAGCACAATAAATACTGCTGCACAGCAGCTGACTGACACCCTACTCTCGTGGTTGGGAGTAGATACATATATATACACCACACAAACATCATGAGGGATTATCGTATGGCGAGTTGCATTGCGTGTCATTTCGTCATTAACTTAAATCAATGTAAGAACAAAGTACGACTCGAGTATTAAAATTAATGGATGCCATAACTGCAGAGCTGGTGCAACTTTATTCATGCATTTAGAAACGGATGGATGTCCTGCCACAGCAACCTTGGAATGCCTCAAAGCATCATTCTTTACGTCTATGCAAATCCCAGCTAAAGCTACAACGTTGCAAATAATTATGAACTTGGACCACCCAGACATTGATCTTGAGTGCACAGCTAAGTGTGGATCATCATACCTCCCGTTACACATTAAAGGCCATTTAGAGTACCTGCACTATATTGATATGAGAAGCTATCATTCAGATGTCCATCATGAACCAATGATGGAAAAGCTGGCAAAATTTCGTGCAGTTTACAGAGACTTTGGTCTCTGAGTTGAATTGAGTGTAAAAATTCGTTAGAAATGGTGAAAGTTAAATTGGAAAGTGTACTAGTACATCAAGTGATAGATTTACTACAACTAGTTAGTCAGTTCGCACCTGCCCAAAACTGCAAATCTTCCAAAGGTGTAGTGAAAAAATTAAAAACGGCGACCTCCAGTGATGCTGAAGTTGCAGCATTGCAGAAATTAAGCAATTTAAAAAAAAAAAGTGCTTGCATACGTGTACTGTATATGTAGCTATACACAGTTTTGCAAAATTTGCCGTAATCAATGAATCCACAGTTCTCCTATGTAAATGCTGACAAGCTTAGCATGCAAAATGAAAGAGAGGGGACAATCTTTCTTTCTGACATATCTCTGAGCTCAATTTTTGCGACCAATTGTTGCAGTCTGTACAAAAGTAAGTTGTTTACTTTCCTTCGACTTCTGCATGACTGGAGTTTAATAATATCTGTAATGCTGAGGTTTACATTTCTCAGGTCAGTTTGTTGGGAAATTCCATGACTGGAGAAGGGTAAGTTTCCATTTTAAAAATAATGCCAAAAACTATAAATATTTTGGATATCTACAACCCACACGAAGCACTGAAGCGAACAAGGAGTTGGGTTTTGTGTTGTCACAAAAACGCGTCAACACAACAGGGTTCCTCAGTAATGATAAACTTATACGTTCTCAAGTGTAAACTAACTCAAGCGGGAGACGAGGACTTCATACAGATTAAAGCTAACATCAACTGTTCCTGTGGTCAGCACAGTATAGGAAAAAGGGTGATGTACTGTCCCAAAAAGGAGTTCACTATCTCTTTGTCCACTTCATTCAATTGTTGAATGGGATCATGTATAAGGGAAATCTAATAGAAATCATATACAGGTGAACAAGAAGAAGCCTCGCTGCTAAGGTGATTATGTATGTTGGCATCACTACTCCGAGATTGCTTTGGAGTAATTTTTTATCAGGTTTTTCATCAGGTCATCACGTTGCAGGGACGGCAATAATATCACACATCTTCCTAACCTTAGAATTTTTTGGAGCAATTTGCCTGCCAACACAATGTATTGCCTCTCAATAAGGATCACCACCACAAATTTTCTATTAGCGATTTAATTATTTGCGTATGTTAAATACCATTCTAAATTAAGTATCTTTTAACAGAAATTCGCTGCGCACTAATCAGAAATATGACTTTTGGAGCAGCATTGGTAATTCGTGTACTTGGTCACAACAAGGATCCTGCAATGTTCAAACGATTTATCATCGGATTTGCTGTTTCTCATATGCGTGGAATAGCCATTAAGAATTAAGAAATGTGGAATTTTCTTTATTTAAGCAACTTGATTCAAAGTCCTTCAAAAATATTCTCGCCACCTTTTACAAGCTTAAAGTTGTTGGGTGTTTTATTAACAAAAAAGATGAGAAGGTGCAAAATTCCTTACCCTTTCATCTCAATTTCCCATGTGACACACTATGGAATTTAATATGTCGACATATGTCTGAGTCATAAATTTCAATTATGTATTACAACTACATTGCCATTGCGACAACACACATACCTCATATGTATTGATAACATTGTTTTTTTTACAGATCTTTGGACCCAATTGGGGTGATTCATTGAAATAAATCTATCTATCTTACAGACCTGCCGTGTATGCCATTACCACCATAGTTCCATTAGGATGTGATCCACACTATGCATAATATGTAACTCGCCAAGGCATATAAACGTTCTGGCAACGTTCTTTACACGAGTCATATATCTCATCACACAACTTTCTCCTCTGTTAGACGTAATACCCGGAGAGAGTAAGCAAAACACGACTGACACAGACCACTAGCAACCAAAGACTAACTTTAGTATGTTGGGTGCAGCAGTAATGTTAACAATCCCCACCATAGCGTTTTAAAAAAATTGTTAACAATTTTGTTAGACACAAAGTACAAGTAACATTGCTTTTCAAACTGAATAACTTGTCCTTTATAAAATTTAGCACAAAATACTGCAAGAACTGCACTTGTTGGATGCAGTGGAAGTTCATGTACGTGCACCGCAATTCTTACCACTACGGTCTTAACCAAACATATATAACTAACCTGTATTAATCGTGGCATAAACCACTGCACTATATTATACTGCATTTAAAACCAGAGTATATACACTAAATGGCAGATTATTGATTAATTAAGCCACCGATCTGAGTGAACAAATCACCATTGCAGTTTGCTTAACCATGGCTCAAGCAATATTTGGGAAGTAGATCGTGGTGAAGAAGCCGGTTGTTCAGATGCATACTCACTGTCGCAATGTGGAGTCGCAAGCGACTCCAGTAAGGTCCCATATCCACCCACTCTGGGCACTGGAGGTTCCGTCGGGTATGATTTACGAAGGTAAGTATTCTAAATATCATTGGTCGCTATTGTAGAATACTTAAATACAGAACAGAAATACAGATATTAGAATACTTACTTACTTACTTATAATCCTGATAGTTTTACTGTGATTACTAATTTTTGAATTTTTGTTTAATTAACAGCGTGTGCCGGAGAAAGTAATGAACACAACCAACTCACCCGGATCGCAACACCAGACTGACTTTATTTGAGGGAGGTGCAGCAGTAATGCTAACACCCCCTATGCCGCGGTTATAAAATAATTGTTCACAATTATTTTAAATGTTTAAATGATTAATACAATGCTTTTCCAACACAAAACACGCTATATATATAAAAGTAGCGATAAATCGTAATGAAATGAATAAAGTACATAGGCACATGTACTTATAACAGAAATCCAACTAAACATATGTAACGCAATTTATTATTTGTCGTGGTAAAATCCACTGCACTGTTACACTATTAGAGGAAATATTGATTATTTCTAGAAATGACACAGTTTGCCACTATTTTGCAGTTCAAACTGCAATACTACTGCAAATGTAGGGAAGTAGGAGAGTACTGTCTACTCCAAGAATAAAAGACACGCATACTAAAGAATAAACATACAAACCACTATATAGGATAGGACGAAAAAGACGGTAACAGACAGTATAAAAGTTGAAACAAGCATAAAACTCACAAAACCATCGTGAATTGTAGCACAACTTCCAGTATTGACTGGAACATACATAAAAAGTGCTGACACAGCTGCAGCATATAATATCCCAGTCCAGACTGGAATAAAAATCCACGAGTTTAATATTTAAAATAACAAAGAAAAATGCAAGTTCCCCTTGACATTGAACTAATTCAAAGTGTCGTGAACTTGTTAAGACGTATATATAAGGAAACATACTCTATAGAAACTACACACGTGCTAGATCAATTAGTTAGTAGTATAAGCAATAATGGTGAAAGTGAAAACAACATAAGTGAAAAAAGTGACGAGGGACTTTCTCCAAGTGTCGAAAATAACGAAAATACAACTGTGCCAACTGCATCACACCAAAAAGGGGAAGAGGAATGTAAACCATGAAAAAAACCTTTTGCTGGTAAACGAAAGGAATTAGGGGAACATTGGGTAGCGAAACAGTATAAAATAATCGTGACAGTAGAAAGAAAATATTTTTGTTTGAATTGCCATAAGGTATATACAACGAAGGATTTTTTTAATAATCATAAATGCAAACCAAAAGAAATCCTTACAACTGACACCACAAGAAAAGTAGTGATAATTAGCCCCACAAAAGCGGATAAACTAGTAATTTCAACCAAATGTGAACAGAACATAATTAAGAAAATAGAGAAAGATGTACGTACCGTGATATTTAACATAATGTGTGCTTAAAAATGACTCCTATTAGTACAAACAAGTGTAGTGCACCAAAAAAAGTGGATTCAACAGCATAAAAGTAAATGTTTTTTTTTAAATTGATTAATTTAGTACGACAAAAATTACACACACGCCTAAATACAGAATGACACTCTTACCAGTTTAAAATAGACATTTTAAGAACAATAAGGTGCAGAATGACTTCTGATTTAGTCAACGACCCTCTGTGGGATTTAAGGTATCGGTGCCCACGATACAACACCAATATATGGTGTGAAAGGTTTATTTACGAGCAGTATGCTCGATTTCGTCGGTCTGTTTCACCGACCTCAGAACTGCAAGCAGTAAACTGAGTAATTAGCCAAATACAGGAATATTCTCCAGCAACTATTGCGGAGTTTGCAAACTGTACGCCAATAACTTTTAAATAATTTTTGCCTATAGGGCTAAGACTCCCGACGACAAAAAGAGCTCAACGCTCTTAATAGCGATTAATTACTAACTATATAATAAGTAGTTGTAGCGGATACCTTCAATATTATATATATGTATGTATATGACTGAACATAAAGGCTAGTGAAAACTACCCTGCTGACACAGCAAAGTGAAGTGACTTAACTAAATAAATAAGAAAACCACTGAAAACTTATCCTGAAGCTTTGCCCTGCTGAAACAGCACAAATCCATGCAAATCAGTCAGGACATACATAGCACGATTTTCAAGAAAAACAAATTCGTAAGTAAATAAAACTTGTTTACGCCATGCTTGCACAGCAATAATTAAAGCACAGGGAATATACGACTAACAGCATATAAATTACGACAAGACATCAGTACTAAGTAATAATTATTCTTCCAGCACTACACAAGGTCCTCTCACACACAAGAAGAAGATGACAACTCTACTCTCCTTCGTACTTATTGGCATCATAGGAAGGTAACAAAAAGAAAAATTAAAATTGCTGTTGGTTTAATGTATAAAAAATTAAAATGATCAATAACAATGATTTTGAAAATTATTTGTTTCCGCAGCCAGGCAGTTACAATGCCTTATCCGGCCGTGACGCTCGGGATGGGTGAGATGGCGGCCTGCATAGGCTGCATCCAACGGAGTAAGTTCTTCTTATTTACTGCTGCTTATTTACTAGACGCATAATGTAACCGTACTCATAGCATTAAAATTTAATTCCAGACAACACGTATGCGGTCTGGGAAGCCGAGGAACAGGTCCACCCACGGGGGAGCGGCGCCCACGTGGAGGCCATCTTGGACGTAAGAACAATGCATACATTTATAATAATTACGCGTATATTAAAAGTGTAGCTAGAACAGACGATTAATTAGTATACATGATTAATAAAATTCTATTTTAAACTTGCAGGATCCATGCCGGATCACACATGCCATCTTCACCCGGAGTGCGCGGACTTCTTCCCGGCGTAGAAGAAGACGCTGGTGTCCCTCATGATGGGGGACATGGGTCCCCCATCACTGAGACTGAGTTTATTCAAGGGATGTGCAGCAGTAATGCTAACAATGCACATACTAATGATAATAGCGCCAAAAAGATCATAATTCAATCAAATTAATTCCATTTACTTCCCAACAGCCAATCAGCTCATCCCCTTAACCAAGCCACAATTCAAGATGCTGAAAACCACTGTGGGGCTGCTCCTGCTCGCTCTATCCGGGTATCAAACTTGATTCAAAATCTTATATTGCTATTACACACTCTTTAAATAGAAAAGAAATAATTAGCAATGTAAAATTAATTTTAAAAAATTGGCTTTGTTGTTTTCAGTGCTCCTAGCACACAGCAATTGCCCTCACTAACTCTCGGTTTCGGAGAGTTGATCCAATGTGCAGCCTGTTTGGACAGGGGTAAGTACTATTGACCATCTACAAAAGAATAATTATTTATGCTTCCTAAATTTCATTGTACTAATTGAGTTTTAATTAACTAGACCAATCGTACATAATTTGGGATGCGGAGGCACCCATCACTGATACATATAAATATTGACAAATCCTGCCGTGTGGCGCAAGCCATCCTCATGCGTAAATGGGACTGCTTAAGCTTCATCCCCAAGGAAAAGCAGACCCTGCTCGCCCTCATGGGCGGACCAGAAGTCGCATGGGTGGAGTGGCTGGTTTGTCCACTAGGACCAGGTCTGCAAAACTAAATTATGAATTCAAACTAACCTAAACAAAATTCTAGTAGTCGCTCGGACAAATAGCTAAATAAAAATATCCTTGAGCAAGCAACATTGCACACTCCTACTACATTTTAACATAAACATCTCCTTACTAATCATCATCAAGAATGTCATACTTATTTGGACTTTAACAGACTTATTGCGCACTACCATGCAATTATCCACAGAGTTATCTCTAAAATTATTCATAAAAATAAAATAGTGAACACTAAAAATTCAACATACGCAGAAATAAATTTAAAAAAATTATTAAGATTCGGACACATACAAAACCAAATACATCTATGCATCTATGCAACCTAATGTTAATAAGTATTCAGCACATCTAAATCACAAAAAAAGACTCTCCGAGTTTACGCATTATGTATCAGCTTTGTAAAAGCAAGGTGCTCATGTTTACAAATAGTATTAGTCCTACCCATCGGGAATTGGGAAAGGGGTTAATTCTGAAGTATTACTGACCCGCAGAGGTTGTGCTACGGTTTGCGCGTACGTAAGAAACTTGGTTGGTCACGGCATGCTGCACAAATAGCATGAGATGATAAGAATAATAATGACGATGACGGCTACCGGCAAATTCACTCCGATCGTAGTCAAGGTTACAGCGGGTACGGCATGGATGTGGAGCTATGAAGAGAAAACAGGTAGTAATTCCGGGGAAAACAATGGGATTTATACAAATATATGTATACTAACAATTCCCCAAATATTTACAGGAATAAAATCGTACTTCATACCAGCGCCATTCATGATTGGATTTAACCAAACCTACGTATCTAGTACATACCTTGTAACCTACGTATAATAAAACCATAAGGGTTCGGAGAAAAGAAGTATTTTGGTGGATTGAGTCCCTTCTGCATTTTTTTTGTTTATGTTTTGCTTTGTACATATCCGTAACTAATATAAGCTGTAGCATGGCCACACTTTGTCACACCTTATCACGAATTTGCCGTTTAATTGACAACTTCTTACCCTAGAAATGCGATGTGAGCACAATTCATATTCATACCGTTAGAATGTCCGGGGATGAAGCAGATTTAAAATTCAAGTCATCCTTGGCCAGAATACATAAATTTTTTACAAAGAACGTAACACTTCATTCCTTTCTATGCCTCCAATTAAAACTATGAACAGTATTTACTACTTCGACATATCTTGCCTCGCTTAGTAAAGTGAAGGAAGATGATTGAGTATGTTGAGGATGGTTGATTACATATGTATATCGTCTGCACATAGTATCAAAAGTGCACGGGTCACATAAATGCAAACGATGCAAAAATGTGCGTTTTGTTGCACAGTGCAAATACCGAGGGTGGAAACACCTTATTTGGACGGCAGGAAAACTGACCTTAAAATTTTATCCGGCGTTTATGAATTTGCTTTCTTTGTTCAATGTCTTCCCCAGACTTCTGGCTAACTGCCCTCAGTCGCCGTTTCCACGAAATCATCACTTTTCCCATATCTTGAACACTGATCTTGCTCCACTCGTCTTTAAGTACTTTCCAAACCCCATCCGCGTCTCGACTAAAGCTTTTGTTTTAGTAGTCCAAATGCAAAGAAATCCATGGGACTAGTACGAGGACTCTTTACAGGTATCTCACTTTTTGGAATGATGGCTATTCCCAATATTTGTTTTAGATCGGCTGCAGATTTGGTCGTCAATCTGGAGGTGAACGATGAGGCAGCGTCATGACGAACAAAATTATCGGTCTGACCTGGGTATAACTTCGGAATATGAATTTCCAAAAGAGGTTTTAAAACCTTCTCAACAAGTTAATCTTAACCTTGGTGGGCACTTGGATGAGTGGCAGGGTGCCACGCCCACCTAAAGCACCCACCACCATAAACTTGTTGCAAAACTTTTCAATTTTCTGAAACACAAATTCAGGGTCAAATTTCCCTGGTTTCTTGTAATATATTTTACTGTAGCCTTTACAATCTTGAAGGTTGAAGAGTGTTAGTCCAAAATAACACATAATTCGGACTGTTTCCTTGCCAGATGATTTTCGTACAGCTTTCTGCAGTTCGTTTTCCGGTTCCGCTTATGACACTCCTTTAGGACGTGAAATCTGGCTTTTTTGTTGATACCTTTCTCAAGTTTTTGTCGAATGACCTTACCAATAGTGGTGTGAGAGACCCCGAATTGTTTTCCCATCTGTCGTTGGCTCGGTGGGTTTCTTTATAGGTCTGGAGATCAATTTTTCGAATAATGGCACTGGTTACCACTTTTGGGGGCTGGTGCTTCTTCGGCTCGGTAGACCGGCACTTCGATATTGTCTCAAAATTCCAACTTTGTTTAACACATTAGATACTGTCGTACGACCCACGTTATATCCGGACCCTCGGAGCTTATCAGAAATTTGTCTACATGACAAACCATCTTTGGAAAACTGGTTTATCAGTGGGTCAACTTCGGGTGGCAATTTCTTAGGCATTTTTAAGCCAATTCGTGTCAAGTAATTTTTTTTGGAATGCTGCACAATTCATTTACTCAAAATAAAAACGTATATAATGTTAACCGCGCCAGTGGAGCTTTATGGCCGGTTATCTTGCGTCCAAATAAGACATTTCCACCCTGTATATCTATGCACCCCTAAGACCATATAATTAAATAATATATATAATTAATGTTAATGTACATATATAATTAATGTCGAGTGATTGACACGAGCATAAAAAGAACGACATTTTATATTGAAGCACTGTTTTTTTGCCTATTGTGGTAAATAATTCAGGCCAAAATTAATTCGTGGTGGATTTTCTTCCTAGTAATTGTTCTCTCCTGTTGTGAGGCAACTCGAATAGACGACCTGGAAAGGGAGGCAAGGGGCCTGTTCAAGGCATCGGGCATTCTCAAGAATAATATCAAAAGCGTATCGAACCACCTCAAAAATTTTGCCAAAATTTCGGAGGCTGTTGCTAGCGTCATCCTCCATACAATTATGTAATAGATTATTCTGTTCGTGCCACTTATTTTGGGTTTCCAAATATGATATCGACAGATTTCGTCAATTATGCGGCGTGATATTTGAAGGAATATAAGTGACGTGAGGGTGCGAATGGGGTCTTACTGCGTTATTGTGCGATATTGTACCCTTGTAGATGGACGTATTCAAATGTCCATAACCATTTAAAAGAAAAATGTGTAGATGCCGTGCGCTCAATTTGCAACCTTCAATTAAAATTTAACAACAGTGTAATTCATGTTCTAACAAATAATTTCGGTAAATACGATTCAATTTGATTAAGCTGTCTTACCAGCGATGTCAATCAGTTCACAATCAAGTTATCCATCAGATTTTTTAAAGTATTTTGTGGTTGTCATTGGGTGCAAATAATACAGAATTTCCCTAAATTATTGTAGAAGTATTTATGCACAACCAAATACGTATGACTAAAGAAACGAAATCAATCGCATATCGCATACTAAATTTGCTTATCTGAAAAATTGATAAGTCTGGAGATAAGCCCTATAGCGTTAATTTTTCAGTGAATATCACCATCATAAATTCATAAAAGCTTAAGTTTTAAATTTGGGGCGATATGGATAAACTAAGTTTGCTTATCTGAAAAATTGATAACTTAATTGATAAGCCTCAAAGCATTAATTTTTGAGTGAATCTCACCATCATAAATTCATAAAAGCTTAAGTTTTAAATTTGGGGCGATATGGATAAACTAAGTTTGCTTATCTGAAAAATTGATAACTTAATTGATAAGCCTCAAAGCATTAATTTTTGAGTGAATATCACCATCATAAATTCAGAAAAGCTTAAGTTTTAAATTTGGGGCGATATGGATAAACTAAGTTTGCTTATCTGAAAAATTGATAACTTAATTGATAAGCCTCAAAGCATTAATTTTTGAGCGAATATCACCATCATAAATTCAGAAAAGCTTAAGTTTTAAATTTGGGGCGATTTAGATAAACTAAGTTTGCTTATCTGAAAAATTGATAAGTCTGTAGGTAAGCCCTATAGCGTTAATTTTTGAGTGAATATCACCATTATAAATTCAGAAAAGCTTAATTTTAACAATTAGATCGATTTGAGGCTACTTTAATAACTTTATTCTTTATCATTATTTTTATGGGTAGTATTTCACAAGCAGCCATACTATGTATGTATGTATGTTACGGCTCTTGCAAAATAAGCCCCTCCCTCAGAAACTTTGACCCCAAAAAACTCATTGTTCCGGTCATTTCTACTCGGCCAACAAAAGCTGAAAATGTAGCTCTTCTCAAGGAGAAAAATCTGGCATCAGGTTGTCAGACTAGAAATGACCGCTAAGGTCACTTTTTTAACGATTTATATGTAGGTCGAAAAACCGCCAATTTTCGAATTTTGAAACTTTTTCTGCATCAAAATGTTTGTATCTATGGGGGAATTAAAATGTCAAATACAACTTGAGGTCTAATTATTTTTTTACGGAGTGTACATTAGCTTTCTCATTTTTCCCAATTTTTTACCCCCATTTTTTAAGGGGGGGTGGTTGCCTATAATTCAAAAATAGCTATGGTAAGGTGATCCATGCAACCGCAGTTCATTTTGCAATTTTTTAAATTAAATTCGGTGGCATCGATGCGAAATACTGTAACACCGTATCATTCATTTCATCTCAGAAGTAATTACCACCTACTTTTACCACAGAGGAGAGTATGTGATTACTACATGCATGCTTAATTAGACACAGTATGTTCATATATTCGGGAGGGTCTTGTCTACCATTCCATGCCCAGCACTACGTATAGACTTGTACACATGCTTACAAATGATCTGTTTTACGCAAACTTTTCTACGCAAGTATTTAGTATTTAAATATTTACTCCAAGTTATAACTATGATGGTCTGGTGCATACATATGTGTACATTTTGATGAAAATTCTAAGTGATGTAATTCTCTGAGATTTTATCAAGAGCGTCAATTTAAGTTCGGCATGTATAGAAATTGATGTCCTTCTAACAAAATTATGCCGTATTAATCTCTCTTCTATGTAAAAATGTCTTCTTCCTCTACACAATTTTTTTTCCAGATGTCGAACTTAATTCCAAGAATTTGGTTTATGATTTAGGTTAAACCGTGAGACTGAAATGTGAGGGTTTTAAAATAGTAAATATGAAAATCTAGATTTTACGATTAACTACTATTAGGTACAATAATACTAATGATAATTATACGGTGTGAATTTAAATAAATTTGTAAACAGCTTAGCTAATTATCTGGAACACTCGCTTTTTCTTGTTCCTTTCGTTGGGAAATATTATAAATGATGATGTTGGAAGATTGGACAATATTTGCACGTTCAAAATAGCCAAAGCCGATATCTGTAAAGGAATAGTGGGGAAAATATCACGTGGAAATCTCACAAATTTGTACATACATACAAGGTTCATTTAATCTAATATACTTACTCTATTATAATATCGTGATTGGCTTAATGTAGGAATTTAATCAAGTAAAAATTTCATTATAACAAGATTTCTTCGTGTAACCACCTGGTAATGAATAAAATAAAATAAGTAAAATAGTTGTAAATATAGAAATCATGTGCAATATGTTAAGCCAAAATTAGAACTTACTCGTCGTTAGTTTTGTACAGTGTACAAAAACATGTTTGTACATACCAAAGTATGGCCAAATGTATGTACATACGTGCCTATGTACATATGTATAAAGCTTGTCCATCTTAACGCGATTCCTTAAAGAAAAAAGTGTACAAAAATATGCATATTTTTCAAAAAATACGTATACTGTTCCTATACATACATATGTATATGAAAATCTTTGGCTCACCGATTACAATTCTTTCCAAATTGACTAATTTTGATAAGTCAATTTTAATATATCCATTCATTGCATGAATGGGTAGTCCAGGATGACGTGGAGGAGCTATATACAAACATAAGTATTTAATTATGTAACTATTTACATATGTATGCTGGTTTAAAAAAATAAATATGTAATAAATTAATTAAAGTTTGGGAAGTTACATATGTACATATTTATATTGAAATAATTGAATTTTACATGAAATCTTACCAGCATGAGGGTCCTTAAATGCAGCTACATTTTGAATCCATTAAATTTACAACAAAATTATTTAATCCTGTTTTTCGTAAAGTGTGTAAAAATAACTGCTAATGCTGCGCCAACATCTGGACAGTTTTGTAATATTTTTTTGCCAAATTTGTACGGAATGGGTTACAGTCTGCTACGCGTTGAACGTGTCGCAAATTCACTGGATGATAATCTGTAGGATGGTGGCTGTACACTACATACATACATATGTACATATTATTAGGCCGATAAGCAGTACATACATATTTATGTATGTACATATGTATCGGTAAGAAAAATAGGAATGGGATACGATGATCCAAATTATATATCACAGTTTGTTTCAATCATGCACGTTTACTAACGATAAGTATCTTCGCACTGTTGTGGATTTGTATATACACATATACTCGACAAAATGATAGAGTGAGGGTGAGGCAGATGCTTGGAGGGAAAGGACTCTGCAGAAAGGATGGGGGCGTAACAATTATCGGTTCCAATGGGGAGAAGGGTATGGTTTCTGGTTATATATGTATGAATTTGGACTACTTCGTTCCCTTACCTTAGAAGATTGCCCACATGCTCTATGCACGACCATTGTAGACCGATGTATTAAAATGTATTATGTATGTATGTAAATAAGAAATGTCTATCATAATCAAGCAAATACTTATGTATGTACCTACATACATGCATAGTATGCGTGTTTGATCGAAGTGTGAACTTTGCTCATGAATGTTTTATTTTACACATAAATTTACACTGCATTAATTTTGAAATTTTTTATTTTAAACGTGGACAGTACATATGTAGCTGATGAAATGTTTGACGTATAACGTTATACTTGAGGATTTACAAATGCAGAATGTGTGTAAAATATTAAGTGCAAAGCTAATAGTTCGAATGTTGCTGATGCACTAGGAAATGTTTTTTTATTTTTATTAGTAGCATGGTTGTAAATATTGAGAATATTCGTTTCTTCATGTTTGTTGAAGAAATATTGTGCGATACAATTTTACCAAAGCTGGTTGAGTGGAGGTACATATAAAGTTATATGTACGTCTACTCAACCAGCTTTGGTAAAATTATAACAATTTTGTTAAAATTAAGCCTAATTTAAGCGTTTGGTTCCTTCGCCGTTCTACCATAAATTTGAGTGTATAGCTCTTAAACTATTAATCAACCAAGAAAATTTACACGAAATGCATTCATACATGTCTCACTTTATTATTTATTAGGTAAAATAAATATTAAGTAATTCCAGACACTTCATAAGCATGACAGTATAAATTTTAAAATTTCATGAACAAGTATTGGAATCACATTCGGAGATACAAACGCTTATCGTATACATATATTTTCCGTAATGTTTTAAAATAAACAAAATCTAACAAAGAGTTAGCGAATACCTAGGGTGTCTTACGCTATTTTAATAAAGCTAAAAACTGACCTAAAAAATGTAGTCGACGTCGATGAATTTGTTCCGTTTGTTCAACGTGTTCCCCAGACTTCTAGCTAACTCCCCAAAATCGCAGTTTCCGCAGGTTTTTCATTTTTGCATATTTTTATAGGTGAATAAATTATACTTGATTTAAAAAAGTTTCCAAAACCCACCAAAATTTGTACCTCGTAGATTTGTAAACCTTGGTTTTTGCTAGTCCCAACCCCTTATAAACCTTTGGGAAAGATATATTGACTTCTCACATGTATCTGGATATTAAAAATGACCGAAATCACCAACTAATTTTTTTATCACCCGGCATCCGGGGTCGTTTTCCGGGAAATTTTGAGCGTTAAGTTTGTTTTCACGTGAATTTCTGTGATTTTCCGGACCATTATGTGAAGCTTGTTCATAATGATATTATTTGCATATTGCTACGAGATTTTGACAACTTTCCTACTTTTTAGTTTGGAACCAGGATTGTCCCCGCTTCCCAGGGCGTCAATTATTCGAAAAACGGTACGCGACACCTTTTTTGGGGGCTGAAACTCTTTTTGCGATGGGAGTCCTCCTAATTAAGATTTTCTCCCAATTCCAACGGAATTAAGTATATTAGACACTGTTCTTCGAGAAACACTATATCCGGATAATTTCAACTTGTCAACAATTTTTGTGTGTGACAATCTTCCTTCGGAAAAATGCTTATTGCGATGGTCGACTTCGAGAGGCAATATCTTCGTCATTTTTCGACCAATTTTTTTGAACCAATGCTTTTATGCACATATGGAAACTCTAGTTTTACGAAAAAAATATATAAATACGGAAAAATACTTTTGCGTGGAATTAGGTCAGTTTTTAGCTTTATTAAAATAGCGTAAGACACCCTGTAGCCGCATTCTCAGATGGAACTAGCGTGCTAATTAAACAGGCTAACGAAAATGCATTTTTCCCTAAACTAAAATTAATATGAGGAGTTCAAATACAAAAATGGCTAATCAATTTACATACATTTATTAAACTAAGATGATTCGACACTTGTATTTAGGAGGGGAACCCATCCACATGCTATTTGCAGATGTTGATGCCCTTTGCATATGTAGTAGCCCTAGGTGAGTTGTGGAAAACCCTAAAGTGATACCAAACTCAACTTTTTTGAAATTTTCTGTTTTTTTTTAAATTTCCTACCCGGGGATGTGTTTTCGAAAATTTCAAAATTTTAAAAAGCTAAGTTTGATATCGAATATGATAAAGTAACTCTCTGGGATCAAGAAAATGCAAAAAGTATCAAAATCCGATCAAAATTGAATTTTTGCCGAAGGTTTGAAGCCAGCTAGTTTAGCAGTGGCAACCCGTTCGAGGGGGTGTGACGGGCGCAAGTGGGGCCATGGAGTAAAACCACTTTAGGGTTATCCACTACTCACCTAGGGCTACAAAATATGCAAATGGCATCAGGATCTGAGAATGGCATGTGGAGGGGTTCCCCTCCTTAGAAAAGCTTCATTTTCACCATGTGCTTAAAATAAGTCTGAATTTACCAGGCAAAAATTTCCACTTCTTTCTTATTAACATTTCCTAATCACACTGGCAAACGCATTCAACCCAAATATTTTTATCGTTGTGTGCATAATTTCCCAGAAGAATTATATTTAGATCATGCCATAGGTACTCTGACTGACCAGTTGTTCAAACATTCTTTTACCCTCACACCCAATAACACGAGTTTTCTTTCGAGAATGTGTAGGGTTCCGCTTTCGGGGTTCGAGTTTTTAGGGTGTGCAAAGTGTCTACAATTGTACCAAATAGTTCTTACGTGTTCAAAACTGTAAAAAAAAACTGAGAAATCGGGAGTTTTCTTTATTAACGACTTTTTGCCATGTCCACTAACGAATTTGAAATTTATGTAAAGAAATTGTGTGTAATATACATAATTTGCAGCGACATTCCCTTTGTTTTGTTCTTTGTAAATAATACATGTGTGTATGTGCATATCTTATTGATATATATAAATATATATTGATTGATTGATTGATTGATGATGCTTTATTATCGGGTCTAACAAGTTCACAGAAATACAACCATGCTCTTCCACAAGTGACCACATTAAATAAACCAATATATATATAAAAACATTAAGACAAAACATAAAACATAATTAATTAATTCAAATTGAAAATTCAAATTCATCATAGTTCCAACATTCAACATGACGAACCAAATTCTAAATCGTCATCAGAAAGCCAGATCTAATTTTAAAATATATAAATGAGATAAAACATGTAAACAAATATCAATCGATAATCATTAAATAATCCATTCAAATAAACCAACTCCGGTCGTAAACAAAGAATCATCAGATGTTAAGAACATCTCTCATCCTATCTCATACTGGTAAAATACATTATGTAACATCTCATATCTGTATGCAAAATTATTCATTGTCCACATTATATCGCGATATTGCATACGTAAAGGATTAAGAATTCTAGCTAGTTTCAAAAATAACTTTCCGCAAATAAATTCCTGCTTTGCATTAACCGATTCATGTAAATTTCTGTTACATATGAAAATTGGGACACAACTTGGACAGGCCCAGTTTTTAGTGAGTAAAATGTTAAAATACGAGTTGTCAGAAATTGTAATATTACAGCGGTTTATGTGGACATAGTTGAAACAGTAGACACATTGCAGTAATCCATTTTTCCAGATGGAGTTGATAGTGGTTTCGTTCTTGAAAACAGCAGTGTTGTTAGCTAGCTCCTCCGTGAAAACGACAGAGTAGATAGTCTCACCAACGGTAACTGGATTTGAAATATCCCAGATTTCTTGTCCACAAAGATGACATTTAGGTCCAGGCGAGTCAAGTGAATCATGGTCGGGATCATGTTCCTCATTGAAGTCCCAATCATGGTGCTCTAGTTTACTGCAGACCGCAGCATAATTTTCATCATCCGCATTTCCATTCAAAATGACGACGTTAGCAAGCGGATGAGCCAAGGCAATGATGTCCTCTAACTTTGGACGTTCAGGCACCAACGCAGAGTCCGTCTTGCACATATTCGTCGACGTTGTAGAAAAAACAAATAACAAATAAGTTATTATCCAGCATAAGGAATTGTATAACAATAATAATAATTATGGAAAGATTTATCGCCTTATTAGGCACTTAACAGTGCGTGAGAATGACCAGCTCCGCAAAAGAACATACGCTCAAACTCCGCGATGCCATTTGGGGTCATTCCCCTTCACCATAGGTATGGTGGGAAACAGGAAACTTTGCCAACCTTAGTCCCCTCCGAAATAAGATACGGTTGAAAGAACGTCTCATAAACCAGTTGTTGGGAAGAGTCAGGAACTTGGACGAGTCCACTACTAGTGAATGGGGAACACTGGTGGCAGAGAGGATAATTCGATTTCCTTTTCAGCAAAACAACGGTCACGCGGTCACAAGTTTCAGATGACCACTCGCACTGTCTTAATGGGGTTATTGGGGAATTGTAGAAACAATTTTGAAATGCGGGGGTAGACTATTGATCTCAAAAATTTAGAAACAAAAATATTCTGCTGCTGAGTCACAACTGCCTGCCTGTGGTTTATACATACATGCATCAAGAGAAATGACTCCGGAACGCTGTACTACAATAATAACTTAGATTTATTTTAAACAATTTAATGTTTTATAATATCGCAAGCTTAGGCAATCGAATACTTTATTTTAAGGCAACTTGTCGCCATTGGTTTGCATTTTTTGTGTATAAACTATACAAACAGTACTTGTCAAAACACTACAATACCTAACTATTTTCAATAGTCAGCATATTCCATTTTCAATAACTTCCAGAACAGTGCTTAAACAATGACATAAAGCTGCTCAACATTCCAAGCTTAATCCTAAATATTCTTACTAGCATAGCCCAAAATAAGATATTTCAGCATTCAAAAATCCAACTGACCACCCCCATACTAATTACAACAGCCCATAAAATAAACAATGTTGGCAACGCCCCACCCAATCCTAGCGGGGTACCGTGACCTGCCTTGAATTTGAAATTCTTATTCCGCCAAGCATACTTTCGATTCAACATTTCCAGCTCTCGAAAATATATGCCTGTTTCTATGGTTGAAGCAAATTTTTTAGACGATTGGCCGCTTCGTCAGGTTATCTGGCGCACCTCGCCCATAACTAATAATGTAAAGTTCAAACATTTTTAGAAAATTCATTTCTTGATGGAATTTCAAAATTCCGGATGTTTTGAAAAATATGGACCCTTGGGCGAAACATATATTCCCAGATTTTTGAAATTTGACCCCACCCCCTGGTTATTAAGGTCATAAGGTCAAAAAATGAGATAAATTTTTCCAACAAATAATTTCATTTTACATTTGATATCGAATTGCGTGGTTACCAATTCTTAGCGAAATTACTCAGAATTACCTGGTCGCCAAGGGAGAGGTCAGAAGGTCACACCCCACTCATATGGGGTCATTGTGGGTGTGGTCGAAAGTGGAAACAAATGAGTAAAATCGGTTTCCACCATGGTTTCACAAATTAACCATCCCTTTTTAACGTAATTTTGACCTGTTATCCACCTCAAACCTGTGACCGTATGTTGTATGACCATGGGGGCAGGGGGTGTGGCTATCAGCGCTTTTGTATTAACGTGATCAATACCTGGCATGCGACATATCATTTTTCTCAGTGTACCGAGGAGATTACGATGCAATACTTCAAATTTGGAAACCACACCCCCTGTGGGTGTGGTTCCTGGCGACTTTTCTAATCCTTTGTACATAGGTCATGTAGCATATCATTTTTCTCAGCGGACCGAGGAGATTACAATGCAATACTTCAAATTTGGAAACCACACCCCCTGTGGGTGTGGTTCCTGGCGACTTTTCTAATCCTTTGTACATAGGTCATGTAGCATATCATTTTTCTCAGCGGACCGAGGAGATTACGATGCAATACTTCGAGTCTTGAAACCACACCCCCTGTGGGTGTGGTTCTTCGAGATTTTCAGATCTTTTACAGATGTGGCATGTGGCATATCATTTTTCTCAGCGGACCGAGGAGATTACGATGCAATACTTCGAGTCTTGAAACCACACCCCCTGTGGGTGTGGTTCTTCGAGATTTTCAGATCTTTTACAGATGTGGCATGTGGCATATCATTTTTCTCAGCGAACCGAGGAGATTACGATGCAATACTTCGAGTCTTGAAACCACACCCCCTGTGGGTGTGGTTCGGCGTGATTTTCAGTTCATTTGCAGATATGGCATGTAGCATATCATTTTTCTCAGCGAAATAAGGGGATTCTCATGAGATACTTAAAATCTCAAATCCACACCCCCTGCTTGGGTGTGGTCGTTGGCGGCTTTTACCGTCCCGTAAATTCGGGTTGTTAAAATATCAATTGACTCGTCGACATATCATAAATGTCATAAACGTCAAATACGACGGACATTCAAAACGTGCTAATGTAAGTATTTGTCAAATGTGACGACACATTGGCATTGCACATTTTTGACATTTTCTCGTTGACATTGATATTTATGACGGTGTCATTTATTACATTGACAATTATAACATTTCTGACATTTATGACATTTATGAAATTTATGGCATTCATTACATTTCTGCCATTTCTCACATGTATGACATCTATGACATAAATGGTTGCATTTATGGATCCAGTTTATTTTAGTTTGGTCTTGAATTCGTTCAAACCTAGGCGGTCCAAAAGTGTTTTTGGAGACCAATTTGACCACATCCATCCGTTCCATATGCTGTATTCATTGCTACTGGCCTACTTGTATCGTTTGGTGGTACGATAGAAATGTTATAGAAATAGAAATGTTATAGTTGAAAAGTAGTTAAGTAGTAGTTAAGTAGTAGATAAACTACATCATCTTAGAAAGTAGTTTAACTACTTTTTCAACTTCTGAAATGCAGTTGAATTTTAAGTACAACTAGTTTTTGCAAAACAATTGTAGTTAACTACGAGCTAACTACAAAATATAGTTAACTACTACAACACTGATACTAAGGCAATTTACAAAAAGTCGCCAAGAGCCACACGCCCAATGGGTGTGGTTTTCGAAGTTTGACTGCCTCATTCGAATCCCCTCGTCGGCTTGAGAAAAATGATATGCTACATGACGTGTTGCCGCAATTTACAAAAAGTCTCCGAAGGCCACACCCCCGGGGGTGTGGTTTTGAAATCTAATGTTGTCCTCGGAATCCCCTCGTCGGCCTGAGAAAAATGATCACATGACAGGTGTTATTAGGTTTTCACAAAAGCGCCGATAGCCACACCCCCTTCCCCCAGCGGCATATACATGAAGGTCACAGTATTCCGGTAGGTCGAACATACGAAATTACGACCAATATGAATAATTAATCCAAGATACCATTCTGGAAATTGATTTTATACATGTTTTTCCACCGTCGACCACACCCCCAGTGACCCCACATGAGGGGCTACTGCCCTTATCGTTCATGACCTGACAATTCTAAGTAATTTCGCAAAAAATTGCCTTCACTTTCTTTCGAATTCCCAAGCATAAGTAAAGAATTGGTTAGAAAAATTTCTCATTTTTTGTTGACCTTGTGACCTTAATATCGAAGAGGTGGGGACGAATTTCAAAAATTTGAAAATATATATTTCGTCCAAGGGTCCATGTTTTTCAAAAAATTTAGAATTTTGAAAATCCATCCACAACTGGCCCCGCAAGAATTTTTTTGAAATTTGCATTTTTGAAATTTGCATGTTATTATTTACAGCAAAATTCGCTGACCTTTGACCTCTGCTGGAGGTCAAACGAGGTTACTTTGGGGGTCGAGCCCATGGGCACTTTTGATCAGCAGATCATACTGCACAACATATCAAAAAATCAGAAAATTCCACGGTCCGTCACTTTTGTATTAGGCCTGTGGCTTCGTCCTTTGGAATATTACAATTTTAACGAATTTTTTGCACAAACTATTCCAAGATATTGTATATATCTGATTCCTGTTGCGAGAACCTTCCTGTCATTAATCACGCATACATCTCAAATTACCATGAAAGCATTTATGATACCTTTGGAATATTCGTCGAGATAGAAATTCTACACCAACAAGTCATATTCGACAGTGTGTACAAATATGTATATGGTAAGAAAAATGTAAATAATAAATAATTGTTGAGGTTTGAATCATTTTGACAGTTGGAATTTTCCAGACATGTCGCACACTTTTAAAACAGCGGTAAAACTCTGTGACTATACTGCATGTGGTGATGCAATGGTAACTGGCCACAATTACCAGTAAACACCATTTGCCAAAGTTGTGGAGCTATAATTCAACGTTCACTTACACCCAGAATTGCGTTCTTAAACATATTAAATAAATCATGGCTTAACAGCGATTGGAATAGTTACAGGTGTGCGGTATAAAGCGCATTGTGGTTACAGATTATTACCATTTTATTACCGTGAGGACGAGTCACAAAGAATTATCGCGTTTTTAATAGTGTACATATTCTATTACATATAAAAGCGTTGTTCGTTTCTAGAACATTTTAGCGTCGCGTAATTATCTTAAGTATGCTTTGGCCTGATCGTGTCAGTTTCGATGCATATTTAACGCTAGGCGGACCCCTCGTCCATTGCTTGAACAAGAAAGAGTGTCCATTACTGATATATGTATGTACTTAACATCGTAAGTGATTAATATTTTTTGCTAAAAATATCCCCTTTCTTGCTACAATCCCATGGACTCGTTCATATAAGGACATGACGGCTATCGTTTTCACCTTTATGAGCTACAGATATTTAGCACCAGCGGACGTTCACGCTTCACAAGACCACGCTACTATTCCTACCTGGAAACGTTGAACAGAGTAAATTCAGTTTATCAAACTAAAAATGTGCATAATTTCATAAAACGTAAAATCTAAACCATATGTAGGTAGTCCCTGCCATCAAGTAAATGCTTCACTGCCGCTGGACTGGTTCGCCAGTTAACCTTTCTAAAGTATATATGTACATGGATTATCAATCTATATAAAGCATCAGTGTAACTTTCTGTGTCCGTGATCGAATGCAATTTGCCCCAAATCCAGCAGCTCTGCACGAGCTAATGCGGCTCATCCGCTCCCCCTCTCACACCATTAACGGATGTCAATGTGCGCAATTTCAGCTGCGATTATTACCCCTGCGATTATTACCCATAACCCCAAATACCTAACTTTTACACATCTTGCTACATGATGAAAACCATTAATACATTTTACAAATATTCGAAATGAAAATTCAGGGATTAGCGCAATATATTAATATATTTTCAGGCTGCGTCGTTAATATTATAAATTACCAATATGTGGACCTACCCAGCACTTTACTTGTTCCTGTCTGGACGACTAGATTTAAAAGTATTGAGTATTGCCGGCCAGGTTTTCTTATTAATAGAAGAAGTGCAACATACAAATTGTATCTACACGACCCAAATAAGAAATACAATTGGCCTGCATGTGATGATGGAAACGGATATTGGGATGGTTCAGCACTCCGTACCAATAAGCGTCAACAGCGCAAGTGGAGATGCTTAACGCGTTTTTATATTTTCCCACCAACTAAAGGAACTGGAGTTTTTTTGCCTGTGGAATACGAAGAGAAGTTTGTGATATCAGAATTTGGCCAATATTTAGATACTTCAGTTTGGAAATTTACGCGTACAGGATATCATATCCTAGTAAATGCTGATAAAAGCCGCATCAGCGTACAATGGAGCGTTGAACTATTTTATGCCATCCAGAAAGAAAATGCAGCCCTAAATATGTTGATTGTTTCCGTCATAGCCGGCAAAGCTGAACGAATGCAGTTTTGTTGCCGGAATTGTGTACGAGGATTCAGTTTGTGCACATATGATGAAAACATGGAATTTAGTATGTCCTACATAAGTAATAAGATGACGGATTACAACAGGATTGATAATATTGTCCCGTACTGTGTTAACACCAGAGACGGTACTACAAAACTAGACTGGCTACGAACATCTCCTCGTTTCTCAAACGTATCGCAGAATTCGGAACGCATTTTAATGAAAATACTTTTCGAAGATTTCAACTCTACCATGGAATTCAATTATTACGGAATTTGTACCACTAGTACCTCCCATAATTATTCATTCCTAGAGAACATTACTGCCATAGAACACGAGGTAGACTGGAGGGGAATAAAAGAGGATGCATCTCCAGCCATTGTCATCGGAGCAGATTACAACCTTGAGCTTCGACTACGAACTGTTTCGTTTGGATTTCTATCCTGCTCAAAAAAACGGGTGCCAGCCTCAACGTTGGATAGATTATTTCACGTATTTCAGTTAGAGGTGTGGATCGTTACAATGTTCTCATTGATCATAATTGGAGCAATTATCCATTTCACCAGCAATTTGGCGAACAGGTCACTCATGACAGTTTATATTAATGCGTATGCCCTATTAATTGAACAGAACGCCCCTGTCGCAACAAATTACAAGAAGCAAGCACATCTCTATTTCATATGTGGACCGTGGATATTGATGATGCTGATTATTACCAACTCAATCCGAGGAGACAACGTAACCAATACGGTTTCTCCTTTGAGCCTAGCTCCATTTGAAACATTTACCCAGTTGATGGACGCGGGGTTTGAATTTCTTGATAAGCTTGTTAGCGTGAAGGATCGTGGAATGCAGCATCTTTCGTTAGGGCGCTTCGTTGCTCGGCAGAAAGCTTTATTTTCTGCAAACATGGACAGTAACTGGTTAGAATGGAAGAAGATGGAAAGCCTAGTAAAACAAAGGATGGACTTGTATGAAGAAGAGTTATATACAGGTATTCTTATACAACCATTCAAAACATCTACCAGATATAAGAACTTCACTTGCAATAAGTTAGCATATCTTGGCTACCTGCATGAGTTACGTCAATCCCAGCTGCATATGGAAAAAAAGCGCGGGGAAAATAATGAGTACTTTCTTGGCAAGGAAGTCATGGTGTCACATGGGACGGGATGGAGGCTAGAAAATGTTGCAAATCCCCTCATCAATCCTAGAATTAGGCATTTGAGTGAAAGTGGAATTGTGGCACGATGGTTGTTCTTTGAGAAAAGGGCTGAGGAATTCAAAAAATATGATAGGAATAGTTCAGTATCTAAGGGTCCTGCAGCCTTACAAATGAGAGGAAACTTGGCAGAGCTGTTTATAATTTTCCTTATTGTGTTTACAACTAGCATTATTGTTTTGTTAATTGAATACGCGTTAGCTACCCTTATTGTTTTGAGTTACGATTGCATGTATTATAAATTTCGCTATGTTGTTTCTTTCTTGTTTAACGCTGCGTATGAGTTGTACATGGCTTTAATCAGATTATTCAAGTAGGCCGATTATGTACACCATGGAAATCCTTAATATTTAGGAGAGAAACTTTAGTTGCACACACACATATGCAAATGTTATATATTTTTCGAAATACCCATTAAATCCACCGATATATGTAAGTCCCATGGATTTTTTTGGCTTCGGATACCTGAAAAAAAATTCTGCGCCGCCGTAAAACTTATCAGGGAGTTTGGAAAGTTTTTTTTTATTACACTCTCCTGATCTGAGGTCAACTGTGGGGTCATTTTTGAAACTAGAGAGCTGACATGTCACTACACTTAAAATTTGGAGCCGAAATTCCAACCCGTTTTGGAGAAATTGAAGCTCAAACTTGTTCAATCTTGAGCAATACACTCTCAGTAGATAGGTTTTAAAATGCTTGCAAAAGACCATATTTAAAAATCCGAATTGAACATATTTATATGACATTTGATTGATATCCAATTTCTTTAGCTTGTTTGTAATGTTATAAAATGTTACACAAGGCTCATAATTGTATGTAGCAGTAATTACTTTATTAAAAAATATCCACTGTGAAGTGACCCAGCCCGGCCTTCTAAAAGCGGCAAGGGGAAAATATGGAATTGCGGAAAGATGCGCCCGATCATGTACGTTATTCTACATTTGAACTAAGCTATAGTCGAAACCCTGGGTCATAGTGTTGTACTTTTGTCATTTTAATTCACTTTTAGCTTCTAAGGGGCGCAAATTATGCGGGCGCAAGTGATGGGGCGTAAATGATGGGGCGTATATGATCGGGCGCATCTTTCCGCATACCAAAATATGTGTATACTTATAGAATTACTTAATAAGTAATATTCAAGCTATAGTTTAAAACTCTACAGCCAAATAATATTTTATTGCTGTTTGAAATCTAGTTTTTAAATGTGCTTAAAAGAAAAGAACACTTATCTAGATATGAAACTTAAGCATATAAAAACTTTATCACGCAATGTGAAATTCAGGGTTTGTAAAAACTGTAAAAAAAGTAATACATATTTTACGTGTCATATATTCCAAACACTCTGGATATAAAAGCTTCTAGAATTATTTTATACAAGTCAGTAAACAAATTTATTATTCAAAAGTGTCCAAAACCTACCATTTGTTTTTCAACAATATTAAAATAACATGTGCGTAAACACTTTTTTAGAAGCAACCAAAGCATTATTAAGCATCAGCGGTATGTACTTTTAATTCTCTAGCTTTGAATTCTATAAAAATATTTCGTAAATACTTATAAAGAGTAAATTCGCAAAAGTTTTTACAAATGTTTTTAAGTAGGATTTTTTTTTTGCACAAATAAAACCGTAATTGCGATACAATAATTTGTCAACTCTTAATGATTTAATTGTTCAAATCTCATTTTTTAAATAAAATCATTGAAACTACATCTTCCACCCGAGTGGGCCTAGAAACACGTCGTCCTGTGCTTTCCATAGTCTGGCCATTCCTCGAACCTCGCCAACCATCGCTTTCGAATAGACAAATTCCATTGTCATGCCGTCTATCACATTCCCTAGCCTCAGCCCGGGATTAATGTTAAGAATAATTTTGTAATCTAGATGATCAGGAAAGTAGGGGCTTCAACATGGTATAAAATTTGATGCTGTAGTCGCATTTTAAATTAAAATTTTATTAAAAATATGGGAACTAAAAATTTGGTCGTGTCTCTCTCTTCTCCTACTTTCTTGTATGATATGGATAGTTAAGCCGCAAATATGTGTGTATATAGGTAAACACATATTTAATTAGCTGATTTCTGTTGGCGGAATTTTTGAAATATACTTCTATATGGTCTAGTGATCTCCGGAGCAGATCGACTACTACATACATCCATACGTTAAAAACCGTCAAGACGCACATAAGAAGGGTTTAGGTAGCAATATCCTGTACGCCAAAATGCACTAGTTATGCACGAAGTAATTTCCTTCCTGTAACTAATAAAGTAATGAACTATCCGAAACTCATTGTTTTTCTCATTTCTTTTCCAACTCCTTAGTTCCACCTGAAATTAGTATGCCTTGAAGGGTAAATAATTTAAAGTTTTGAAATATGTATTTTATTTTTTTTGCATGCCAAATGAGAATGAAAAATAATTTGTGGCTTGTAAATAATATGAAATTCGTATGCTATGATGCATATGATTTGTTGTGATTATGCTTATTTATACATGTTTTCCAAGGTCTTTTATTTAATAAGATATGAGAGAAAGCAGAAAAACTATTCGCCTTACATCGGACACTAAAATAAAGTATACTAACCGGATCCGCAATACTTATTAATATTACCTGTATGACAAGCTAATAAGGGAATTTTAATCGATAACAAGAAACAGAGATCACCACTCTTCTTGTCTAATCTACATTACCTGGCCAATATCAGAGGTAAGTACGTCATGGCCATATGCATTGCAATATGGTGAAATACGCCATACGCTTATCATGATAGCATCTCTAATTGTGAGCATATAATTGCAGACGTGGTGTGATCAGTTAATAAATATCGTGGTACAAGTTAAGCAGCACATAGGCTGAAGTAGTCACAGCCTTACAAACTGGGATTTCGTCCATTCCAAAATTCATAAAAATGCCTTTCTGTATATTGAGGTGAATTATTGTATGTATAATTTAATAATCTCATCAATTTGAGAAGCATTAAACCCAATTAATTTGTATTCTAGCGCTGAAACCAACGGGAGGTTTTATCAGGATTGGCGCATACAACTATTTGGTCTGTCCCCGAAAATGATAGAGTTGATCAGGGTCGATCATCCTGAACTAAAACTAATTAAAAACAGTTACCTTGAAGTTCAAGGTTCTGGGAACTCCAAAAAAGTTCCTAAAACTAGCGATCCTAAAATTCAGACATTCTACTCACATATGCTTGACTTGGGGTACCGACTACAAGAATAACATTTTAATAAATATATTAATTTGGCAAATACAATCCAATTTATCTCAACTAGATCGATTTCTGTCCCGGAAACAATTTTAACAGTGGTTGTGGAATATCTCAATTCCCTTGAAAATCTGGGATTCACTGTGGTCAGCAACACAAATTCATTCGAGCAAGCAATTAATAAGTGGACTTATACTCTAAGAGCTTAATTTGAGATAAATACAACGCATAATTTATGGAACGGCATGTCAAATTTATAGTAAATCCTATTTTCGACTTGTTATGCTGCTCGAGTTAACTCACGAGAAGTACATTGTGCCTACGTCATCCACAATGTTACAAATGTTATGAATATTTTTTTGTTTCCGTAAATAAATATACTTGCAACCTTAATAAAATTATCAGTGTATTTATTACTTATTGACACAGGACTAAACGAAATAATACGTTCATAAACTTCGTATTAGCCCAGGCTTTTTATTTTATTTTATTTTACGCCATAAATAGGAAAACATACACCATATTTTAGGTTAGGTTACATTACATGATATACTCACAATGCAGTGCTTTCTTATGTAATACTGGGATATTAACGGGACTAATTTTAATTTGTTCCTATCCAAAAATAAGTGGACCCGTATTTTTGCTTTTTTCTTAATGCACGAATTTGAGCGCGTGGCGGGGATTTCAAAGAAAATTGCAGCTAAAATGCCGGATTTTCAAAATGCTCTAACTTTTTGAATTTTGGCTCGAATTAAAAAACTAAAAACATGTATGCTTAGAATTACTTCCTTTTCAATATAGAACTTATTTTTTTTACTTTTTTTTTGAAAATTACAATTTGTACCCAAATTTCGAAATTTAAAAAAATAGCAACTCCTATAAAAATTGTAATTTTCAAAAAATTAAATTCTATATTGAAAAGGAGGTAATTGGTAAAATAAAAGGTGAAATAATATAATATTTAATAATACACAGGTACACGAAATCATGCAAATAATTAATAATTTGAGTAACGAACGAACGGTAATGGGAACATTAGAAAAGGAAGAGTCAAATCAAAGACATATGTACATTCATTCATGGCGGAGAAGAAATTTGCCAACATTTTGCACATGAGTCAAGAAAAGTTTATTTCAAGGAAATTTCTAATTTAATGCAATGTAAATATTTATAACATAAATTTACACATGTTACAATCCAATTTGGTTTCTATCCACGGATAGAAAATGCTGAGTTATAGATAATTATGTATTATATCATTTCTTACAAGGGACCCTTCCAATGGTGTCCAACGACTGAAGGGTCGACACCTACACCAAAACGTGCACAATACACGACTTCCATTGTGAACTGAAGGAATTTCCGTGTAAAATTCACTTTTCGTCAAGTTGTGACGATGTTTGTGACGAGCGCGTGACCATCGAGCGCAATGAGTTTCCAGTGGGGGAGTCCCACTCCGATCATCCTCTCCGTTTTTTGACTTCGACCTTGCTGATTAGAAAATCCATCTTCAAAACCAGATTTTTTTTTTAATTTCAAAAAAAGCTGAAATTAAAAAAATTTGAAACTGTGATGAAATTTTTTCAAAATTTTGATATTTTTTTGAAATTTAGAAATTTTTTTGAAATTTTGTAATTTTTTGAAATGTAGGAAACTTTTTGAAATTTTGAAATTTTCAAAAAATTTTGAAATTATTTGAAATTTTGAAAAAATGAATGCAATTTCGATAAAATTAAAAACAATGGCATTTTTGAGAAAATAAAAAAAGAACGATATGAAAATATTGCTTAATTTGGAGATGGATTTTTCATGGACGAGGTCAAGGTAAACAAAGGGAGAGGATGAGCGGAGTCCAACTCCCCCCACTGGAAACTCATTGCGCTCGATGGTCATCCGCTCGTCACAAACATCGTCACAACTTGACGAAAACTGAATTTTACACGGAAATTCTTTCAGTTCACGACAGAAGTCATGTGTTGTGCACATTTTGGTATAAGTGTCGACCCTTAACTCGTTTTACACCCTCGGTAGTATTCCTTGTTAGATTTACAATGGCTTTCCAATCCTTTACCCAGTAGTCGCATCATTATATTTCGTGTAGTGTTTTTAGACATATAATAAAATATAATCACCCGCCACACCATTGCCATGACAGTGCTGAAATGTTATAAGATTTTATTGATTAATTAAGCTATATGTATGTACATTATGCACATAAATATATTAACGGTACTAGCTTCCTCTGGTGAACAGATAATATAAATATGTTGTACTAAAATAAAGCAGCAAATTTATAATATGTATATTTCGTCATATTTTGCTCGTATTTGGTTTTCATCGCTCTATAGTATAGAGCGATGAAAACATATGTACATACGTAACATACGAATCGGTCCTAAGTACCAACAACTTATTACGAAGTGAATAATAACGTATCACGCAAATATTTGATAGTTTTTTTTATCTATTTTGCAGAAAACTGCTTGATTAAGGAAATCGAAAGATTAGATATAAAATTATGAAAAATAGGTTCACATAGATTCCGTAGGGTCTTTACGTATTTTTTCAAAAATATCCGTTTTAGTTGAATTAATAATTTTCCAGACCACGAGCTTATGCCCACGCACAAAATTATTTGCATAGCTACATGAAAAACAAGCGAGTTGAAATTAAACTAAAAAGTCTACACATAATTCTTATAAAAAAACGGAAAAAATTATAATATAATATCATTATAAAATTAGTAACAATTTTGGAGTTGATTATAAGATACTCACATGAACAATGGTGGACCCTGCCAATCCCCGCAGAATTAGATAATAACGGCAATATATGTCCACGCTTTTCTTGAACGCGGTGTTCACAGATTTATATTCCTTCTCTACAAGCATCCATTAAAAATACTATGTACAAGCCGGTGGAAAGTTTATATTAATAAACGTGGTTTATACCCATATCAGCGAAACTTATCCAACCAGTACTATTCCAGAACCCGTCCACATTAGGCACTCTCCAATATTCATATTGCTGTTCAGCTTTAGCACTCAAGTTACTATTGATGGAAGTCATGTTAACAGAAGTTAACATGTATTTCAAAAATTGCGTCGCATTCCATGACATTTCTGGTTTTGTTAAGGTTTTCTGAAATATTTAGATGAAAAGCGATAATAGTATGTCAACATGGACCTCAAATACCTCAAATATTTCTAGGCAATATTAAGATTTATTTTATCTTATGCACTACAAAATTGGTAGCACGCGAAGTGTTAAATTTCATTCTAGTTCATTTAGGAATACTTATTACTGTTTAGGTTAGTTTTATTAAGTTTCACCACATAATTCATACCACATCGGCTGATTCCGTGTGCGATAAGAATTTCGTGTTAACTTTTCTTGTGTTAAATTAGGGTACGACTTTTTTTAGAAGTTTAACTTTTACATGTAACGCTTATGGAAATCTGATAGTTTTAAATAAAATCATACCATAATAAAAATATGATCCTACAGCAATATTATAATTGGTGTAACAAGAGCGAGATATTGACACTACATCAACCCTACGAAACTCGTGTATGGCAATATTACTAAATTTATTTGCGAAAAAAATACTTTTAAAAAATCACATTGGCCTTATACCAACTTGAAATGTTTAATGTTTAAAGTTTAGCCTGTACTTACACCGGAAGGGTAGCTGTAGTTTATTACATAATAAAAAATATATTACCCTGCATGTTTCAAAGATCAATTAACATTTCAACATCTCACAAGCACATAAATTATAAAAATATGCAATAAGTACCTTCCAATCAATCGGGTTTAATGCACACGCCTCCACACAACTTCCCCAAACGGCTGACTTATTAACAAAATCCTGGACTGACAAGAGGCATTTCTCATAGCGTTGTCCAGACTCACGCTGCACTAATTGAAATGCAATTAACTGGTCCACGTCCCATGGAAGGGATTCATTTTTACAGCATTGGTAATGCTGAAGACAGCCGTGACTGGCCGGAATATGCGGGCAGTTCTAGATATGGTACATACATATGTGATTGAATAAATTTATACATAGATTGTACGACTTCTATAAGGATCAGACTGCCCTACATCGGGGGAGACTACTGTTCAAGAAAGTTGGAAGATGGATATTTAATTAGTCTGAGAAGTTAGGCTGTTAAAATACAAAATGTCCTTCATCTCCCCCCCCCCCCCGAGAATAACCAGGTTACAGAAACCGGATGTCATAACGGTTCAAAAGCCATCATGCACATATGTATAGGGGCGGACAGAGGGACAAGGCATTTCCATAAAGCGCATCGCTTCTCTCCTTCGCAGTAAATAAAGTTTAATGAATTTGTTGCATTACTTACCAATGCTGGATTATGTTTCCGAGTGGATTGGATTCTCAACGAATTTGTCTTAATACCCTCCGATGAAGCGCATTTCTGTTACATACATAAATAAATAAAAAACACATCAGAACATTCATTTATTACTATCAATTCAAACTCCTTCAACCGGATACCTTTTCTATATTTGAGTAATAACAGTTATCCAATATTTTATATTTCTTGTAGAATTCCGACTCCTTGCCTGCCTCTAAATAAAATAATGTATGTGTATGCATTATGTATAGAAAAGGATATGCATAATGCTTATCCTTTCTCATGGGATGCTTATGTTTTATTAATTGTACGTTCTAACCTGGACACAGAGACGAACTTTTGTCTAGAATAGCTGCCCTGACAACTTCATTCTTCGTGTAGTTGACCGTCCGCTCCTTCCAGTTCACAAAGTCGGTGTAACTTATTTCCGTCGTACCATTCTGTGATTGAGGTCATGAAATGATTTAAATTATATAATTTTATTAAATGAAAAGTGAGCTTTTCTACGGAGAGATTGATAATTTGAAATAGGTAGTTTTAATGTCCATTTTTCCGTAAATGTTCAAAAATGTCATAACTGTAAGTGTTGGCAAAGATCTTTGTTTCGACCTTCCGGTCATCTTCAGAACACGAAAGAAATTGAAAATTCTAACATTTTGTCGGAGAGAGAATCAAACACAGACAGAGACGACAAAATTGAAACACACAACAAACTGTTGTGATTATTATTCATGGTGGCAACGACCTGTTGTCTTAGCCATGAGAAGACATCAAAATTTACGAAAATTCTCTGAAAAAATTTGAAAAATTTGAAAAAATCAAAATCTGGAAATGTTGGGGGAAAACTAACTGTTTTCTCGCCTGACAAGATATTTATCTTTTAAAGATGGAAATTTACCCCGGACATTAGGATTCTTTTATTAAATGAAAAGTGAGCTTTTCTACGGAGAGATTGATATATATTTATATACTATACAACTTTATGTTAATTTTGCTACTTATCTTACATTCTGTTTTTGGTACATGCACGCCGCTACTTTCCACTGAAATTAAAAGCCTGTACATATTACATATTAGTTAAAAGGTCATTTTGCTAGAAATCTTTTATGTAGTATCAGAAAAAAAGATAATTCCAATGTCCTTGCGCATATGTATTTGTCGCACAATCCCCAAGTTCACCAAACTTGTAAATTAAATGATACATGAGCGGAGCATATGTATGTAGATTTAATGTTTTCATACCAGGTAAACCGCAATCTTGTCCGACTTAAAGTGTGGCGACACTTCCTTCTGACATACCGAGTAGTAGCCGTTGGAATGATGAGAAGCAAAAAGTCTGACACTGCTAGCTTCATCCAATTCCGGAGTTTCATGTTGACTTATCTGCGTACCATTGCAGCAGAAACGTGGAGGATATTCGCGGATAGGGAATTTTGGATAGTCGTCGCTTAAACATAGATCCGTCGTCTCGTTAAATCCCCATTCAGACGTTGCGAAGTTGGCAAAAATCGAAATTACAAGAAAAATTAGGGAGGATCGAACTAAAGTGGGCAACGGACTTAAATATTGAGCCATGGTAGGATATTCCGACTAAGATGTACATTTCATCTGAGCTTTGGGATTCTGCACTAAAGACTTATTTATAAATTTTTAAGTTTATTCATATATATTAATATGTATCGCATGCAAATCCACTAAATATACTGCGTGTATGTATAAAACTGTATGTACATATAAAGAACCGGATGTACATACCTTTATAAATAAATACAACTAAATACTTCATCGCATGTCGATAGAAGTGTATTATTTAGTAGCTAGGACAATGCATTCGTAGGTGGAATTTGGAAATATTATTAAATCCGAGCATTTTTTGAGGATCTAAGATGTATCGTGAGATATATCCTGATTTTGCAGTGACGAAATTTATCTACTTATTTTATGTGTGGTTAATAAATATGCGTAGCTTTTATTACTCTAAATCTAAATAAAATTGAGCAGAATTTAAAATGAAATTTAACCTTATTAGTGTGAAGTTGGCCTTTCCTTTTTTTTCGCAGCCTTGAATTCCATAGCCGAAAATAGCCGACTTGTGTTTGCTTGTTTAAGGGTTTGCCCTTCCCGCTCGGAATTTTTTACATATGGGGCAACGTGAGATTCGCTCCCAATGCTTCAGAATCACTTCAAATTCAAATCAGCTAGCCTTCCCGCCAAAAGCTGGGGCAATTTGAGACCTGTGCTAATTAATTTATTATTATGCTTGCCAAGTATCGTGATGATCTAAAATGTAATTTTCTCATCAAATCAAGCTAATTCCATCCTGGCGAAGCCAGGATGAATCCATTCGTATATTCGTAGCATATATGTACAAATATACATATAAATATGCATATGCATATGAATGTACATGTACATGCATACATTCTTCGGATAAGGATATCAAACTTCATTGCTATCAAACAAATACTTCATCTCGGATGGTAATTTATGGGCCAATCAACAGAAAAACCTTAGAAAAAATCAGCATTGTTCCTATTGAAATCAGAAAAGATTTCCCATCAGCAATTGCTCACGCTGGATATACCGACTTATGCAAACAATTTAAGCACGCAGTTATGCTCTGCAATTTTTATATACCGTAATGGCCTCCAATTAACAAAAAACTCATTGCATTATTTGAAAAACCTGCTTTTTCAGATAATCATTTCTAGAAAACGGCTTCGCAGCGGGTACTCAAATTTATACCAAAATTACCCCACACAATTGTCTACAATATGTACATTTCAGCTTTACATGCAGCCTCCAAATACCAGAGAAAAATCCGGGTGAATTTCTTGATGTTCACTTTGCATTATATGAAAAACCCGTTTCTTCCGATTAAGATTTCTAGAAAACGGCTTCGCAGCGGGTACTCAAATTTATACCAAAATTACCCCACACAATTGTCTACAATATGTACATTTCAGCTTTACATGCAGCCTCCAAATACCAGACAAAAATCTGGGTGAATTTCTTGATGTTCGCTTTGCATAATTTGAAAAACCCGTTTCATTTTGATGCGCGGAACATAGCTGTGGCACTTTTAGTACGCTCACAGTAATTCTTGAAAAGGTACTGGCTTCAAAAGTTATAACGCTATGTTTATGGGGCAAAATCTGATAATCTGAAAATATGTACTTTATACAGATTTAGTATACCCTGGTCATCTCATAATGACGGTTAGTAGCGCGTAGTTTAGAGATTGATTAGATTCTATTGATGACACGTCCGTACAAATTGATGAAGCTATTCCAACAACTACAGAATTACCAAAGTGCAAACCTGTAAACCTCATTAATTCTAATGTCCATAGTCACATGCCCCTGTTACCAACTTATGACGCCATGATTTTGGCCAACACACCACTGAATTTGTGGAACGTTCAGCTTAATCCTGAGATATTGAATCATGTGAGACTTCACCAGTCCAATTTGGTTTCAGTGGAAGTTTTACAAAATCCGAAAATTTCACCTTGGGTGGAGCACGTCCCTAATAATGATAATAATGCCAATTACCATTTTCGATGCAAGTGGTGCAATGCATTCCTGGAGAATGATAATCGAAAGGACCGGAAGGGTTCAAAATACCCTAGCAATTTGATGATCCAGGACGGAATGCTGCACGACAGCAAGAACAAAAATGACAATGATCTTCTGAGAACGATATTCATTTGGATGCTCTCGACTATGCAAAGGAGTGTGCTGGACAAGGTGACAAAAGGCAGTCTAGCATAAGTGCACTCCGGCAATCATACCCCCCGCAAGAAAGGTATTGGATACCTGAGGTCAACCTATTCAAAATGGCGGTGGATCACGTACAATCTGGTACCGCAATTTCAAGGTGGCCCCAAAGGATGAAGAATTTACACGCAATTGATGCAAACATTGGACACATTCATCATTCCGAAAAGGGGCTTAAACTTATAATGACTTCAATAGCCACAAAAGAAAAAGCTAAACTTTTTCTTGAAGTCAACAAAGGGAACCCCTTATCTATAATGATGGATACATACCAGGTAAAAATATTTATTTATGCATTCTTTGATAATTTGTTCCTCAAAGTACAAATGTCTCAGGATGTGAAAGGACGGCATCTGCTGGGCGTAATATTCATGATGTTGTATGGTGGGGTTCCCAGCATCAAATTTTATCGATTGATCGAATTGGAATCCGATCTGAAAAGTCAAGCAATGTTTGATGCGCTTATTCTGGAGATGGAGAAGGATGGAGTTCATGTTGCAGTACAGACCAATTTAATTGGGCTAGCTGCTGATGGTGCCTCTGTTAATTTTGGAAAGTATGAATCTGTGTACACTAAGCTCATGACTTGGACCGGTCGATCTTTGGAGAAAATTTGGTGTTTTGGCCACAGGTAAGTTGTAAGCTTAACTTCTAGTAATCAATTCAACATGAATTTTTGTGGATTCTAGAATCAACCTAGTTGTGAAGGCCCTTATTGAAACCCAAGATCCTGATACGATTCTTGAAATTGTTGAGATCAGACGAGTTATGAAATCACTGAGTCGCTTGGCCAAATTATTTGGGCCCAAAACAATTTGGAGAGCAATACTACGGAAGCAAGCTGAGAATGATAAGATTCGGCCGCATAATTTAAAGAAAATTACAACCACGAGATGGGCTAATGATAAGCGAGTTGCCTTGGTCTCTGTCCAACATATGTACCCAAGCATTATAAAGACGTTACGAGCCAGAGCAGAGAGTGCTAGCATAACGACTGAACAGAAAAACGAAGTTCAGGATTTGGTTGACATTATGACGGATAAGAATTACGTATCAACATTGGCTTTCATGATAGACTTTTACGAAGTGTTAGACCGATATAGCAAATGGGTTCAAAAAGACAGTTCAACTCGTCTCAATGTTGCATTATTTCGACAAAGATTTATGGCCGGAATGAGACGGTTGTTTGTCGGTCCCCTGCATCACCTATCACCTTGGCGTGTTCCTAAATGATGTTGGTTCGTCGGAAGTAGATGAAAGTCAACGAAATAATCTCTACATGTACGAAAATGACAAGGATGGCGAGCTTGATGAAAATGGTGATGGCGATGGCGTTAAGAATTATAAGGGTATTTCATTGAAAGAGGACGATGATATTACATACAATAATCCAATACGCCTGACAAACTCTCGGAAAAGTTTCACCACCCGCATACTGGAACAAATACACCATTACTTCGACGAAAAAGAGAATGATGAATATCGTCATTTTCATCCCGACTCAATACAGCAGGCAGTTAGTAACTTGGCACATATGGACAGGACTGTGAAACCGCCATTTCTGAAAATGATGGAAAAATTGGGGTATGGGGAGCAGGCTCAAAAGGACCTATATGAGCAATACAAAGTAATCGTTCAACTGGCCGTTGGAGGCAGGAATTTTGGAACTATACGCACATTGTCTGTTCAAGAATTTTGGGAGCAGCTTTTACTAGATGAGAAGTTGCCATGGACAGCTGGCTTACGTCTAATGTTCAAAAAGATAATGGTGATACCTAGTGGTTACGTGAGGGTGGAAACATTGTTCAGCCTCACTGGATACGTTTTGACGAAAGGAAGACTGTCCCTTGATGTCTGCACCGCTGATAGCATTCTAACAATTATGATGAACTTGCCCCGAAATTTGAATAAGTGGGATGCTTTTGAGTACGTCCTTCATTTTTTGAATCAAGGTCGAAGTCGCACGGCAGATACTGGAAGTGCTCTCTACAAATCTTTGCAAGCCAAACATTCGGTTTCTCGAGCTGAGACTATCAAAAACCTACGAATCGGTGAAGTCCAACATGCGCTGGAAGAAGATAATGTAAACATAGAGGAAATGGATGACGATGATGACGATGATGACGACGACGACGACGAAGGACAAGATAATAAGAATCCAAGCAATTCGGACCTTGGTCTATTTGACATCTATTGGGATGGAACAAAGGATTAACTGCAAAGAATTGTAACTGCTATACAGTTAAAGTATATAGTCTAGGTGAATATTCTACCGTAGTCGAGCCCTTGTAGGCAATTAATATATATACTTACTGATTGGATGGATTTGGGTTAAAATAAACAGTAACATATCTGGATTAATCATTTGGTGTATGTAAATCCTTTGTCATAGCTGTGGATACTTATTACATGTGGCACACATGATGTCGAAATTTCGACATGTCTATGGCGACGGATGTCGGCGTGGATCAAAATCACCGATAATTTGATTTTCTTATGTTGTTTTATACGTTATTTAAAATTTGAGCTCGTTTTGGGTTGAAAATACAAAGATATATCTTATCATGGTCGCAGATAACCACTTCATAAGATATAATGGAGTATCATTTTAATTACAGTTGTTGTTATCCGTTGTAATAAACATACTGCTATTTATAGAGGCAACTATATATCATTATTTATACCAGCATTAGAATACATTGGTCATACTACTAGCTGGACTTAGAAATTTTTAGTCAACGTTGTTAAGCACGGAGATTGTGCCAAAATTTCGTAAGTCCCAAAAATTTTGAAAATTTCTTCCGAAACATATCGGGTTGTGTTCCTTGACACTGTGTCCGCTCGGGAAAACATAATGGAGTTCAGGTAAGGTTTTTTTTATTTTATTAAATCATATATTCCGTTCTGTTTTTTATATGTATTTATGTACTGGTAGACACACTTGTAACTTTGGGTCGCCGCACCGCACCCGCACCGCACCTTTACATATTTTAATACGACCGCACCGCACCTCGCACCGCACTTTGTGCGGTGCGGTGCGAGGTACGGTGCGGTTTACATCGCACCTTTTGAACTTTCTTGAGCCGCGTTTGCAAACTATTTTGAAAAATCAATAGCTAACATATTTCATTCAAATTCACTATGCATACATAAAAACAGTTTTAGGTTTACGAATTTATTAATTCTGTTAAACATGTTTTTATGTATTTAAAACAATGTTAAAAGATGTTTAAGTGTTTTTAACAATTTTGAATCGCAACCAACAATTTAAGATTATTGGTCTCTAACTATTACCAATTACTAAGCGGTGCAGCAGTACATATTTGTGAAGTTGAGAAATTGTGATGTTGTGCAGTTTTTTAGTAATCGCACCCGCACCCGCACCGCATCTTTAGATATTTTTTATTGACCGCACCGCACCCGCACCGCACTTTGTGCGGTGCGGTGCGGGGTGCGGTGCGGTTTACATTCGGGAAAAAATTGCGGCGCACCCAAAAGTTACAAGTGTGCTGGTAGAGTTATGTGTATCCTTGCTCTGGCAAGTTTTGTGTACACCGCGCCAATTCCCCCCCCCCCTGGTAATAGACAAAATTTAAATTAAAATTTAAAATTGCAAATTCATACACAACTGGGTTTGTCAGGTTGCCCCGTAGAGATGGGAAAATTGTCGTGTGAGAAGTTGCCTGGGTGCAGCTTTGCAGCAGGCGTCTGTACTCCAATCTCTCCTTCCTCCCCCCCTGTCCCCCAAGCCCCCAGTGGTGTATTCCCCCCAGATCTTTTAGCGGAGTACCCTTTTCTCCGCCATGTCGTACAGATCGACTGGCCCCTTCTCTGTGTTCGTCTTGTGCTAGGATTTGGGTGTAAGTGTAGATGCTTAGTAATGCTTATATATAAATATATTTCGAACGATATCTCCTTTACAACACACCCTTCTACTTAGGTCTCTTTTTGTTGATGGTGTTGCGCAAGGCGCACAAACTTCTTGGTCTGCTCCTCGAATGTGTGTGCCTCTACCTCTCAAATATCCTTCTAAGGTGGAAATCCCGTCTTCTTCGAAATCGCAATTCGCTGGAGTTGGACAATTAAATTTTGATAACATTTTTTATATAATACTCTATGACTTTTTCTACATTTTTTAAAAATAAAAGTTCACAATTTTCTATATTATTCCTTATTTTTCTGTTTATTTTTACCATATTCCTTCATAAATGTGTATTATTCCATTATATGATCAAGTTTGAATAATCCTTGGGCCCAAGCCATGTTAAAGGAATAATAATTATGTGTGGGGTTGTTTGCGGTTTCACTGGAAACCGACAAGGGTCCCAACCCCTTTCTCTTTCTTGCAGGTATGCAGCATAGAGGGAGTTGCAATTGTGATGCGGTGTGAGGTACGTGTGTATATGTTTTGGTTGACGTATAAAAGTTACGTCATTGCGACTTACGGTGCAGCTTGGGTAAGCACCGCCACCACCAATTTCTTCAACTCAAGCCAAAGCAGAGGGAAGAGGCTTGTTCATACTCCGCTATGACGTAAGAGCAAAAGTCAGTAGCAAAAAAAACAAATACATCGCGTAAGCATACAAATTGCGCATGACAGATTACAAAACTTAAGCGATTTATGGTTACATTTTATATACATACATATTTCTAAACGCTAATAAGTTGAATACATAGAAGATGATCCATAAACAAGCCGGTTCCTTGGTTAGATTTTTAACTTGAAATGGATGGGTAAAGTGAAGATACTCACGCACGGGATGAAAAAAGTGCACACTAAAAAATGTGTTTTTTTCTTAAATAAAATAAAATTATGCTTTCTTTCGTAATATTTTGAAATCACGCTTTTAAAATACAAATAGGATTAAATATGTAACAATTTACTTATTCGTGCGCAATCTTCATAAATTATGGCAAAAAATAAATTAAAAATGTACTTATTTTAATTAATTTCTCATACATTATTTCATTACTTGAAATCCTCCAGGGCAAAATTAGTTTTGCAGCTACTTCTACATAACGAATTAGCTTCCCCACATTATTTGAAAGCAATCAATAAATTTACAGTAACTTCAAAAATATACATCAATATTGTTGTCTTCACCTTTTGCGTTATTCTTGAAAATCTTGCCGGCCCTAGTCCCGCAGGAATCGAGATGGGTTTTAGAACCCGTAGTTGCTTGAAGTACAGTTTTTTCCTAAGGCCACTCATTTTTACAAGGATCTCAATTTTCCTGAAACGTCTCAGTAATTTGATAGATTTTGTATTGAAATCCCCCAACGTGTCCATAGTGATTTCAGTCAAAATTATCCCGCAGAAACTAATCAAACCCCAAAATCCTGTGAAGTAAACTTTATTCACGGCGTGCAATCTAATCACTACGAACGAACTGCCGGAAATGGCTACCGCAGCGGCAACTATCCCTAAGCTTGTTGTAGGCTTGATTATACCCTCCAGACTTTGAAATATTATATTCAATACTTTATAAATTTTCAAATGTAACTTAAACCCGCGTAGAATTATGTTAGGTTCATATTTGTCCGTTAGACTAGATACGCTCATTAAATACGAAACTACGGCTTTGCCGACCAAAATGGTTAATCCGAGACAAAATGAGAATACGCGGAATGCTTCGTATAAGAAAATTGAAACCCCCAGTACCCTGAAGGAAAAGACGTAAAAACTTAAAAAATCTTCAGAATTGAAAGAAATGAATTTAAGCAGCTTCTTGGATTGGGGGAAGGTTTTGAAAACTAGTTCGATAACCGGGAGGGGTGAATCTATCCTGGCATACGTGGTGACAGCAGCTCCAATCGGGGTAAATAGGTAGGAGGTCCAGACTAACCGCTGGAAAAGGTTGAGGCATGCCTTCTCGAGATGGGTGGCTTTAACATTTGGATGTTTCGTTAGATCCCAATCTAAAAGGATGTTGGAATTTATGTATATATAATAGGTACAACAGTCTAAAATTGAAAGTTCACCATCATACCTGTGCACCTTCATTCATTTTGCTGAAATGAAGGGCAAATGAAGGCTTCATTCATTCAAAATGAATGAAGATGAATGAAAGGCTTGCCTCACACTTTGAATGAAGGGAATGAAGCCTTCCTTCATTTTCATCCCTATGTTAAATACATGGAGTGAATGGAAATGAAGGGCGAATGAAGTGAATTTGAGAGAAAATGAAGGAGTGTGAATGAAGGCCTTTAGAAATGAAAGTGAATGAATGAAGGATGATTGAGAGAAAGAATTTTTGCACAGGTATGTTCACCATAATATTAAAAATTCTGGCCTTGCTGTCAAAATTATATAAAAATATTATAACAACTCGCACCTGAGGCTTTTTACTGGATACTTTTTTAATAACTAAATATTCAAGACGTATTGCCGCCTACCTTTTCTAAGTTCTTCTTCGTACCGGAGGATCTCGTTTAACATGAAAATTGCATCTCTCCGATACACCAACATCCACAATGTATAGAACACAAGTACACTAAAACTGATGGTAGCCATTAAGATCCATCCCCACATCTTCACATCCCCAAGTGGGGAGTGCAACTCGTGAAATCGAAGATACATCACGATGATGAATTGACACGTAGCCACGGCAAACAGTAACACGGGGAAAAGTGAGACGATCTTGTCATAACGCTGTTTAACGCTTGATAGCCTTATTTCGCTCCCTTTATTCTGACAATATTCGATTGGTAGTTTGTACCGGAACGGGAAATTGTCGAAATATAAGTTTTGTATAGTTAGCAAAAGCTCGACGTATATAGACAACATGTTTACAAGTTAATTACCAAAATTATTCTAAAATTGTGAGAACTGTTGAAGACAACAAATTATACGTAAAACCTGCAACCAATCTGCTTCAGAACCAAGCCAGGTTTATGCCTCGAGTCACGTATCACAGAGGTTGAATAACTTTGAAGAAATATTAGTTTTTGTTTTAAGTTAGAAAGACTTGTCATTTATATTACATACATTCAGGTTCAAAGTACTCACAATGCGGAGCCGTGAAGTGGTACGCTCGGATTTGAATGGGACCAATTTTAGTTTCTTCATCATAAAAAATAAGCGGACCCGTATTTTTGCTTTTTCGATAATGCGCGAATTTAAGCGCGTGGCGGGCATTTCAAATATTGTCAAACACCCGATATTAAAATGGCTGTAACTTTTTGAAATTTGGCGCGAATTAAGAAAACTAAAAACATGTTTGCTTAGAATTAAATCCTCTAAAATATAAAAATCCATTTTCAAAAATTTTTGAAATTTCGAATTTTTTTCGGGATGTTGCAGATTTTGAAATTCAAAAACCAGCTAAAAATTCGAAATTTCAAAAACTTTTGAAAATGGATTTGTATATTTTAGAGGACGTAATTCTAAGCAAACTTGTTTTTAGTTTTTTGAAGGACTAGGTCGATTATTGCCTTGTTTTGGGCCCAAACTTTTTTTGAATTTTTTTTGTAGGTCATAATAGGCCAAGAAATAATCGGTATGCTAAAGTTGAAAAAAATTACCCCCAACCACTTTTGTAGGCCAAAAACCGAATACTGAGCTAAACGGTGATTTTTGCAAAATTTTGTCGTTCAGCGGGCCTTAACTTGAAATCTAAGCAAATTTCAACAGACAACCCAATTCAAAAAATGAAGGTACATGCATTGTCTAATGGAAAAATATAACTTCAACTCATGAAAATGCAACATAATAACAATTTGGGCTTGAGAATCTCAATTTTCTCAAAAAAATCGAAAAATTTGGTGATTTTAATTGTTTATCTCACCTTTATAGCAGATATCGACCTCCAACTTAACTCTGTTTTATACCTATGACATTGAGACATAACATATCAAAAGATAAGGGGTGGGGTCTATCACTGTTTCTTTGCTATAAATCGGTAGAATATATTAGTTTCTCGGGAAAATAAGGGTTTTGTGTCTATATGTCTCCCAACGATGTAGGAATCCATGCCTAGGTAATGCAGGATTGTAGCCACGGTTCACCTGGAAGGTATGGAGAAAAAAACCGGGGTGGGGTATGTCACCCGTTTTTTGCTAAAAATCGCCAAAGTTTCCAAAATACGATGATTTTTTGGAAAAATACAGTTTATGATTTTCTACGTGGTCAGAGGGTTTCCAAATCCATGTCCACTGGTGTCAGGATTGTAGCCACAGTCCACGTGGAAAGTCTGGTGAAAAAACCGAAGTGGGGTATATGACCAATTTTTTGCTAAAAATCGCCAAAAAGCAAAAATAGGCTAATTAAAGGGGAAAAAGTGGGTTTTAAGTCTCCAGGTCGTTCATGGCTCAGGGAATCTACTTCCATCCATTGCTGGATTGTAGCTACTGTACAACTAAAAGGTTTGGGAAAAAACCGAGGTGAGGTCTGTCACCGTTTTTTTGCTAAAAATCGCCAAAGTTGTATTTCCCCCATGTATCACCATATTTTTGCAGTTTGGCGATTTTTAACAAAAAATCGGTGGTATACCCCACCCGAGTTTTTTTCCAAAAACCCTTTAGCTTGACTGTGGCTACCATCCTGACATATTATCAGATGGATTTAGAAACCCTCTGACCGCATAGAAAATCAAAATCCGTATTTTCCCCAAAAATTAGCCTGTTTTGGCAACTTTGGCGATTTTTAGCAAAAAATGGGTGATATACCCCACCCCGATTTTTTCCCCCAAACCTTTTAGGTTAACTTTCGCTGCGAGCCTAACACAATCCGACATGCATTAGCAAATCCTTTGATTACGTAGAAAATCAAAACCTGCATTTCCCCCTAAATCAGCATATTTTTGCAGTTTGGCGATTTTTAGCAAAAAATGGGTGATACACCCCACTTCGGTTTTTTTCACCAAACTTTCCAGGTGGATTTTAGCTACAATCCTGACACAAGCGGACATGGATTAGCAACCCCTCTGACCACGTAGAAAATCATAAACTGTATTTTTCCAAAAAATCATCGTATTTTGGCAACTTTGGCGATTTTTAGCAAAAAACGGGTGACATGCCCCACCCCGGTTTTTTTCTCCATACCTTCCAGGTGAACCGTGGCTACAATCCTGCATTACCTAGGCATGGATTCCTACATCGTTGGGAGACATATAGACACAAAACCCTTATTTTCCCGAGAAACTAATATATTCTACCGATTTATAGCAAAGAAACAGTGATAGACCCCACCCCTTATCTTTTGATATGTTATGTCTCAATGTCATAGGTATAAAACAGAGTTAAGTTGGAGGTCGATATCTGCTATAAAGGTGAGATAAACAATTAAAATCACCAAACTTTTCGATTTTTTTGAGAAAATTGAGATTCTCAAGCCCAAATTGTTATTATGTTGCATTTTCATGAGTTGAAGTTATATTTTTCCATTAGGCAATGCATGTACCTTCATTTTTTGAAGGCCCGCTGAACGACAAAATTTTGCAAAAATCACCGTTTAGCTCAGTATTCGGTTTTTGGCCTACAAAAGTGGTTGGGGGTAATTTTTTTCAACTTTAGCATACCGATTATTTCTTGGCCTATTATGACCTATAAAAAAATTCAAAAAATGTTTGGGCCCAAAACAAGGCAATAATCGACCTAGTCCTTCGCGCCAAAATTGAAAAAGTCACAGCCATTTTAATATCGGGTGTTTTGGCTGAAACAATATTTGAAATGCCCGCCACGCGCTTAAATTCGCGCATTAGCGAAAAAGCAAAAATACTGGTCCGCTTATTTTTTATGATGAAGAAACTAAAATTTGTCCTATTCAAATCCGAGGGTACCACTTCACGGCTTCGCATGGTTAGTTTAAGAATCCAAAGGTTACCAGTCACCAATTCACCATTTAGTTAAAATTAGTTACAATTTAAATTCCAGGCACATGCTAAATCTATATCTTACTACCCTTCAAACTTGTTTTTTTCAATCAATGATTAATGATAGCTGGATATTGCTTTTGCGTAAACTAATGATTCATCAAAACAAATTACTCAGTTTTTTTTGCATAATTGGTTTCGTGGTATGTAAAAGCGGCCAGTTCAGGAAGAAAATTAGATTTTTCGGATAAACATGGTATAAAGACAATAAAAGAGACTCATGCAGAAGAGAGTAAATTACATTGTATTGTTTTTTTTTATTTCCCGTAAGTAATTATAGCTAATCCAATTGGGGAAATAAGAATTTGAAACGTTGCACAGTTACAGGGAATTACGTTTTGATAAGTTTGGAAAGTCCAAATTCAAATCATCTTACTTTATGTAAGCTACCTTGAGAGGTACGGTTGTTCCATGCCTTACCAACCGCATGATTTGATGACTAATAAAAGTTTTAAATTGTCTCTGTTTAATTCCATTGACTATAAACGGCAAAAAGAGTACAATTTCAAACAGATTCATCTACATCTCCCTCGACCCCTAGATGCAATCCGTGCATTATATGCATATGCACGGAATGCCTCTGCGCGACAGAGGAATTATTTTTTTGAATTCTTTCTACGATATTCGCGCCCAGCGATCAATTTCACTTGGAATTGGATCATCTGAACCTTATCATATAAGCAAATTATGCAAATTCTCGCAAAAACATCAAGCATATGAAATTCTCGCAATGCAAATCGCGCAACTTGCACTAATTTTGCGAGAATGTGCATAAGCTGCCTGTCATATGGTTCAGATGAACCAACTCCATGTCAAATTGATCGCTGAGTTCGAATTTCTTGTCGGAATTGTTCTAAAGTTACCCCACTCGACCCCTAGATGCAAACCGTGCATTATATGCATATGCACGGAATGCCTCTGCGGGACAGAGGAATTATTTTCTTGAATTCTTTCTACGATACTCGAGCCCAGCGATCAATTTCACTTGGAATTGGGTCATCTGAACCTCATCATATAAGCAATTTATGCAAATTCCAATATGAGAAAGTTACCATTAATGCTAGCTTATGAACATTTATTCAGAGTGGGTCGGTAATTGCTGGTCCTCATTTAAGTTATTAAAATGATATTGCTGATATTGCTTATTCATTTGAGTATAAAATCCTTCAGTTTATTGTATACTATTCAAATATAGGCAGCGCGTCAACGTAGCATCAAGGACTCCCGTCACAAACAAGTTAATCCCATCGAACCCAAGTGTCAATCTATGTACTACTCTTGCCTCCACACCTACGAATGCTACACGGAATACACGGAGGCTAAAGACAAGATCCTCCGCAACGGTCATCGCTCCATCAAAGCCGCTTGTGCAACAATACGCCAAAGCTTCCTCGGGGTCCCAGAAACGTTTAAAAAAATTACAAACGACTTCATCCATGACATTGTGTTCGACGCAGAACACGAGGATGGACACATTACAGAATACCTGCGGCGACTCCAGTCTCTCTGAGATTTGCGTAACAGCGATGATCAGAATAACTGTTAACGGGCATTCCGCCAATTTACGTCGATCTTTGTTTCTTTTGATATGTTTTTTGATGCATTAAAACTAAATGGATTGGAATATGCTGGATTTAAACCAGGCGATAGGGATGAACATGAAGGTGCCGACATACTACTTAGACCCGCTTAAAATTATTTTTGTTCTATTTTAACATTCATCTGATTCGAGTTTGATTTCTTTATATTTATGTGTCAATTGTATTTATATTGTGTAAATGAATTTACAAACACAATACAGGCAAACGTCATTTTGAAAGTGTCCACTTTACAAATTATAATTTATTTTCACATACATTATAATTGAACTTAAGCATATCATACTATTAAGAGAGAACACCTCATGTTTGTTTGTCGTCTTGTTTGGTTGACTCGACCACGTTGCCAACTTGTGCAGTGCGCTGCTCACACTACTCCGTGAGAGAGGTTTCGCCCTTCTCTTTTTGACCGAGGGGCCAGATGCTGGCAACGCTGCACTGTGTAGTGCAGTACGCTGCTCACACTACTCAGTTTTGCCTTTCTCTTTTTGACTGAGGGAGGCAACACCGCAATGTGTGCAAACGGAGCAATACGACACCTCACGCCGCCTTTTTCATTTTCTTAACACCATGCTCAAACTTAACTGATTTCAAGACCATGCCACCGTAACGGTAACTGCGCCGGGTCATAGGTCAGAGTACTTTGGAAAATAAAGACTCCATGTAGGGAGGCAAATTATTACGAATTTGACCGTTGAATCGAATGGAATAGGCCATTTTGGCAATCGAACGACCAAGTGACCGCGCCACGAGGTCACAGGGAAAAAATGTCGAAATTTTATTTTCACGGGTTATAGATGGTATTTAAGGGTATTTGAGGTGGGGATTCCGAAAATCGCTATGATTTCAACGTACGGTTACTCCGTGACCGTACGACCGTACGAGGTCCAGTGCAAAGAATATCGAAATTTTAGTTAGACAAGCGATCTTTATTATTCAGCGCCGAATAAAATTGTTTTCAATTTTAAAATAATTGTGGAAGGCGCCAAGTCCCCGGTTAGTTACCCCAAACCTGGTGTGGGGTGGAGGCTTCAGGCGTATAAGGGCGAGAAAGGCCTGGTTGATGGGGGGAGGAGGTTTAATGGCTCGAAGCGGCCCCGGAATATGTATCGCCCAGTGGGTGGGAGGAGGTAGCAGGGCACGTAGGGCCCCGGAATATGTATCGCCCAGTGGGTGGGGGGAGGTAGCAGGGCACGAAGGGCCCCGGAATATGTATCGCCCAGTGGGTGGGAGGAGGTAGTAGGGCACGTAGGGCCCCGGAATATGTATCGCCCAGTGGGTGGGAGGAGGTAGCAGGGCACGTAGGGCCCCGGAATATGTATCGCCCAGTGGGTGGGGGGAGGTAGCAGGGCACGAAGGGCCCCGGAATATGTAACGCCCAGTGGGTGGGAGGAGGTAGCAGGGCACGAAGGGCCCCGGAATATGTATCGCCCAGTGGGTGGGAGGAGGTAGCAGGGCACGAAGGGCCCCGGAATATGTATCGCCCAGTGGGTGGGAGGAGGTAGCAGGGAACGAAGGGCCCCGGAATATGTATCGCCTGGTGGGTGGGAGGAGGAGGTATAAGGGCGCGTGGCGCCCCAGAATTTCAATCGCCGGATTGAAGTGTGCAGGAGGTTTTAAAGCGTGAGGCGCCCCAGAATTTCAATCGCCGGATTGAGGTGGGGAGGAGGTTTTATGGCGCGAGGCGCCGCAGAATTTCAATGCCCATGCTCAAACTTAACAGATTTCCATGACCACGCCACATTTCCAAAGCATGCCACCGTAGCGGTCACTGCGCCAGGTCAGAGACTTTGGAAAATAAAGACTCCATGTAGGAAGGCAAATTATTAGGAATTTGAGAGTTGAATCGAATGGAATAGGTCATTTTGACAATCCAACGAACGACCAAGTGACCGCGTCACTAGGTCACAGGGAAAAAATGTCGAAATTTTGTTTTCACGGGTTCTGGATGGGATTTATGGTGAGGATTTATGAAATCGTTGTCATTTCAACGTACGATTTCTCCGTGGCCGTGAAGACGAGGTCAAATGTAAAAAATGTCGCAATTATAGTTTTTGTATTCAACATTTAAAAATTGTTATCAATCAACCGATTGGTGGGGGAGGAGGTTTTAAGGCGCGAGGTGCCCAGGAATATGTTTCGTCCGGTTGGTGAGGGAGGAGGATTAACGGCGCGAAGTGCCCAGGAATATGTATCGTTCGGTTGGTGGGTGGAGGAGGTTTATAGGCGCAAAGGGTCACGGAATATGTATCGTTCGGTTGGTGGCAGAGAAGGTTTAAAGGCGCGGAGCGCCGAGGGGAAGGCTAGTATGTATGTATATTACGTGCAGAGAGCATGCAAAATACTTATAGGTACATATATTCAGTTTAAATGTTTCTTTTATCACTCATAAATTCATTCAAGTTATTAACGTCAGTTTACCAATAAACTATCTAACACCAAATAAATATTTGAATTGGCACAGTACTCGGAGTCCATACCACAAAGAGCCTACGAAGGAATTGTCAATTGGATTGGAACGCTCAGATTTGCGTTGCAAAATGGAATGGATCACATGGAATTGGATAATCTGAGCCTTATCATACACAGCTTGTGCAAATTCTCGCAAAAATAGTACACGTTGAGATTGGAATTGGGTATAATTTCATCTCCCAGGTTTTTTTGCGAGAATTTGCACAAGTTGTGTACGATAAGGCTCAGATGATCCAATTCCATGTGAAATTTTGCTCTAAATATACCCTCTCACCCCCCATCGTCCATCCGTTCATAGCTACGTTTTGCACGGACCGACGATGGGGTGCGAGAGGGTATATTTTGAGCAATTCTGACAAGGTATTCGAACTCAGCGATAAATTTCACATGGAATTGGGTCATCTGAGCCTTATTGTACACAGCTTGTGCAAATTCTCGCAAAAATAGTACACGTTGAGATTGGAATTGTGTAAAAATACACCTATTTAATAAACTATAATTGTATATAAAATAAAATAACGCAATAAGAATTTTACTTATTAGAATCGATTTGATATTAAATTTTCATTTAAACGTAAACAATTTTGACATTAGAAAATTAAAGCGTCAGATTAGATTCGTTTATAGTGTTTCCGTATAGGTCGTCTGCAGTAGCTGCAATGTCTATTTTCTAATTCATTGGCCTTGAGGAAACACAACGGGCAACGATTGATACCACATTTCATTCAGTTTCAGTTTCAGTCAAATTTATCTTGGATACCGCACAGCAACACATGATGCATGCATCCTCATTCGGACGGATATTAGGTTCATCAGTCGTCAATTTCCGTTTTAAAGCTTTCCTTGTTGTCTCCGCCTACCCAAACAAAATTTAAGTCGGTTAGAGTATAATTTTGACTGAGGGGAGGGGGGAGGCTCACCGCAGCTGGCGTAAAATTTCTTGCTAAAACCTCTTTATTCACAATTTCTTCAGATATCTTTATTTCATCAATCGAAATTGGCCTTCCTTCGTCACTCACATCGTCGAATAGCATGATGTGATTGGGGTTCATTACATCATCGCAGGTCCCAAGATATATATTTCCATGTAGTACTTCATGGTTTGCACGCACAGTAACATGGGTTCGCTGCATCTTGTTAATAAAAAAACACTTCTTCCTGAGGAACATCTCGTTCACTACCCTCAATTTTCAACTGGTTACGGTCCACGTGTGTGTTGTAAGTTCCTAATTCAAAATGGTGATAGGTCTTGTAGCAAACCAGTTTCGGGGGAGGATTAGTCACTTCACATGAATTGTGGTCAATCTTATCTTTGTCAACAGACAACTACAAATTTAATGAAAAATAAAATTAGAACATCTTTCATATTTATAGTCGTGTAAAAACATAAACTTGAATGAACAATTCACTTACTTTAGTTTCTGGGGTAGGAGAATTAGTTGCAACCTCGGGCATTATTATTTGTGATGAACGTGTCATCGTTCAGCTACAATAAATATATATGATAGTAAACATATAATTATTCGACAATATTTGTTACAGTAACCTCATAATTAATGGTATAACTTTGATTCTAATCATCGCCGCCAGAAATACACCAGTCATTACAAAGTCGACTATTAATTGTTTTGTCATTAAATTCACCAACCATTCTCGAAGTCCCAGTTGCAACCCGGCTTAGACTTTTCGTACGTCGACTTAAATCTTCCGACTGAGTGTCATCAAAATTTAGAGTTCCAGAGTCGGTTCGGTTTTGGGATTTTTTTGATCCGGTACGCTGCAAGACCGCATGTCCTTGGTCACAATCCATCTCTATGGATATTTCGTTAGGACAGCTTTCACCTCCAGCGGCCCTGTAAGATTCGTTTTAATTTAAGCAAAAAATTGTAAAGCTATGATTAGCATCAAGTGGTTGGTGAGGTTGCTAACCTTACCAAATGCAATTATATAATAATATATTCCAACTAGTTTACTTACGGACGTCGTTGCGTATCATCATGTGCGTCAATAAGTCGCGATAATTGGGGTGGTGTGGTGTGGGAGGGAGTTTGTGGGGGTGTAACTTGAGGCAGAACAAGCTCATCACGCCCGGTATGAGTTTGATTGTTTCCATCGTCAACTGTCCAATCCCACTATGATCAAAGTCCGGTACAACATGATGATCGTCCTCTGGAACGTTTCCAGCTGCACACATTGGTCCGTTTCTTTTAAATACTTCCTGTTTAATCAAAATGAGCAACATTAATTACATCGTTCATTCATTTGATCTTTATTAAAAGTATAATAAGAATTAGATTATACAATTGGCTGCCGAGCCGGCCCCGGGTTTGTCTTTTTCGACACCCTTCCCTGTTTAAAATCAAACTAGAATGTAAAGTAAAACCATACAACCCAATTATGGTTGAGGAATTAAAATTAATGACAGGTCACCATAAGAAATACATACAAAAATGTCTTTAATTTTAATTCCTCAACCATAATTAATTAAGCCTTTAATTGTTGTATACTCATCAATCTGTTGGAACTACTGTACAATAGAATAAGTTAATACGCACCCGGCGAATTTTTTATCCTGTTTCACTACACCTCCCTGATTTAACTTTTGTGACCTTTGTATTAAATGAATACTACTAATTAAACAAGCATGAAAGCAAAATTAAAGCCTGCTGATGAAGGATTAATAATAATGTTCAATTTTATTTACCGACGTCGTTTCTTTCTCGAAATTACACAACCCGATCTTATTTTCGCCATATCCTCAACGGCTTTAGTTTTAGCGTTTCTGGGGGACAAAGTTGGAGATCTAATTGGAGTGTGATCACTTAAACTACTGCCTATATTTTCATCCCTCTATAAAAATAAATGCGCATCAAAGTTGAATTTTTTAAAAGAAAAGTAATACAACAAGAAATTTCCTACATCAGCACCACCCTCACAAGGAACGTCAGTTGTGTTATCCGACAGAGGGTTTTGAATTTCATTGTTCTCGTCCTAAATGAAATAACAGAAATAAGTTGTTGATATTGCATAACAAGATAAATCAACTAATAAAAAACGACCTCGGTAGTGAGTATATGAAGAGAGACACTGCTGGCTTCAACCTCTATCGTATTGTTCTCTTGTTTGTCCAATTTTACAAAGTATTTGGACACCACAACTCCCACTACGGTTGCCTTATGAGCCCTACCCTTAACGTTAACACTAACTTTGTCACAACCTTGAAATCTGACATATTTATCGAAAACGTGGCTGTACGAAACTTGTATTTAATAATTCTTATGTGCTAGAGTTTCGAAATATATAAAAATATTTCAAATTTCTGCTTACTGGAACTTTGAGAATTTATTTTACATTTCCAACCACATATGTAGTAAATACGACGCACATTGAGAGGAGCATGCCTGACTCGAATAATTTTACAAGTTTATAAAGCTAGCCCAGTCTGTCTCGTGAGATGGTTGTAGTTCGGCAGGTGGCGCTAGCAACGCCAACCCTAACGTTGTGGTGCCACCAAAAATGTCCCCTTAGCCCCCCACAGAGAGAAATTTAAAAAAACGTCAGGCTCCACACGTCTTCTTTCCTTTAATGCTTTCCTTGCATATTCACGTGGTGCACGGATTGACTGTGGGGGGCGAGGGGGTTAATTTTGAACAATTTGGACAGGATATTCGAGCTCAGCGTTGAATTTCACATAGAATTAGATCATCTGAGCCTTATCAGAGACTGCTTCTGCAAATTCTCGCAAAAAATAGTACCAATTGAGATTTAAATTGGGTTTAATTTCATATGACAAGTTTTTTTGCGAGAATTTGCAGAAGCAGTCTCTGATAAGACTGATGATCCAATTCTATAAGAAATGTATCGCTGAGTTCGAATATCTGGTCAGAATTACTCTAAATTAACCCCCTCGCCCCCCATCGTCGGTCCGTTCATAGCTCCGTTTTGCACGGGCCGTGCAAAACGGAGCTATGAACGGACCGGTCTGGACGGACTGGATTTTCGATTTCTCTATAAAAATTAATTTATTTTGGAAAGAAAGTTTCAAAATTGCTTTCACCATGTTTTTAATGGTACTTTTGGTCGAGAAATTAAAAAATGGAGCCAATCTTGCAAGAAAACCACCCCCATTGAAGTTACATCCACTTAATTAAAGTTTTGGCGGTTTCGACTCCGTCGCAAGCATTGACATTGATATTACGCAATTTTTAAAAGTTAAATAAATTTAAGACGACCTTTTAATTATCTTAAATACATATCTTAAATTAACTTAATTTAAACGGACTGATGAATTTATATGCAAGTGAATTTATATGCAAGTGGTGGGCTTTGCTCGCTATGCTACCCTTGGACATACTTTTCACACTAGACGAGCATAGCTGGGTGGAACGCCTATTTAGTCATTCAAATAAATGCAAAAACTGAGTCCAAAGATTTTCAATTTTGGAGCAGTGAACCCATTTTAAATGACCCCATCCTATCAAACTGATGCAACAAAGTATACTTACAACCTCCTTTACCCGGTCAGTTTTATTGTAAGCTCGCTTGGTTGAGGTAGGAAAGGTACGGGAATTCATCAAACGCCACACTTGGCTTAAATCACATAGTAATGTTCTTTACAAAAAAGGTGATTAAGTAGGTAATATGCATCTTAATGTAAACAACTCGTATATAACGCCACAGTTGAAGAACATCCTCATTTTATTCATCTCGATTAATACACATGAGCAAATATAACACAAAAAGGATAAATAATAAAAATCTTGCAATAAAAAATATTAAACGACTAATATATTTTACAAACCTACATAATTTATATTTATGCTCCTTAAACCTGACACGCTGGTACCAATAATTCAAACAGCTATTTAGTCAATGATATAGACCTACACAGTGTCTGTTATTTCCGAGTGGTTGGACATGATAATATTACGGGGGGTTAGGCCTGATTTCATCCAATTTCTTCTCAAGATCTCCCAGCTTCCTTCGGACATCATTCACCTCATCTTTTGTATGTTTCTCTATGTAGGCTTGGCTTGTAATCATAACCTCAAGGTTTTGAATATTTTCTCGTAGCTGGTCATGCTCCTTTTGATGCTGCTGGTCTTGATACCGTTTTTCATCCTATTGTTGGTCTTGATACTGTTTTTCATCCTTTTCAAGTTGGTCCATGCGCGTCCTAATATCGGCGTCCGAAAGCTTTTGGCTCAACAAGGCTAACGAAAAGAGAGCCCCACTACCACTAATCAGGCCTGTAATTGAAATGCATGGGATTAATACAATTCCATGAACAATTCTATATATATTCGATGAAATACTCCCACAAACTTACCAAAACTTAGTGTTTTCGCCAAAGCTGGGAATTTAGAACTAAAGTTGCTCATCATTTTTAGGATTTCAAACAACGGACCGCTCATAATCTAAAAGAGATGCACCAAACTTTGTTTATTTTAAAACAGCTATACACAGATGAGCCAACTCACCACCATAGATATATGGTGAGGGGCACCGTCATGGATTGAAAACCAGAACGCAGAGCTCCGCTCGTTGATCTGATACTTGTTGACGTTAAAGGCTAATTTTACAATTGTTTTTTTCAAATTTTACAGAGCAGTACGGACGGTGGAGACGACTGGATAGTCGAATCCAGGCCGTACCGGCCGATAGGCCGTACCAGGGGGGTCAACCGTACACTAGATAAAATGGCAATTCAGAATTTTTCAGAATTTAAAATTTTTTGATTTTTTTTAGTTTTAAGCTAGAAAACAGTCATTTAAAATATGAAAGATTTTGTTTCGCGGATTTGCTGCCAGCATTGTGTCAAATAAGTATGCACGGTACGAGCATGCATTGTTATTTTACCAGGGTCTTTTTCAGTCAAGTGTAAATACTGTGAATGCATAATCGGACATCGAATTCAAAATTCCTCAGAATAAAAAAATATGTGTTGCGTATTACGAACATATGTGGGGAAGGTTAACCAATTTTAGAAACAAATGATTAAACTTAATGGTGGCGAAACTTCAGATGTGATACCTCGCGATAATTTTTGAGACTTTAACGCAGCCAAAAGCTGTGCTTAACTGAGAACCATGAGATCTCTCTCACCTGGATTTTTCTGAAAATCTCACTCGACCGATAATTTCATGAAACTAAAACTTTATTATTTATGTAGGTACTAAAAATCCGCCACATTCAGTGTGTGTGAAAGGAGCCTTCTCCGTTTAAATATTCTGCTTGGCCCTCAGAAAAGCGCTTAGATATAAAATTCATATCAAATTTAGCATTAAATTTAGCATTATATTCCGCCAATATTATTCTTTAATTAAACGAAAAAAAATCCAAAAAAAACCATAGGCCGTACACAGCACAGGAAATCCAGGCCGTACAATGTCTGGCGACGGCTCTGGTATACAACTAGCTCTTCTTCTTATGGTTAATTTCAGCACGTTAGGATACAATAATAACAATAAAAAAGACATGCTAAATTTTCATACCTTTTCCTGACAAAATGTATGAATTTTCGCATAATTTTATCTTCCTTACCTGCTGACCTTTGACCTTGACGAGTACCACACCTCGAATCCAACTTTGTACGCAAATATTAATTTAAAATCGGGAGCAGGGAAAAGAACGTGTCGATCAGAACAAGTGAGCAAAACGTCTGATTCACAATTCCCGCAAAGAGTCTCAATCCGTGCCCCTGCTTTCTCCCGCAATGTAAATATTCTCACACTCACTTTCCATAGCCGATGCATGTTTATTCATTAGCTTAACTGCGTAAGGTCACTCAATTGATCCGCCAACAATAATTTCAAGAAATGTACGTATTTACATAGAAAAGTTGAGTAGCAAATTGTACATACACATTTATCTGATAGGCATTAGGCGAACTATGCTCGACGCGTGTACAAGAACAGACGTGCAAAATTGAGACTGGTAACCTGTATATTCTTTATTCAAGTGTCTTTCCCAATTCATCGCATACATTGAACAAGTTCAACTACAATGTTCTACCATTGGTGACACAATATTTAAACCATTTAACCTAATCTAAAACTATTCTATTCGTAATAATACATCGTAAATATTATTATATTAATTAATAGTATAGATAGTCATCTTCTCGTTTTTCCTCGATAATCTTTAAAATTTCATCTTTATACTGTGAATATGAGCATTTACTCACATAAAGTGTTCTGGGTAGCGAATTCCAAAGTAATTTTGTCCTATATTGTAGCGATTTGCATATTCTACAGTCAATCTGGTTTTCTGCAGTATTGGGATGCAGATCTGCCTAAAAGATGCAAACAAAACCAAATTTTCCCGTCAAAATTTCCAGTGGCAGTAGTGAAATGAAAGTTGTCGAAGGGGGTGTGCGATGCGAAATGGTAATGTGTGCTTTTGTGATGTTAAAAACTTCGTGAAAATAATATGGACGATGCTACAACTTGAAAGGGGGAGGAGATACTTTGGAAATGTTAATGTCACTTTAGTCACAATGAATTACTAAAATGTTACAAATTAGGATCGAATTGACTCTCAGGAATATATAAATTTAATTGCATGAAGAAATGACTTGTTGACTCGTTGGAAGGCCGAATGTGGTTGCACTCGAAAAGAGACGGCAACCTGGACATGAAAATGACGCAGATTGTACTTGCATACATAAGTACATATACATATTGAGAAGTTTGCATGAAAATTGGATACATTAATATGGAGTCAGTACTGAACAAAAGTCTCCTAGTTATAATTGACTCAGAAAGAGTTAGTTGTTTCACTCTTCAGATTCAGGGAATAATCAAAATTGATTTAATAGTCAAATTCATTCGCAACTTTATTTTTTTCATGTAAAATTAATCTAGTCTCCTCTATAAAATTCACTATATAAACCCTTAATCCCTAGATTTAGCAGTTTCGTACATTAGCAGGGAAAAATGTGTACGGAAGGATAGCCATGAGGAGAAAGCAACTTTGTAAACTCAGTTCCAAGTAAATACCTCAGTCAGGCATTCATTCTGTGACCGGTGACTCGTCCTCAGAATCCTCCTGTTCAGAATTGTAAATGTATTTCAATTTTAGCGTATTTTTATAATTATGACCATGTCATTGTCTTCGCCGTGAAGCTCAATTATGCTTATTCTCAGTCTATCTATTTTACTAAGATAATCTTTCCTTTTAACATCATTAGACTAATTCAATTATGTATGTAACCTTTATTTGAATGTGAGTTGACCATTTTATCTGTATTTCCTTGCTCAATTCTCAGAACTCTCTTTAAGTTTGTACCTTTTTCCAAGTCAGTACTTTTCCGTAAAATCTTGTGTAACTTTTGTCCTTCCTCGGTCACTCACACGTACTCTATCTATAAATAAGGGTGCATTTTCATCCTCGTTGTCATTCTGCAATTACCTGTACTGTCACTCTGTTTATTTTGTCACCATAGTCTTAATTTGCCCATTTTTGTAACTTACACATTTTTATGACAATACATTCATCAAGTGACATTAGTAAAGTTGCCTCACTCACAATCTGTCCATTCTTACACTTTGGACAGATCCATTTCTGTGCCGCATCATCATACCGCACAGAAACTCCACTCATACACATTTCTGTGCAATCTCGCCATCCGCACAGAAACTCTGCCGTTCAGTTTTTTACCATCACAAACCATCCACAAACTGCGAAACACTAACTTTCATACACTTGCTCGTTGGGAGCCAACATCCCCAACATTTTTGGTCTCGCGAACCGGATGTGAAACCCGGTGAAAGTGTGAAAGTTTCTGCCGAGAAATTCAGTGCATAATTTCTGTGCACTACCTGCTCGAGCACAGAAATCAACAGAGTCTCAATCTGCCTCCAGCCTTGCAAACAGCTTCATGTCCAAGGCTGGTGGAACTGAGGACGAAGCACGGCCGCTACATATACAATATCCCGTTTTTTGTGGAAACAGCTCGACGATGTTTTTTAAAAATTTAGTCAATTCAGCCATTTTTGTAGAAAATCCTTCGAAATTGATCAAAATGTTTTCCTTGCTTGTGCAACAATGTACATATATGTATGTAGTTGGGTTATATTCACAATCTATTGGGGAAACTTTAAAGTTTTCATCCAATCCAAGCAGCAGAATAAGGGATTTGGGAAGTTGCAGTTAAATTGCGCATTACCGTAAAGGCGGAACCATTCCAATTTGTAGTTGCAGTTAAATTGCGCATTACCGTAAAGGCGGAACCATTCCAATTTGTAGTTGCAGTTAAATTGCGCATTACCGTAAAGGCGGAACCATTCCAATTTGTAGTTGCAATTAAATTGCAGGGTATGAATGTTCTTTTCTGACATGAATTATTAACATAAATTCGTGAATTCGTAAATTCGTCATCCAGAAATATTCCCTCCTCCCACAAAGTCATCTCAACTCCTTCCCCATAAGAATAGCATTGGTCAGGATATTTGGAGAAATTCCTGACTCACTTAAAATCGTCTCAAGTTGGAGCCAAGTCATCCAGAAATATTCCCTCCTCCCACAAGGTCATCTCAACTCGGTCCCCATAAGAATAGCATGGGTCAGGATATTTTCAGAAATTCCTGACCCACTTAAAATCATCTGACTTTGGACACAAGTCATCCAGAAATATAATTGGTTTTTCAAAAATTTCTCTGTCAATAATACATAGTTAGTCATTAGTTCAGTCTGTTACATATTATGCAAATGATTCCTTTAGTCAAGACTAAATTCAAAATTCCTTTTTACTTCATTTTACTTATTTTTTTTTTAAAAAAAGAAAGCGAATCCTTGTAATCATTTTAAATCCAATTGTACCTTTATGGGCCTCTTGGCCCACAGAAAGGCGGCCAATAAATCAATCAATCAATCAATCATCCAGAAATATTATCAATCATTGAAAATCACTGATGCCTGGACTGGTTAGTTTCTAGTAGTTCAATTTTGAGTTCTTATGGATTTGAGTGAGGTGGAAATATTTCCGGCCAAGTTCTCGTCATTTTTAATTGATTTAGGTTAAGTCAGGAATTTTATTCTTTTTCCTGACATCCGTTATTGATATATGTTCTCATCAGTGATTTTCACTGATAGCCTTAAATCAATCAGTGAAAATCACTGATGCCGGCTAAAATGCTACCATTTTTGCCATGGTATGAATGTATGAATGGGAATGAGGGGAATTGCAGACTTGACGAAGTTAAGAATGACATTCGGGAGGTAAAGGGGGATTGCAGACACATGCAAAGCTTGTACATGGACTTAGTTAAACTAGTTTCAGATTATAAGTCAAAGTAGAAGTTTGTTTAATAGTCCTGGTGCTACTTTTCTCAGCTTGGATTCTTGCCGATTCATTCTCCAGATTTTTCGATTGTACTTATTCGGGTGTCATGTTCAATTCTGCCATTACTAAATGTTTGTTATTTATTAGGTTAAGACTTGACAGGTGATTGTTGTCGTGCTACCAATTTTAATAAATTCAGCCACACATTTTGTTTATAAATCACACCAGCATTAAGTTTTTAGCCCGACCCAGGGGTCTGCCCGTTATTCACCATCTCCCAAAGGCTCCAGTGACAGTAGTGACGTGCTTTTTGACACTGGAGGAGGTGTATCACGGGTGTATAAAAGATCTCGCTATCCATCATGTTTCCCATTGCGACAAATGTAATATCGCCGTGAACATGCAAGCTGTCATTTGTTTTAAGTGTCGGGGTTATGGCTGGTTTTTTATGCCTTGTTAAACTTTTCAATTGCATTCAGCTACCAAACAAAAGGAAGAAAAACAGGCCCACAAAGGAATGAAGCGCACAAAAAGACCTTGCTCATCGACAGACTCTGATCTTTCAACCCTGAATAATGAGGATTAGATTGCTCAAAAATTGATATCGAAAATAAATTTAATTATAAGAAATGACATTATAAAAAGCACTGTAAATTTAAATTACAACCAATAAATGAACTGTCGTTAGCTGCTTCATAGCTATGAAAGTAATTACATAAGTATCCCACATCTTATTCTGTCATATTTTATTTTTCATAAGTTTCATATTTCTGTACTAAACAAAATCACTTTAATTAAACTTTAATTACCGAATTTTTTATCTGCATACCTCATTTACCTCCTCTCATACCACACTCGACGGCCATGATTTAAGAAGCAATATGCCAGTGAAAAATGAAAATTAAATAACTAGCAATATAGTCCTCTCAATTCTGATGAACCTGGATGCAAATCAATGATTCGGAGTCTCATATTCTCCAATTAAACTCTGTAGTCATTTTTTAAGTCATTTTTAATTTTCCTGTATTTTTATGACGAAGAGAAACGTTAGGTCTTGAATTCCACTAAAGATTCCAATACTTAAAAAATGCTATCATATTAAAAGTGGAGAGTACTTCCAATCCGAAAAGCACGGCGTCAAATGTCAAATCTACTACTCTAAAAATTTTACTAACTAATCATCCATATGCAAACTTATGTGCGTTCATCTCTACAAATTGGTATGTCCTCCATTTCCATCTAAGCATGACAATCATTGAAAGTATACGCCCACCGTTATGTACCCCTCGTTTAAATGATGGTCATGATGTTCAGGTTTAATCTTTAATATTTATATTAGTATTATGTTCGTTCTGGAAGATAAGTTATGTAATCGACCTTGGGGCGAGGGGGTGGGGACAGGAATGCCATCAGTTGTCATCCGTCCAATGTTTTGGCACGCCAGTTTGTATGTAAATAAGCTGACTTTGCTTAAACCATGCATGGCGACAACTCTTTTTTTTCGTTCTTGCTCCTACCGTTTCACACCCCGTCGATGTGGCGATGGGTGGCAGTTGATCTGACTGGGTTTTGCTCCTCCGGGGTCACCCTCATAACATGGTTATGATGACCCCTCTCATGCGAATTATTCCTCACATGCACCAGATTTAACTTCTCACCCTTGCAGAGGCTCCACCCACAGTAATCATTCATGATTCGCATGATCATATCATCATGCACCAATCTCACCCTTGCTGTCGCTCCTCCGACAGTAATTATAATTTCTGGACACCCCATAGGGCGGCTGAGGTCACGGGGCAACTTATCTGAGGTCAAGGGGCTATCAGGGGGTCGCTGTAATTTTTTGTTCAGTTTTCAGCCAGATTCATCCTGAGGAAGGTGAAACATTTTGATACATTCATTTTGCCCCGTTAGTGTGATCCAAGTACCAAAAGGAGCAGCAAAAGTAGAGGCAACTTTGGTTTTGCCACTTTGGTTTTGGAATATTTGAAAACGAAACCCTTGCAATATTTCTCCTTTGCTCGGGTCTTATCTTCGCGTAATTTTCCTACCTCAGTTCCCTTAAAGTTCATAAGGAAATACGCCACGTGAGCAAGCCGGCTTCGATACGAACTTGCCGGCAGGTTAGTATCGAAAGATCTCGCCATTCTTTCCTTCATCGCAGGTAACTTACTGTAGTTTCTTCTTGGTTGACGTGTACCTAATTGACAATTTTATTGACCCATACAGTCGATATCTCATGGCTTTTTGATAAGGTCCCATCAAGCAATTGAACTTCCACAGACAGCTAACGCAGCTCAGCGCTTACTTGCATGGTTAAAATCCCTGTAAGATAATATTTTTAGGTAATTTCCGCCTGATTGTTGGTGAGTCAAAAACTTATTTTCTTGTTTCGGTTTTAAAAATGTCTCGCCTCTATCGCCCTCTTTACAACGACGGGAACTATTTCGTCGTTTCATTCTCAACTGACAACAACGGAATCACTCGCTTATTCTTGTTCTATGAATTAATCTCTACAATTTCGGCTCATTCTAACGTTAGCAGGTTGTGTTCGCTCGAGGGCCCGGAACTTTTTGTTTCGAAACTTGTAGATTTTTGGCCAACTTTTTCAACTGCTGGCAGGGTGAAAATTGAGGACCGCCCGTCCTGTTCTGGGAAGTTGGAAAATTTAAGATTTTGTAAATTGTCAATGTCAACTAAGTAAATTTAATTGCAGGTTTCGTTTACTGTTGGCAGCACCGGCTAGTTAATATTTTGCAGGAAGATGGCTGGCTTCTTGTATGAAATGTTACGCGGTGGGGAAAAACAATTGTCAATCGGCGTGTATTCGGAGCCTATGTCTATGGACGGATGGACGCAAGGAATTGTAAAAATAAAAAAACCACCGTGTCAAACAGTTGAGGAGGTTGGTTTGCAGTACAGAGTTTTCATGGGTGGTGAAGTTTTCTCCACTCAAAACTGTGAACATCCCTGTAACCTGAAAATCTTGCTGCAAGATTGTATTTTCAAGGATCCCATCGAGGACAGCACAGATAATAGTAAATTCGTAAAAAAAATATCGGCTGGTGCTCTGCTTGATATCCCATTTTGGTTGAAGTAAGTATTTCTATAAACAACAACTTTATTTTATGCAAATAGTAATAATAATAACAGTATTTTTATTGGCACACGGTATTATTTCATATAATTGTGTTATATTATGCTGAATTAATTATTCTAGGAGGAAATCTGAAAGTGCCACGTGTCCAATAATAGGGTCTCTTTCGCTGACAAACACTTTCCATCATCAATATATGGCTATTAATCTAAGACACAATGACCAAGTTATTACACCAATGAGACTCCTTGCACCACGTAAGCGACCTCGTGACGATGGTACGAATTGCGTAACCCCCGTTTGTGAATCCGGACTACTCCTGGAGAAATCAGTACGTACGTATTGTTACTGTATTACTATATATATTGACGCACTTGTTTTAGCAATGCTGTATTTAATTTATATTCTCAAATTCTTTAGGGCTAACCAGGGTCGCTAATCCGCAGTAGAAATGAAGTCTGGAACATTGTTTTTGAGCCAAGATTTCACGATTTTTGCCTTATGCGCTGGTGCTGAGTCTTGTATGAAGGTCCAAGGCTTTCCGTTGAATATGGTTTCGTTGAGGGGCTTCACCACGGGTTCCAGGACGAATTTTTTGAATTTTTTTCGGCGACCTTGACCCCTTTCTAGACGAAATGCAACGGCGCCTTGCCTTTTTCGCTCACTCCTGCCCAAGCCATCACTGAGCCAGGATGGTGTGACCTTTTCACCTTGTGAACTTTTCATCCTGTGACCTTTTCATCTGGCATAGATTGGGCCATTTTGTTTATTAAAATACTCATCCGTGTTGAAGATATCCTCCTTCGTAAAGAGGATGGAAGACGTCTTTTCTTCTCCGTACCGCTTGAGGAGCGCTTTGCATTTTTTGACCCTAGCTTCCTTTTGGGGAATTGTTAACATGTGGCATTTGCCACGTTTTAGAGCCTTCATACCAAGGTCCAACTTTAGGGGTCTGGTCATCGTCGATTTCGAAACCTTCATTTGTAGAGCCAACTTTCCTTGGCGGCGGCGTGGATTTCTTCTTATTATCGCCTTCAGCGCTTTCAACATGCTCGGTGTCTTCTTTGACCTCGGACGACCGGAACTTGGACGTACTTTGGTAGACCATGTCTCTAGGAATCTTGTAATTGTTCGAGCAACCAATATAAAATTGACTTTTGAGGTTTTCATAGCCTTTACAATTTCGGATTTTCGGACGCTTCTAACAGAGCCAAAATCTCCAAGCTCTTCTCATTCAAAATTTTAGCCGCTAGAAATATTTAAAGTGAATTAAAGGTCCAACATTAAAACGAATTCATCTTAATTATAAATATCGCATCACTAACTCTTCCGGGGTCAGGCTATCGTGGGGAGTGGGTCAGAATTATTTTTATACGGTTTCCAGTCGGTGTCTGGATTCATAGCGAATCCAGACACCGCTCTATAAAAGTTGATAAAAAACTTCTCACCACCTCGCGACCACTCCTCCTTGACCTGAGATAGAAGTTAGTCAGTGACCTCGGCTTGCCTCTAGGGGCCTGCAGAAATTAGAATAATTTTGGGTGGAGCCTCTGTAAGGGTCAGAAGTTGGCTTTGCTGTGCATATTTATGAGAAAATATTTCGCATGACATGGTCGCGGCGGCTGATCTGAGCTCGGACGAGCAAAATTGAGGTCAAAGCTTAAATCCCCGTCGCCAAATTCATGGAGGATGAAAGGGTGGGGGTAGGAATGAAGAAAAGGAAAAAAATAACGAATTTCTGCTTAATGTCTATGCACTGAACAAGTTAAACCGGCCAGGATGATGATTTAAAGGCAAATTTGGGAGGTGAACTTTTACATGTATCTTGACTTTGTATTTTTTATAATCGAAGGCGCAAACTTAATATCCACTCGTCATACTTCCACCAGCATCCCCCACAGCCTTCCACCACATTTAAATGCACAGTTGAAATATGTACATATTTACGTTCTGGGTTCTGCATACATATGTGTAGATGAGTCTCACTTTGCCTCATGCACCTCGAGGAGCAGGTTTACTGCCTGCTTTGGGATTTCTGTACCAAGAGCAGCCCGGCACAGAAACTCGTCTCCCGTTGGAGAACCAACTATGTTGCCCAACTATGTCTAACTACTCAAAAAACTCCAACTTTAAGAAACAATTTTATGGCGAAGAGTCAATGTTTGCAGGGGTCCCCCCTGCCAACACTACCAAGCTGTATGCGTCTATACTAGAGTGGATGTATCTACTGTAAAATAGGAATTAATTAAATTTTGAGTCGAATTAATTAAGAAGGCTCTGGACTCGTCAAAATGATCTCCATCAACGAAAATTATTCCATTTTGTCATCAGTTTTTACATATATGTACATATATTGAAGAAATTGCGAGAAAATGAAATAGTTTTCGGAATATTTAATTTCCCCTCAATACTTCCGAATAAAATACCCTAATTTCCGAACCAGAATTTAATTCTGATTACGAGCATGACTTTGGTTTTGGTGTGGGACCACCCCTTCTCACTTATTTTTTAAAAACTTCAAAATGATGCGCATCTCAGTTGGAACCATTCCTACCAGTTTTTAGCGGGTTGGGCAAATTAGAATGATTCCAATTGTGGTTGATGTGCCTGCTCTATTTTCCTCTTGTCTTATCAATTTCGAACGTTTGTACATTTTGCACTACTGAGCTAAGTTGAGATTCTTGGTTTCTGTTTGCCCAGACCAATCACAAGTAGTTTACGAATTGAAAGTTTCAGAGTTGCAATGGAGTGTAGAAAAAGGAGGAGTGATGGAGGTACCGGACCGGAGGTTAGTTGACAATTGGAAATTCATTATTTTTGTTGTGGTCTTTTACTTTCGGTGTCCAGCCAATTTGGTGCCTGCAAAATAAGGGCCGTGTTTATTTTAATTTACAGGTTTCTACTACCAAGAAGGGTCGTGGGCGCACTCAAGACCTTCCAGTCCTTCCAGCGTCGACCAGAACGAAACGAAAGGTAACTGGCACTTCGGGAACGTTCATAAATTTCATAACGCAAAAATCGGCAATTTTTTTAGCCCACCCACCCCCTTTAACATGTGTCACATAGGCACGATATCATTGGAGCCTTGGAACCCACCCACCCCTCCTCGCGTTATGAAATTTATGAACGTTCCCTTCCTCCTTGTCCCCCATGTAAAATTCAGTTGAATTTTCCAAATTTGAAAGACAAATTGTGTTTGCAGATTCCCGAGTGTGATTAGTCGTCCAAGAAGAGGAAACTGGTGCAGACCACATCAGGTAGAAATTTAATTGATGATATCATTTTGTCGCGTCAGGCGTCATCTTTAAAGAAACGAGTAAGTATTAAGGAAGTACTGTTATTAACCTTTCACTTTATTTCTAGCGGTTGAAATTTCGACGGAGAAGAGCTCGGAAATTTTGGCTTTGCTAGAGGCTTCCATTTTTCAGAGTGCGCATATGGTCGCATTTAATAAATCCATTTCCCGAGAGCTAGGGTTTCGGCCTGGTGGTGCAGACCTGGCCACTTATCGGGATACCTGCACAGGTGAGCATAAGGGCACCAATGACTGGTCATTCTTGAAGGCAATTAGTGGACACACACACTAAATAAATAAATGTGACATTTTCATCTCTAATTAATTATAGGGTACATACTGGCGCACAAAATTCAAGTCGAAACTTTTAAAGGAATGACCTCTGCGGATGCTCTGAAAGCTTTACACAGCTTTAGGTTCGACTCTTCATCGACAATTCTCAGCTTGCAAAAGCTTTTAAACTGGTATAACCCGTCGGACTGGAGTTATAGCTTCTGCGGAGAGCATTTTTCGTCAAAAACGAGAAATTTTTGCCACCTTCAGAAGCAGCACACGGTCAATTTGTAGTAAGTATAAATATTTAACTTTGACATGATAGATGAGCGAATGCTTTAATTTCCAATTTTTATTTTAGTTCAACTAATACGTCTGCCGATCTGCAGCCCTTGGTGCCAGGAGATGATGTGCCACCAGGTCATCGAGACATGGATAGCGAGTAAGCTTTGTGAAATGCATTCTAATTACGAGTATATTTATATTTTTCTAAATCAGTTAGGCATCTCTGCGCTTCCTAATATTAGTTGTATGCACATACATATTTTGATTGTACTTGTGCAGGCGAGACTCCGGTGGGAAACTGGACCAGAGTTCCCCACAGGTTCCGTCCCAAGATGATGTGTCCCAGCAGAGAGTTGAAGTCCCCGAATAAGGAGCTTCCACACAACCGGATGTTGACCTCGGGTCGGTACCATTTCCGTTGACCCTCTCTCTCTCTCTCTCCCTCTCCGTCTCTAAAATAATATAAGACTTAAATGAATTGATGGACCATGTAAGTTATTCTCAGTGCTCAGAGGTCATTTGAACTAACCTGTGTGCTTTGGCTTACCCAGTGACGGTGAAGTCAACCGGATGGTTGGAGTGGCTACTGAAGCCGTGGCTTGTCCAGCAGGTTCTCATTCATCGCCTTCGTCCCCTTCTCCTCTCAATGAGACTGGTGTTGACCGTACGTGGGTAAAATTTAACCTACAGAATCAATTTACTGGATTGCCTCAAAGTTTTCCTCTCCCATTCAGGTTAATTCCCAGTGAAAATTATGGACAGGTCACGAAGGAGGCATCTGTTGGGGAAACAGTCGTCCTTGCGAACGCATCAAAAGGTCATATTACTGGACAAGTGTCTACGTTGAATCGGCCCAATTTAGCAGAATCATCTAAAAATACATGCCCTATTACATTTTCTTACTCTTACATGTCCGGTTAGGCTTTGTCAGAGTGGTCTTAATTTATTTTTTGTTTTTAAATATAAGATTATAATTTTATTATTAACAATTCTGGTTTTTTAGGAACTGATGTGCAAAATATTGATTTACCTGCCCGTTCAGGATATTTGCAAAATGAGGACAGTTAACAAAGAATCCAAGGAGTCTGGATTTGATGCTCTAGTGGCTAAAGCTACGTTTAAAGAAGATCTTAGTGTTGATCCTATTTCTTCTAATCCACTACTTAATGAGATTCGAGGAAAAGTTCGACAAGTCAAATTTATTGTTCGAGAGGATGATTTTGAAGGAATATTCGAATCATACATTAGTGCATTTCTCGCAATGCGTAGCATGCATTTGGACTTTTTGGTACAATCATTTAATTGGCCGCCCACAATTACACTTCCGAAGATACAACTTTGCGTCCTTGATATCTCATTGACCAAGTTCAAACTTAATTTTGTCAAGTCCTTACTTACCTCGTTGCTGAACCTCGCAGTACTCAAATTTGGCAGGTATTTATGACACAAGGTTACAGCATTTGTGCAAATCCGACGCTTGTAACAATACTTAAATCAAGTTGAATTTGCCTCTAGCTTGGGGAACCTGGATCAGGATGTCATAAAGGCTTTAGCGGATTCTAAGGACATGTGTCCCAAATTGGCATGCATTGACATCCAAGGAAAAAACATTTGGAATCCCCTCAAGAGCAGGACCCTTAAGGACATCACTCTGCGAAGGCTTACATCGAAATCTTCTTTGGATAATGCAGCTGTTGTGATTTCAGGTATGCATAAGATTCAGAGCTTAAATTACACAAATTAAGTATTTTATTGCTAAATCGTGTCCTATGTATCTATGAAGGGTTCCAGCATGAAAAACTTGAAAGCCATTAGTTTGTGTCTTCCGAACAGCCGCGGAATATATCAGATATTTGATACCTTTACTCTGCATCCCACTGTGAAGTCGCTAAACTTTGACGTCCCCATTGGGGATGCAGAACTTAGACATATGAAAAATATATTTCCCAATGCAGAGGTCATTAGGTAAATACGGAGCTTTTCATAGAATTTTTTTGAAGAATAATATTGTAGCATTTCTGAGAAAAAACTAATCATTAAATTGGCATTAAGAAGTTCCTAATCTAATACGCATTTTTAGCCCGAGTCAGGGCTTATGAAACCGTCATGTCCGTCTGCCCGTCTGTCCGGGACACGATAGGGGCAAAACGGGTGAACCGATTGAGTTCAAATTTTGCACATATGTATATTAGACAAAGTTAGGAGTTAAGTTCAAAGATGAGCCAAATCGGTCCAGTGGTTGGCCAGTGGGGGTCATTTAGGTCAGTGTTCGCCAAACGGCAATTCGGCAGGTCTTTGCCATTGCCGTAAATGCCGTAAATGCCTAATCCAATGCCGAAATGCCGAATACATATATACATTGCCGAGAATGCCGTAAAATCTTATTTTGGGCGATTTGAGACTCGTTGAATTTTGGTTGTCCGGGTGAATTGAACTCGCGGGCCGTTGGACTGGGCATAGCATGATTCATATTTCTTTAACTACTTTATTTTTTTAAGAAATTTGCTACTACAACTTAGTTTGCCACAAATTACCAAACACTATTTTTAAAAAACATGATAAGAATAATTACTGTGTGGTGTCTGTGCCATCAAACTGTGTCAGTGCCTACAAAGGATTCTAGTTATATATAGGTAAGCAATATATAAAGGTAAGCAAAAACACAATTATACAAAAAACTGTTTGCTGCATTTGTGTTGATATTATTGAGTTTGTTGGTTTAGATAATGACGGATAAATTCGGAACTCCGGGCCCCCGTCTCATTTTGCTCGGATCACAGGAAATACGTAATGAGCTCGACAACCTAGGTGCACAAATTGATTATAATTTCGTTTTAATTATTAAATGAAGGAATAATGCGAAGTGGTCTTTGTAAATCTAGATAATGCGGAAGACTGTACACTCCTTATATTAGACCAATCACTTAATGAGGATGACGACAGTGAGTTGGCAATCTCGGAGGATACTGTCAACAGTTTATTTGGAGAATCAACGGACCAAGAAGTCAGTGATGAAAACGACTCCGACACAGAGCCTCCTGAGCAGCCTCCTGGGGGGAAAAAAGGATTAGGCCGGCAGCGTGACCCAATTTGGAAAAATTTTATCCAATCACCTGAATTTCCTTCAGAATGGGTTTGCAAACATTGCACTTACAAAATTCGACGCCCCAAAGCAGACAGACTACGAAATCACATTCAATCAAAATGCAAGAATGCAAATCCCGGTCGAAAACGTCGTGCAAATTCAAGTTCAGCTGTAGCAGCCGTGTCAGTGCCGATTGGATCAATCGGGTCGGGGCCGTCTGCTTCGGCTGAATCTGCGTCGGAGGGGGAGAAAGATATATCATTTCTTTTGGAAAAACCAGCTAAGCAAAGAAAAATTGATGCGTATTTCTCATCAACATCGGCCAAGGAAAAAGAACGACTAGATCAACTACTCGTTAAATTCATCTGTTCGGCGAATGTTCCTTTCGCTCTTGTAGAAAATAAAGAGTTCCGAGACTTCGTCGCAGCTCTTCGACCAAACTATGAGCTACCCTCGGCCAAGCAACTATCGAATAAACTATTGGACGATTTGTACAATGCGAGCTTCGAAAAAGTAAAGTCCGCTTTGAATGGAAAGAGGGTTACCGTGATGCAGGATGGGTGGACCTCACCGCAACATGAAGCAGTTATTGCTCATTCAGTTTCCTGTAATGATAAGGTGTATTTTATTGACGCAATTTCTGCAGAAGAAGAGAAAAAGTCCGCCAAAAATTGCAAGCAGTGGTTGGAGTCCTGCATCAACAAAATAAGCGAACAGTTTGGGGCGACAACTGTAGCATGCATCACGGACAACTGCAACACAATGGAGGCCACAAGATCGTTACTTAAGAAAGACTTGCCGAACATTCTGACGTATGGATGCAACTCACATCTGTTCAATTTAACTGGGAAAAAGAGGACCCCTGAAGACCTAAAAATTCAAATTGTTCAAGTTCAAAAATATTTTCGAAACCATGATTTTGCTTCGGCTTGTCTCAAAAAACTAAATGGATTGAGACCAGTTGTACCGGGGGACACACGATGGAACAGTCAACTTGACTGTTTTCGCTGCTATGTTGCAAATCAAGCTAAATATTTAGAAATTTCCCGAAAAGATGAGAAAATTCCCGCCGAGATAAAGTCAACATTAGAAAATCCAAAAACGTTTGAAAATTTGACTTCTGCCCTAGCAGTTTTAGAACCAATTGGTAAATCGCTTGACACAGTAAGTAGAAATCGAATTTTGTTTAAAAAAACAAAACAGGTACTGACACAAATATTTTCATTTGGCACTAACACTGTTGTCTTTTCAGCTTCAAAAAAATAGTTCGACAATTGCGGATGCTGTATGGTGTTGGTTACGTAATGAAAAGGAACTTGGCAAGAACGCAGCGGACGAGTATTTCAAACTTCAGTTTGATAAGGGCACCCCTGATTTCGCAGTTGCCGCTTTCATGCTCCATCCCAAATATATTGGTATAAAAAGTATCAAACTGTTCATAATCGTGAGAAGCACTAAACGTTTGTGTTTGTGTAATTTACAGGTTGTCAACTTCCTACTGCTATGAGTCAAAGGGGAAGAAAATGGTTGAAGAATATGGACAACACATTTTTACTAATTGCGTTGGCATTTTTAACAAAAGATGAAACTTTTTTTTCTTCCGAATTGTTTGATGAAAGTATTACCAAAAATCTCAATGCTATTTCCTGGTGGAAGACTGCTCAAAATGATAACCCTCAAAAAATATCGCCCCAATTTTTGGAACTCTGTTCGGATTTATTGAAAATGCCATCCAGCACAGCCGGTTTGGAACGGTCCTTCTCTGTTTTTAATGATACAACCGACAAACGAAACCGTTTAGGCTTAGAGAAAGCCAAAAAGATTGCATTTATTAAACAGTTTCTGTAGACGTATGTCCCAACGGCATTACCAATAAATTTCGGTCTATCAGCGTATTTTCTAAAGTAGTGTCAGTGCCACGAAAGTGTGCCAGCGCCTACAGCAGAAAAGTTAAGCAATTTACGGTTTTAAATCGCTAGTTGTGTTAACTTAATGTATTCGAACTATTTATTGAATTACAAAATGGAATAAAATTTTGACAAAATTGTGTACCGCATATGAGACTTATTATTCTTATTTGTAATGTACAATATCATTACTTGGCTCCTCATTGCACATTTGTTGGGGAGGAGGAACAGACAAAAAATAGACAAAAAAATTGGTGGGATTTTAAACATGGGTTTTTTCCTCAGCAGGGCAGTGTAAACAAACGAAGAGGACGAGCGCAGTGGATCTCTCCTGCACTCGATGGTCAACCGCTCGTCACAAATATCGTCACAACTTGATGAAAACTGAATTTTACACGGAAATTCTTTCAGTTCACGAAAGAAGTCATGTCTTGTGCACATTTTAGCATAGGTGGGAACCCTGGACTCGACTGGCACCTTGGAAGGGTCCCTAGTAAATTGATAAGATATTTACCCGCCTAGGCAGCTATCACCTCCAATAATTCTAGGCTGCTCAAAATTGTCGCATCTGTAACAAATTCATGTTCATATCGAATCTAAATTAACCCCAGATTTAGTCGATTAATAAAATATTTACCCGCCTAGGCAGGTATCACCCCCAATTGGTTTAAGCTGGTCAATATTATCGCATCTGCAATAAATTTATTTTCATTTCCAGTCTAAATTAATCCAGGATTTAGTAGATTAATAAAACACTTACCCGCCAAGGCAGCTATCACCTCCGATAATTTTAGGCTGGTCAAAATTGTCGCATCTGTAACAAATCCATTTTCACCTCGAATCTAAATTATCCCCAGATTTACTAATTGATAAGATATTTACCCGCCAAGGCAGCTATCAGCTCCAATGGGTTCCTGGTAACCTTGCGGGGCAGCTGAGACAACCACCGTCAAAGCCAGAAGAATAACCTATAAGTAAATTTAATAAGACAAAATTTTAGTCAGATTTACTTGTTTTAAGAATATCAGTAATTGTTTTTCCAATTAATAAAACTCAACTGGAACGAGATTCATTTCAGCTGGAACGAGTAGTTATAGTGTGATGAGCAGGAAAATATAAAACTCGTTTGAAAATGAGACAACTTCTTTTATACTTCATACAATTACCATCATTCCCGCATATGTATCTTCCGTGGATTTACAGCACTTTAGGTAAAATTACAGTACCTGTGTCTTTCAAGTGTGAATATTTTTATGTCTTCTATATCTATCAACATATGTACATACATTGGCCGTATACTGGTTAAACTTAAGTGCAAACAAAACCAGAATTAGAGTGAGTGCAAATGATATAAAAATATAAATTGCTATAAATAGGTACTGAGATTGAACGTAATAAACAAATTAATTGCGCCAGGTTTTATTATATGTATGAATTTGGTAAGGATTTTCTTAAATTTATTTATACAACTAAGAGGGAAATATCTTCAATAATAAACGGATTGTATATGTAATTGGACAAGTTTGTTGTTAACCTTGGTTGTCAAGTCTGCATCGCAAATAGATTCGAATTTTTTTCCAAATTTAAACCAGTCCTGGAGATGAGCAGGTTTGCAATTACTTTTTCAAGGTAAGAAAATTTTTCATCTTTATACTCTTGCTAATGATACGAACTCCCAAATTAAATTTAAGTCGTGATCAGCCTCTGCCAATATTTACCAGATGTTGAGCATCACGTATGTACATAGAAAACGATTGGCGATATACCCCAAAATATTTAAAGTAGTTAACAGTGTTAACTTAAAACTAATTGTTACGGCACCGCTCGTGCAGCTAACATATCTTGTGGACTTGTAAGGTCTCATTTACTGTAATTTACAATTACATATCTAAGAAATTTACAATTACATATTTAATATTTACCAGATCCAGATCCTTACCAGATTCATACATATAATAAAACCTGGTGCAATTAATTTTTTTATTACGTTCAATCTCAGTACCTATATATAGCAATTTATATTTTTATATCATTTGCACTCACTTTCAGAAACGCCGCGTCGCCGTCGCCGCCGTCGCATGACGTGACGCGCGCCATCTATGGGAAGTTCATAATCGAAGACTGGCACAATTTTGGGTACGACTACGGACTAACGGCCGCCGCCTGGTATGACGAATTCCTCAAGTTCTGGCCCAAGGTGGAGAAAAAATTTGGGATCGAGTTCTTCAAAAATTGGACGATTTTAATGAAAGCCGGAGAAGCCGGGTATTGCACCAGGACGGTTTAACTGTGGCAAATTGTCTGGTCCAAAGAGAGGAAAAGTCTGGTTGATCGACGGGGTTATTGAACTCCGCAAAATAACCGCCATGGAAGACCCCGTGGTCAAACTCTTTAAATGTGGCGGGTGCGGGAAAACTTTTTTCAAAAGGGAAAAAGCCATGAGACATATTCTCGAAACGAGGCATGGTGCTGACCAATAAGTTGGAAAACGAATATTTGCAATTTTTCTTTTTCATCATAATTAATCTCGTGCTCATACATCCAAATAAAAACAAGTTACGAATAATAATACACAAAATTAATGAATATTTCTGTCACCATGGCACAATTTAGTATTCACAATAATTATTAATTTACAGTTAAGTGCAATTAAATTCGTGTTGGCAGCTCAGATTTTTAACTTTTAATCCATCCCTAAAGTATGTAAATATCAGATACTAAACAGATTTCGAAATACTTGCCATTTTTCTACTTTGATTCTGCTACACTCACAATCCCAATAATCCTACAAATATTTATTTTATGCAGAATAAGTTACATTTCGCTCTAGTAAAAAATTACGTACTGTACAAAACTGTGGCGAATCTGAAAAAATACAAGATCAACACGCATCCCTATATATAATCATCTCTATGAATTAATTACCTCTTGTTAGAAAAAATTATCGTTCTACATTCTCTAACTTTGAATTTGCATCCAGAGTTCCCTGCATCATCTTCATACGTCATTCAATATTCGTCACTCAGTACAAATGACAATTATGAGAAGCCCGACCCAATCCACCTCTATGGTTGATACTTTATTATAACAGAATTCTTTCCCGTGCCCACCTTATGGCGCACAGTCTCTCATAATAAAGTACCAACCATCCTACCCACTTTGCTTGAGTGCAGATCAAACAAGTCAGGAAATTGAGTAAGGTTTCATTACTGGAGAAGCCTTGAAATTTCTCTCGAATCGATACTCTCGCTCCGAATCTTCTTCTCTTAATATTATGCAAGGATGATGTACTTTACAAAAATCCTCCTCCGTCTCAGCACATCCCGATGATCAATTGATTTTTTATGACGTGTACGATGATGACACTTCGGAATTACTCGCGAATCCCATTTTGTCAATGTGACGATCTTAAATATGTATTGCTATCTTGTTATTCTTATTATTTTATCACTCTTTGAAAAAAATCGTGGTTTTCATTAAATATTTTGCATACACAAGGGTAAAGTTTGGCATGTATTATTCCGCACCTGTGGCCGCGGAAGCGTGGGGACATGGGACAATTTCCCCACGGAAATTTTAGAGTGGGGACAACCAATGTAATTGTCCGCACGGCCTCGTGGGGGCTGAAGTAGGAGGAATTGTTTAATATATAATTCTGAGTCAGATTATAATTTGAATAATGAATTTCAAGTAATTCAGGAGAATTATATAGCCTGTGTATTTTAGGAAAGTGTCCTAAAATGTCCTTTCAAATGCGAAATGCGACGTGAAATTTATTGGAGTTGGCTATGGAAAAAATCCAATTTCCTCCACAGGGAAAAGAGTTGAATTACACTTGAAATAATTGGAACATACATGTAGACATACATATGTGGAGGAATGTAATGACAATTTTAATTAGTTCGGTCTTCATAATTTATTTCCTATTTCTTAAGAAAGCTTCAATAAGTATTTGTGGATATGTAAGCTATCTAATTTAGGATACCTCGAACCCTTAGCCGTTTAATATTAAAGAGTTTCTTCCTCACCTTTAAAAAGTACAATATCTGTTAATCTCCTAAACTAATCTCATACATGTAGAATAATTGCTTGACATTATTGTTTGGTACGGTTAAAAGTACCAAAGTGTCATCCCGCTGGTAGAGTCATGTGGGTGGACAGTAACACGTTATGCGGTAAAACCGCGGAAAATAAACTAATAGGGGTGGTCTATCCGATCCGAGATTATACGAGTTTTTTTAATATTTGGTCAAATGTCTACCTTTTTTGCCTCAACCATTCTACTCCCTATTCACCTTAAATTTCTTTGTTTTTTCTTACGTTTTTTAAGTTTTTTTTTCTTGAGTTTTTTCTTAAGTTTTTTCTTAAGTTTTTTCTTGGTGCCACCTAGCGGCCCGCCAATGTCAACAATGGTAAAAATTACAAACAAGGAAAAAGCTGCTTTTTACAGCAAAATGGCAAAAAGCATAGTACTGTGCTTTTTTGCTTGGGAGTACACTCATCTCATCTCAAAATAAATGAGACGAGGTAAGATGAGATATAAAGTTGAGAATCATTTAGGTTTCATCTCATCTCACCAGGTAGTATGGGATAACATGAGATGAGGCCTCCCCCGTCTCATAGGCAACCCTAGTTTAGAATTATTACAATGATATGCATAAAAATTCCACAGGCATCTCTCAAGTGGCCGTTTACTTCCCCACAATTCGGGTAATTAACCATTGTATCACACTTGAAAACGGAGTAATGAGCATGGATCGAGCATTCCTGGCGGGAATGTCTGCCAGCGTGGTAGTTTGGACGGCAATTCTTCAAATAGATGGAGTCAAAACTATTTTACAAACAGGTAGAAAAATTGTTAAAATTTCCAATCTAGCTTCTACAATAAATAGGGGATCCAAAATCGCTTTTTCTGATTTAAAAAGCCGGTTTTAACCGGTTTTCGATTGACTCGAAAAGTGGTTTTACTATTTAATACATAGAAGACTGGCTTTGAGAGAAACCGGTTGTAAAATTTTCACAGAAACCGATTTTGTTACAATCGAAAACCAGTGTTAGATTTTACTGTCTATGGACCACGATTTATCATTTCTTGCCTTCAACGTAAAAATTAATAATTCTGAAATATATTTCCCCTAACCAAAAATAACGCGTTTTACTATTTCGTTTCAAATTTTGTTCTTATATATTTTAAAAATATATCAAAAACCGATTAAAAACCGGTATTTGGGGAAAATCGAGTTTTTCGAAGACTTGAAATAATTGAAATCCGGAATAATTGAAATAGGGTTTTATTAGGTTTATAGTAATAACATAACAAAAATAATTCGCAATTATTGCAAATTCAATCCCAATCATATACTAATTCCCTTTGTCCATATTGGAATTTGTATCGATTCTGAAATTATATTTTTTATAACACTCGAAATCTGGGATGCCAAAGTATGAAGTCAATTGTTGATTTGTTCTGGATTTTCATGTGTTATAATAGTGAAGAAATAACTTGCTTAGGTGAATTGAGATAACGTCTTCTAATGTGCAGGAGACATATTTAACTTTTAGAATGTAATTTTAAGGTAAAACTCAATTAAAACTGAATAAAACTCAATAAAACCCATTAAAACCCAAATAAAACCGACCCAACATGGTTAAATCCGTAGGGATTTATTCATTTACAACCCATTAAAACCCAATAAAACCCAATGAAACCCAACCCATTAAAACCCAGGTCGGAACACCCTGCCCATCATTGCTGGAAATGAGTCTTCCTTTCTGCTGAGACATGAACGAGTAATTCTGTTGGGTCTCAAGTACTTGGCACGAAAATTATTATTCCAAAGTCTGGAATCCAAACAATAGTGTTGCAAGAGGGCCAGGTACTAAATATAGTTGGGCTTTGGAGGGCATGCATTATTTACCTGAAGGGTCACTCTTACCCTTTACTCAGGAAGCCATTGCATTCATTAATATATTTTTAGCCTAATCCATGACTTATAATGTATGTACATAACAGTGCTTTCCGTCCATCATCCAATTTCATCTACAATTTGGTAAGTAACAGGTCATTGATCTTACAACGGAGGTCTGCCCACGAATGCACACATATTTGGACTAAAGCAAGGTTAATCAATCACAAATAAACCGTTGTAACGGTGGAAGTAGCTCACCCTGTGAGAATTATTTTGACATAATTGTCCACCAATGGTGCAGAGTAGACGAATAAAATTGATATGCAATTTTGGTATAAGTTTGCATTAATGGTGCAGAACAAGCGGAAAAAATATATACATAATTGTGACATAATTTTGCGCCGATGGTGGAAAATAAATGAAGGAAAACAAACAGTAATTTTGACATGAAATATCAGCAAATTCGTAGTAAAAATTATAGTCATTTCTTTCGGTTCTTCTGCACTTTTTGTGCGTTTTTCACCTATTCCATCAATTGTTTGGCACCATTTTGAGTCGACGCTTGTTCGATACCAGTGGTGCCATTAAGTCTGTCACGAACGTGAATAAGTCGCAGTAATTAGCATCAATTGATGCAAAAGAGTCGTTAACAGACAGACAGACGGGCAGACGGACAGACAGACGGACGGACAGACGGACAGACAGACGGACGGACAAGAGGAATTCAATAGCTCCTCTGCTACGCAGGGTGAGCTAATAACGGTACTATAAAATTTGCCAATGGAACTATCTGCCAATGTGCAGGTACACACACACACACACACACACACATATATATATATATATATATATACATACTGGCACTGTACTACTGGCACTTCGGTCCATGATTTAGTAAAGTAGTTTTGCATCGTTTTGTGAGGATCTTTGAAAATATTTCAAGAATGAAATGATCCAAACACACGCATTAAAACATTCGTCTTGCAATCCACTTAACCTTGCAACAAAACACTGATGAACTGTCCAACTCCCTTGCTAATCTAATTCAATGGTCAGTTCAGCAATATTGTCATACCAACAGGTTTTTACATACATATGTAGGTAAAGGCACCCATTATACCACATGGGTAATGGTAAAAAAATATCCGATAATTTATTCACTGTCGTCCAAAAATCCCCATTAAGGCTTTGTTTGCAGATAATAATCATAGGATATTTATTATGCCTACACTGTACAGGTAATGGCCCATCGCCAAAATCGTGTCCAATACATAGGCATTTTATCTAATTTTATCTCATTTTGTCTCATCTACAGTATGTAACGAAATTAATCATTTGTAGAATAATTCATGGATTCTGAGAAATTAATCATAGGGTGCGCATGAGTCCCGGTAATGACTCATGCACGCTTTCAAATTTCGAAATGATTTTTTTATCATTTATTCACCATGCATCTGTCCGCATATCTGCAAAATTTCAGACTAATTGGACTAATTTTAAGTAGTGCATGTAAAATTGAATTTAAAAAAATGAAAATTTGACGCAACAAAATTAATCATAGGGTTTAATTTGCTGCAAACTTTCATTCAATATTTATCCTACGTGAAAAATTGCAACCTTCTCGTTAACACTGATTCAAGTGCAGATATTTCTGCAGTTATTTCTGCATTTTCAAATACAAAATTTAAAAGATGGCTAAATGCTGTGAAATCTGCGTCGAGAAGAGAAAGCGAGTTGCTACTCTTCAGAAGGAGGGCGTTGGTGACATCAAAATAGAAAAAAGTTGAAATCGCATGGTCAACAACACAATCAATCATCAAAAAGTGCAAATCTACCGGAAACGTGCAGAAACGGCGCGGACAAGGTCAATAACCTAAGGCAACTCCTAGGCAGGACGCTGCGATTATGTGGAAAGTACGAGTAAACCCCCGGCTGTCAGCACCAAAAATTGCATCTCATATCCGAAAAGAGTCCGGTATTTCGTTCACACTCAGACACACCGACGTAGGCTGAAAACTGTAGGATTATCTGGTGGATCGTCAAAATGAAGCCGTGGCTCTCGCCGAAGAATCGGAAGAAATGGCTGACATAAACAATACAAAGTAGGGTGGTCAACTGATGACCGGGAAAAAAAATTTTTACGGATGAGACCCAAAATCCTGCTCCTCGGTACTGTTGGAGTCATCCGAGTATGATCAAAACCAAAGAAAGGTTTAAGAAGTTGACATATCCTGCCAAATGTGAAACACAGTGGAGGTGCGCAAAAATTTACTTTCGACAACTCAGGGATTCAGCTCACAAACTTTGGTTTCTGCAGGTATGGTTATGGTATGGGGCAGAAAATCTTGGCGTGGGGTCGCCACGTTGGAATTTATCGATGGTATCATGATAAAAGAGGAATCCTTAAATCTGTTGGCGCGAAACCTGGATCATTCTGCCACGAAACTGCGAATGGGTTGCAGTTGCACCTTCCAGCAAGACGAAAACCCAAAGCATACCACCAAAATCATTACGGATTGGCTGAGGGACAACACAATAGATGTTTTTCAGTGGGTTTCACAATCTCTCGATCTTTAACAGATCGATCACTTATGGGCACATTTGAAAAATCGGATGGCCGAACGGAAACTTACAAATGTGTAGGCTCTTAAAGCCGTTACCACAAATGAATGGGGAAAACTTGACCCGAATGTTACCAAAGGATTGTCGAGTCAATGCCAAGAAGAATCCAGGCCGTAATTGCAGCTAAAGATGCTCTCACAAAATATTAAATTATTAAATCAAACCCTATGATTAATTTTGTTGCGTTAGTTTTTCATTATTTTAAATTCAATTTTACCTGTACTACTTAAAACTAGACCAATTTATTTGAAATTTTGCAGATATGCGCACAGATACATGATGAATAAATGGTAAAAAAGTCATTTTGAAATTTGAAAGCGTGCATGACTCATTACCGAAAGAATGGGACTCATGCGCACCCTATTATTAATTTTGTTACATACAGTATGCCCATCACTGACGGGCATAGACACGATTTTGGTTTACAAATGAAAGCCCATAAAACGTGCAAAGCTTCAGGCGAGGAGTTAACACATGTCACCACCTCTACATAATCTTTGTTTCTACGAAACCACACGACATATGTAGACTCCTAATTTAACTTCACGTATATGTACATACGTATCTATGTATATCCTCATCGTATTGTTGGCTAGGCTTGAGGAGCCACCTGATTTAAATATATGTATCGTATAATGAATAGGTTATGGCCTCATCAATTTCCTTTAGTGAGTGAAGCTTTATTTGTCTTATTTAGTACAGGAATTTAAGCTTCACAGATATATCTGGTATATGTCGGGCAGCGATAAAATATTTACACCAGGGCAATGAATAAATACTGGCATTAGTTTTTATGTGATACACATGGAAATATTTTGCGGAGGGCCGATTTTAATGCGCACGCATTAAGTAATGGTATGGAGGAATTCCATTAATTTTTAAAATTATTGGTACAAATATACCCATAATTTCATAAATTATACATTAATAATAAATAATATTTCCCTCCTATTCTAAATAGCTCTATTGCGATATTTCCTGCACATGCCGGAAAGGATAAAATTTTTATAAAGTTATATATGTAAGTTTTGCATAATCCCTGGCGTTTCCTCCTAATAAATTTTATTTATTAAAAGAAACATCCTTCGTCGATATATGGGTGTCCCGTCGGACCAACATAACTCAATTTTCAATGCTGAGAACTCTTATGGCTTCTAGCCTGGATTTATCCGAGCTAGACTCGAAGTCTGGTTATCACTGTAGATAATATTTTTTACGACTTTGATTTCCGCCTGGTGTATCCAATCCGTCCACGGCCCCCGTCTTACAGACGGGCCAACTTCTGTATTTAACTTAAAAGTATTTCCAAACTCTAAACATATACATTGTGCTAGTAGCCAAGTTAAATCGCGATCGTAATTTTAAGAGGATAATTAAAATTGAATTGCTTCGAAGCAACTCTTCTGATATATAAAGTGTGGATTCTCCACTAGACCAAATATCCCGAAACTGTTCTCCACTGTAAGAAAAATTCAAGTAAAAATACAACATCTGTTAGGAGGGGAAAAAGTAAGATTAATATTTAAACAAGATTATCCTCAGTGTCCGGAAAACGGCGCCGTTTTGCCATTTTGCCGTTTCGTATACTTTAACTATTATCATCCCGAAAAACGGCATGCCGTTTTGCTGTTTTGCCAGGGAGTACACTGGTTATCCTCAATCTTAAAGTAAAGCTATTATTATCAAATTATGTAATCTTTACTGTACAAAATTTCCGGCCTCAGACTCCAATTAGCTTCTTGGTAAGAGGTCGAATTAAAATTTTGCTCAAATCGAGGATTTTTAAATTTATGTCCTGCTACAAATTAAGCCTTCCAATATCATCATACACCCAAGACCAGTTTTGTTTAAATTAAAAACCAAAAGATAACCTTATTTATTTTCTGTTCCGCTAGATTACAGACAAACATGTTTGCCTACGCTTACTACAAACCCTTCTACGACGCCATATGGAAACGGATGGAAAATCCATCCCGTCCCGCGAGATGGAGTGACGCTCCCAAAAACTCCGACGTGGATAAGGACAGCGCTTGGTCACTTGCCTGGGTTTGCGAAGGGTTTGCCGAAGTGCGAAGAGAAATCCTCTCAATCAAATTACAACCGGATGTTGAGCTTCTAGTGGGATCATTTCCATACATATCACACGGCAAGGATAACATGTTTCCGGACACGGAAGCCTTAGCCGTAGCGAACACCGCGGTCCTAGCTCCTTTCGGTCGGAAGGATTTCTTCAATGGGACCAGGGTTGAGCTGAATCTTCGAAGAATCACGCAGGATTGTATCGACCATATAAATGGGAAATATAGGGGTAAAAACCCCTTTAAATTCGACTCCTTCCCCCTCCAACTTCGTAAGGGATCAGAAGGCGTGGAAATCACGGATTATTATCAAACTCTTGGAATAACGCATCCCACGGATTTCAATTCTCGGGCCGTTCGAGACTTTTATTTTTCCACGCACATCTACGTGTTTATGCGAGGCTTCAGGCTACTCACCTTGTCCGTCTGTACCTCCGCGTTATGTATGACGACCTGCACGGACTACGTGGATGCGCCGGACGACCCGAAAATGGGGGGCCGTGAAGCTTACGCGAAAGCTGTGGTTGATTTTGGATGAAGTAGTGACCACGTCGGCGATGATAGCTCACAAAACGGAAATATTAGAACACTGTTTGGACGGAGGGATGGAGGCCGCCCCACCTCTGGGATGGAACATAACGCCGTTTGAGTACTTCGAGTCGAGATGGTGGGAGGCGGCTATGACGGTTTTCTTTAAGATGCCACTCCTCCTTGATGGAGGGGGGAATGGGGTGCCGTGCGATGAGAATTGGATCCCGTTGGGAACTCGGCTTTGTCCATCTATCAGGAAAGCGGTGGATGTAATAATTCGATACGATGAGCTGGTGGATATTTTTCACGACATTCATTCCAACGAACCGATGAATGAAATTCATGTAAGAATCTGACACCGGATATTTTCATGGTGTCAGACGAGTTAAGGCTTGACACCTTTACCAAAGTGAGCGCGAGGTATGACTTTCACGGTGAAGTGAAGGAATTTCCGTATAAAATTCACTTTTCCTCAAATTGTGAAGACCAGAGTAAAGTCGTACTGTAAAGGTTTTAAAAATTTGTAAAATTTGTAAAATGTAAATTAAAGTATCAGAATATTATTTATTATTATTATTATTATTGTCCACTCTCAACTCGTTCGACACCTCGGTAGCTTCCCTACTAAGATTATTTTATGGTATCATTATTTTATAAAGAAAAGCCTTCCTTGTGAGGGCTCAAATTGTGGCTGAGTAGAACACTACCAAATATTGACAGCGGTCTAGTACTACTATGTATGTAAACCTTTAGAAAATTATCTAATTAGAAGTAATTCATCACATAGGTGGCCGCAAGATACGGTGGGATTGAGGCAGTACGCGATTACGCCTGGGCATGCGCCGGCAGTGTCGATGAAGTCGCGACTTGTAACTGTATAGCTGGCGAGCGGAGTCACGAGTGGGGTATCCGGGCACCTCATACCCCACATGTCATTCCCCCACATCTCATACCCCACATAGCATGCCCCCACAACTCATATCCTCACATCTCATGCCCACCACATGTCATTCCCTCACACTGCATTCCTTCACATGTCATCCCTCACACATGTCATTCCCCACAGTTCATGCCCCCAATCCATCATGATAAATGCGAAATAAGTTGCATTACTTCATATTAATTGGTACATACATTATTACACATTAGTAAAAACCTGTATTCTGTATTGAACTGAAAATAAATCACTTCTTGGCTGGAGTGACACAACCAACGAAGAAGAAATATCAATCTGCTTCGAAAAGATTTTTATCCGGTTGTTGGACGATACGGTTGCGACAGATTGTCGCCTTTGTAGTAAAGTCAAGAGTATAACTTTAAAGCCACCCATTGTATCACTGTAATATCAGTTATCTCAAAACTGCCAAATTTGTCCAAAAATTGTGCATACCATTCTTAGCAGCTCAGACTAGCCATATAGCTAAAATCTGAAGCCCACTAATTTCACGCTAAAAATTAATAAATTAGGCAGAATAAAACTTTAAGGCCGCGTAGAAAATTTTATCAATAAAAATTGATATATCAATTTGGCAATTACAATAACGGCAAGTTTAACGTATAATACTTCGTAGCACTTCCACATTTTAAAATTAATTCGATAGTGCAAGTAGACATCGAGTAAATGAGATTTGTAGGATTGTTTTTCCCAATTTCGGGAAAATGCAGATTCTAAATATGTAGTTCGTTGACGCTAATCAAAATTCTGAGATAATATATGTTAGAAATGTGCCTGTATCTGATTTTGTAAAATTCAGTAAAACACATGGGCAAAACTATGCTATTAAGTTGTACTTAATAGCACATGTGAAGCCATGAATTTGATCTTAACCAACAGTGAAAAATACCTCTGGCGAATAAATTTCTTCCATATTTTGACTTCTCTTTTCAAGGTGGGCTATTTTACGAAATTTAAATCAATTTTCAAATACCAGCTAGGATATAAACAGATACAAACCGCAATTAACTAATAAATATGTAGTAATGTAACTTATTTCGCATTTATCAGGATGGATTGGGGGCATGAACTGTGGGGAATGACATGTGTGGGGGATGACATGTGAAGGAATGCAGTGTGAGGGAATGACATGTGGTGGGCATGAGATGTGAGGATATGAGTTGTGGGGCATGCAATGTGGGGTATGAGATGTGGGGGAATGACATGTGGGGTATGAGGTGCCCTAGAACCACGAGTGGGGTGCGGATATCGCCATAGGCTCTTTCGCATGGTATGCAGTGGTTCCTCACTACCGTGCTATCACTCAGCTGGCAGAAACAAGACATTTGACGAATTCTAAATACGCCGCATTAGCCGCAAAGGCAAATCATGCCGGTTTCATTACAAGCAATATAGCGGACACAGGAAACTCTGGGATGTTCCATAATATTGAATGGGATAGTTTGACGACATTAAAATCCCTGGATCCCTACGTCTCTGGTGAGTGCAAACATGTTCAAAAACATAAATTTCATTCATTGTCATATCATTTTGATTTCTGAATGACGATTTTCACTCATTTTCATTCATTTCCTACCAAAATCATTTCACGTCATATCATTCCGTATCGTTCTTACTGTGCCCCAAGTATCACGGATATGGTGATAGGAAATTAAAGGAATAACAATTATCATTCATGGTCAAAGTTGTAAAAAAATGATTCAAGTTTTCATTCATAGTCATTCACATTTCACTAAAGTCATTTTCATAATAAATAGTCTTTGAAATGATCGTGCATGGTATTGGACAGGTATGGGTGAGTGTCAGCATTGTCCGGAAATTGGGAACTGGATCGTACACCGCTGCCTCTACCGGGATGACAAGAAGGGAAAGGCGGAAGCGCTGAGGAGATTTATTGCGAAGAGGGTACATCTGAGAGGGGAGAAAAACATGGGCGGATTTTTTGGAGAGGTCTTAAAAATCGTAGCTGGGGATCAGGTTCCCGGTTCACTAGTGGATCACTGCGTCACGGTTGTGGACGAGGTTGGGAAAACATTGTGTGGAGCAGCAGCCAACGAGGAGATCAAAGTGGTGTCGACCCAAGTGGTCCTAAACCACGTGAGGGTGGATAAGGCCTTGGTTGAAACGTATGATCATGATCGGGGTTACATTTTGCGACGAGGAATATGTGGGACTTTGAGCGTCATGATGGATCGGATGTCAGTCTCGCCATATCCAAGGCTGATGGACGCCGCGATAATATATTCTACTCGAGAACAGACTTGCTAGTTTGGGTTAGCGCACCACACCGCGAACCACACCGCAAAAAATCGAACCATGAGCGCACCACACCGCGAACCACACCGCAAAAAATCGAACCATGAGCGCACCACACCGCGAACCACACCACAAAAAAATTAGCGCATCAGACCGCGAACCCCACCTTGTTCGAAGTCTGATGCGCTACGTTTTCGAATAAGCGGAGTGCTTACAAATACAATATTTAAGTACGTAACTTATCAAAATGACCTACCGTAATTTATAAAAAATACTCGAAAACAATAATTTTGAAGTTCAAAATTTTTGTGTTACCGCCAGTTTTGATAATCGATACGATTTTACAGATATTGTTTTTTTGTAAAATCTATTTTTATAATCATCCCCTTGTTTCGCTGTGGTTTTAACCAGTGTTTAAAATATCCGTCCAGAAATACTGGTAACCAATTCTGAGCACCATATTTTGGCCGGCTAAAATACCCAAAAATCTCCAAAATTTGAAAATGGAGAAATGTGTTCTTCGTTACTATTACTGGCTTTTTCGAGATATTTATTTCGAGAATTTATTGAGATACTGAACTGAGATACTGAAGCCCAAAACTGAATGTCCACCATGCGATTGCCCCACAATCATATGCGTGTATGTATAAGTATGTACTTTTAAAATCTCTTCTTCATCTAGAGCATTTTTATATGTAACTCGGCATGATTTAGACAATTTCAGATTTCCCATAAACACTCATGGTAAAAAGAGCATCATCAAATTTTGAGCATTATCAAATAAATTTCCAAAAGACTCCCTAAAACTCACCGATAGAGAAGTTGTCACAACCTGAACCATTTTCCCTCCAAACAATTTTGGAAGCTAGTGAGTCCAAAAAATTGTGAGCTATTTATTTGTTGCGATTTCCCCTGCGAGCAAGACATTTTGGATTTTTGATGTAACACGCACCACACAGCGATCCACCAACCGAACCTCACCGCGAACCACACCAGCGAATCACCACACCACACCGCGAACCGGGCCACCCAACCAGCGCACCACACCGCGAACCACACCAGCAAAATTTAAAATTCAGCGAACCACACCACGAACCACACCGGTGTGGTTCGCGGTGTGGTTCGGTGCGCTGTTTTTCCGCACCAATGGTGCGCCGATCCAGAAACTAGCAAGTCTGCTCGAGAAATATAAAGGCGTAGATATATATTAAACTTAGGAAATAGTAATGTAGTTTTTTTTGACGCTATATACGCGTCTGCAAAGTATGTACATCCTGAATTAAGTTGAATAAAATTTGAGATGACACAACAATTGATTTAAATTTCCTCAATATCGTGGGATTAATGTACAACAGCGAGTAAATTGGGCTCAATGTTGGATAAGTTTTACTCAAAAATTGCGTCATCTCAAATTTTACTCAACCTTGGGGGAATTTCGCACAACTTTGAGTAAATTTTAGTGAGATTAATTTAGAGTGTATGAGACAATTGTGTTCCTCATGGAAAATTTAGTATGTATTTACTGCGTGTTTTTCTTGTGATTAATAATTATGTAAAATCCAATTACAATTCCCAAGCTTCAAAAAAATATGTAGCTACAAATGTTAAACTGTGACGGATAAACCTTCTCTTTGTTCTGTTCAGTCTGTCGGGTGTCTCATTTCCACTATATTTTGCGTCCAATTCTCTGGCCAGAAAGTGCCAGGGATTTGTCTTCTGTGTCATGTTCATTATATTAATTGGTGCTTGTTGGAATTATTATTTGGATAAGGCTCAAATTCAAATGATCAATACTTGCTTGGAGTACGAGTCAAACATTTTAGAAGGTGAGTTCAATTTTTTTCCTAGAATTTTACATCACTCCACAAGTTTCAAGCATATTTACCTGTTCAATCTCATTCATAACAGCTATTATGATTGTGAATTAAATTGATATTGGTGAAATGTGAATCAAAAACTCTATCATTATACAACTTTGAGCGGGAATGATAATTGTCATTCCTTTCATTTCCAATCAAAATATACACATGGGCATAGTACGAATGATACGGAATGATCTGAAGTGCAATGATTTTAATGGAAAATGAATGAGAATTACGGAAAATTATTGTCATTCAGTATTCAGAGTGATAAATATGACAATAAATATAAATGAAAATTTTGTTTTTGAACTGGAATGGTTTCAAATAGTCATCCTCACTTGAGATAAATAAGGTATACAGTACAAATAAATTGATATTTTCATAGGTGCCGAGAAACCGGAAAGTTCTACCCAGCTGAAAGCAACCATTGTGTTCTTTCACCTACTGAAGCACAGCTACTACATGGGCCCATTGGCAGTTCTCGGCTTGATTCTATTTGACCTTTGCACCCCGCCCTTTATCCTCTCCATGACGACCGCCTGTTCGGAATTACGGTGGACCTGGCGCTACATGCTGATCCCTCCGCTGGAAACATACATTGGATTTTGCTTCTTCTACATTGGAACGGCACCACTGGCGTACAATTTTTGCGCCGGAATAAAGCTTATTCCGGAGTGGTGCCCACTCCTACAAATAGGAGTGCAGTATGTAGTAATCACGATGCATGGGAAAATTGCGATGCCGGTGTTTCTCATCTTCCCCGTAATTCTGATGGATACAATACTAAATAATATGCTCATTTTCACCCTGGCATCATGGGTGTTCAATTCGTCGGTCAAATCAGTTGAGAAGCTGGACAGGACGACGCTCAAGTACGGGAGGAGATCCATCATCCGACGTACGCTGAAGTCCTGTGGATTGCTAAAAATCAAATTTGGATCTAATTCTATTGACCGAAGGACACCACTGGTGATACAGAACCTTTGCCTAACTCAGACCATGTCTATGATTCTGATTAAGGAAGGGCGAAGATCAATTCTGCCCTAATTCAAAATACCCGTTGGATACTTGCAGTAAAATTGCCAATTTTACTGCAATAAAACTGCAATTTGATTGCAATTTTTACAGCAAGTTAACCAATTTTAAATTAGAGTAATAAGTATGATCTTTGATTGCCAATTAACATTTGAGTCTTAAGGGCCATGCAAGAATGTAATATGCAATATTACATTTTTAAGAATAATTTTTAAGATACAAATACTGAAATTCATAATAATTCACAATTATTAACAAAAAGTTGTCACCCAGCCGAGGAATCGAACAAAAGCTCCCTTGAAAATTCTGTCAAACTGTATAAAACCCTAACGGTAATGGCCGTCGTGGAAGGCGAGATCTTAGGGGAAATGATTGGTCCTTGCATGCACCACATTTATTCCGTTAGCTTCGCAACCGTTAGCCTAATGTTCTTTCTGAAAGAATTTATGGGAGAGCGACAAATTTCTTTGTTCATTGTCTCGGCAACAATCAGGGTAATAATAACCTGTAGTTTCATTGAGGCGTACGCTATATGTTTTGTGGCCAGGGTAGCGCTTGAATAAAAAGGGGGATTCGTGAAATGCTAAAGTCTTACGGAGTTATGAAGCACAAGTGGAAAATTCTGAATTCGCTGCTGCCAAATTCTGTCAATTTGGAGTTTCTAAGATCGTTGGACAGTTTGAAGAACGGGACAGAAATGAAATATGTTCTCACTTATTTTGACTGAGTGTCGGATGCGACGATGGGCTTGTTGTTGACGACTGGGTAACGCCATGGTGGATTGAGGGTAATTTGAGGGGAGTATTTTTCTCAGTTTCTTTAAGGTGGACAAAGTTTAGTTGTGTAAAAATATAAATTTTTGGAACTCACCCCGAAGCAAATTTTGATGCCACGCGTCCACAAAAACAAATTGCAATAATAAACAAGTCGGCGCATTATTAACAACCTTTGGAATTATTAACAATTTTTTGCATTGTGAACAAATTTCCGAGTAAAATAATATATTTTAACTGCATTACGATTTTCAGGGTTGATTTGATTAATTCCATTCATTAAAGTCATGAGCTTAAATTATACATGGCAAGATTCATGTATGTCAAGTCTAGCCGTGATTAACAAAATTCCGATTTAGTAACAATTTATCTAATGAACCCGTTTTATCATAATAAAAATTAATCTTAGCTCAATTAATTGTATTCGAGCTGGCTCAAGTGGCACCTTAAAATATTTTTGACTCAAATTGGTCAAGAGGGAATCTGAATTCAAGGCAGTGGCCAAATATCATTCCAAAGGTCTTTTGGCTTATTAACAACGTTCGAGTTGTTAGCAAAATTTTGAATTATTAGCAAACAGTCGTCATCAGTTACTGCATACCCAAATTGACAGCAGCTCATCCTGATTTTCATTTATTACGTATATCATCGAACAATACGTTAGTAACGTTAAATAATTTCCACAATTCGTGTACTAATTAATACGCCAAATGCAATTATTTTGGAAAATTCTGCAAATTTGAAAATGGGTGCCCAAATCCGAGGCAGTGGCCAAATTCTGGTCCAAAATAAATTTTAAAATTATTTCTACTAATATGTCACCCAATTTTAACAATTTTGAGGCAAACATCGTTAAAATAACCTAAGCTAAATCATTCTTGACTTCATTTCCTCAGAATAGATCAAATTAGTTTAGATGTATTACAGCCCAGAGTATTATGATTGAAGAACATGATTTTGGTTTGCAAATATTTTATTATTTTATTTTGGTAAAACGAAATTTCTGTGGACGTAAATAGTGTAAATTTCAGCTTAGCGGGTTACTGAAAGACTTGACGGCATGCTTTTGTCATAGTGCAAAACCGACCTTTTTCATGTTATGCTAGTTAATGATACAATAAAGTTAATGATACAATATTAATTACACGTTTCTTCTAGAATATGAAACAATTATTTACAACGAAACTGAAACGAGTGCATGAAAAAACAAAATAGAGTTGAAAAATTAAAGGTGATAAAAATCTTGCAAGCGCTAAAGGCGTGAACGGCTTGGTTAGGTTAACCTAACCTAACATAACCCAACTAGAACCGGGCCTGATACCAGAACAGTTATTCTGCCTAAGACAGGAACGTGCACTTGGTTCAGTTTGCAAACGGATTGAACTTCGATGTGAGTGTGATCCGTTCACATTCGGTTTGTCAACGGGCTGAACGTTGACATATTGGAATGTGATGCGTTCCATTCCATTCACATTGTTATGTATATATGATTATACATAAATAAGTGGTACACAGTGAGAGGTAACAGAGGAGAGTATTTATTAGTGGAGAGTTAAAGCTGGAGTGAGTACAGATTCATAACTAATTACATACACATATCTACGTAGGCATACATATACCTAACCTAACAACATGCTAATTTTGGTACGGTGCACTATACATGAGGAAAACTCAAAAAGTTTTGAAACCTGAAAATCCGGAAAGTTCTCGGATATTGTGACCTAAAATTTATGTGACCTAACCCTACACAACAATTCAAAAAGTACTTTCTGACTTATAGGACAAACTGCAAATGGTCATCGTATCTGCAGTTTGAAACCCCAAACATAACTTAGGTTTACTCAAAATTTTGAAACAGACTAATTTCAGCAATACCGGTACATGGTGTGTGCAGAGTTGTCACAAAACTAAAAACGCTCTTGGATGTGTCGAATGAAATAAAAAATTAGCATACACGTGTGGGAGCGTTTTTTCTCAAGTTTCCCCAAATTTTTCATATCGCCCCAAATGCTGACAACAATTTTTGTGACGCTACCAGTAAGCTAATTAAACCGGAATTTGGCATGCTATCCTCATTTCCGATTGGTCACATCGCCCCAGAGAACTTTGCTTCTCTGAAGACCACTGAAATAAGGTCACGCAGGTCGATTTCGAAGGGTGGGTAATTTAACTATTGTTCTACTACTAAAGTTCAATAACATACCAAAACTTGGGGCAATTCGAACCGGCAGTAATTAATAATTTTAGCATTAAGGGTACTTGTGCGAATATTGATCAAAACTGATCTTCCTACAAAGTACCCTTAAAAATTGTGCCAGGAGGTTCGGTCCGACGGCATTGGAAGCCAAATATAGGGTTTCTGTACAGATATGAAGCGGGAATGTTACCATTTCGTAAACTTCGAAATTATTCTCGAAAAACGAAAAAAATGTCAAAATTTTCAGGTAATTAGCATTACCAATTTCAACCTAGGCCGTCAATTCTCTGGGGCGATGTGACCAATCGGAAATGAGGATAGAATGCCAAATTCCGGTTTAATTGGCTTACTGGTAGCGTCACAAAAATTGTTGTCAGCATTTGCGGCGATATGAAAAACTGGGGGCAACTTGAGAAAAAGCGCTCGTACACGTGTATGCTGATTTTTGAGTTCATTCGACACATCAAAGAGCGTTTTTAGTTTTGTGACAACTCTGCACACACCATGTACCGGTATTGCAGAAGTTAGTCAACATTAACTTGGCATATCCATCAATGTTGATCAAATAAAGCATTGAAGGGATGCGTTCGTCACTGACGGATAGACAGACAGACAGACAGACAGAGACCGTGCTATTCTTATTATTAATACAAAACTTATATTACATAACCACATATTGAAATAAATTTTAAATCAATTAAACATTGAAATATTTATAGGTAGAAAATTTTGCACTAATTAATAATTAATAATATTGTTGCTTACTATGCAATCGCTTCAATCTCGCTGAAGAAAGTATTTCACGGAATCAATTAATGGGGGCGGTCTCACTAGCGGTCTCACAAAGTGTATCCTATGACCGGCGACAGCCGGGCACGGTCTCTAGTCCAACATTATCGATTGTGGTTTCGCACGACCGATAAGATTAATTACTCAACTCATATCACTGTTTGAAATGAACTACGTTCGTCGAATTAATACCACGAATTTGACTTATGCAAGTAAATACGTAGTTTATAACGTTAATTTTATTATTGACAATCTTGCTCAGTTGGAATTTCCCTTGTCAACTCTAATCCGATACCAAAATTGGGAATAGATTATAAACAAGGCTTGCCATATACATCTGTAAATGTATTTGTTTAGTAGATAATATATGTTGCATATGCGATACGCTATGATTACAAATTATCACTTACCTTCTCAGAATTTTTCATGCGCACTAGGTAGGCAAATGACCGATTGGTATGGCAAATATTTTGCACACAGCTCGATTCTATTTATTGCTATTTATCTCTTAGTAAACAGACGTAGTTAGAATGAGGATATATAAGGACTGGCCGGAGGTTCACTTATCATAACCAAAATTAAAGTTGGGGTTTGATTCATCAAGAAAAACAATCTCCGTAAAAAGTTCAACATTAACTTTGCAACCGTAGCCAAATTGTAAAATTTTATACTTGGTAAAACTTAAATTTCTTCAAGGATGAAGATAATTATTATTCTGGTTACATTTGGCTTGGCAGTTCTTTTCAGTATTAGCCGGGCAAATGGGAACCCGGGTAAGTTGTGAATTCTAGAAGAATATGTACAACCTTAAGCAACATTTTGATAATAGCAGGGTTAAAAATAAGCATGCAATTTTTTAAAAAAAGTTCGCACAAAAGTTTCGCGCGCGTTATATACATAAGTATGTTTTTTAATTGCAGTTCAATCAGAAGCAGAAGTTCTTGCCATACCTTGCAACGGTATTAATGGAAGCAGACATGGCACCTGCATCGCATCCTTCCTCGCCTGCCTTCCGAAAATTCCACTCATTTCGTTCCAATGTCCCTTGGAGCTGTCAGTCTGTTGCCCAGATTGAAATTGACACGGATAATATTTTGGTAGTATGAAACAGTTATAGTGACGTTATTTATCCATAGAACGTCTTAAAGAAAAACACTGAACTATGTAAAGAGGGTATTTAGATTAATTGGGGGGTATTTAGTTTAATAAATCTTACAACTTCTTGCAACATAATTACCTGTACAGACCATGAATATTGACGATGTCTTTCGAAATGCATTTCAACGGAGATGATGGAATAAAGCATTTATGAATTCTGTAAGGCTTATCAGATTACATTTTCGATTAGGCCTAATGCCTGTAGTAGCGGTATACATTATAATCTTAAAATGAGTGTAGTTTAGTATTGAATAATTTAGTTTTCTAAGCGAAATAGCACCTATGTCAACAACTTTTGCACATATTTTGTTCACTAGCTTTGTGGATATTTTCAGTTCCGATGTATGCATCTATTGAAAGGAGTAGATTTTAAATAAAATTTGCCCACACCATACAATTGAACTACGGTGAGTGCGAAATCCATGCCGAAGAAACAATGACGAAGAGAAGAGGAATCCAATGCCTTCCATGAATCCATCAGCCTTAAGATTTGCGAGTTCCCCCGAGCGACCAGAAATACTTTCCCTGACTTTTTTTAAAATAAAGATAGGAAACAAATTCTTTAATAACGATTAAATAATTTCCAGATTTATTCCATTCCTAATTTTAATATATACTACGCACAAGCTTTGACTGCGATTAATTAAATATAGACACTACTGGAATTATTACCTTACTTGTGAACGTTCCAAAATTTCCAGATACTCTCAGAAGTTTGAACAGTAACGGCCAGCATGATCCCACCCATCCAGAGGAAAAAGATGGTTTGAAACTTTCCATCCAAGCCCACCCTTCGAAAAACTTGTTTGTTGACTTGACTATCCTTCAAGGGAATTACCTCACTTGCCCTAAATTCTTTACTGACATGATTGAAATATTCATAGCCTAGTAACAAATGATAAATCCCAGATTCTAACAATCTCTTAAAGTTCTTGACAACCCTATGCTGCGATACAGTTTCAAACCTCCATCCGACTGCAGCCACGTGAAATTTATCACGACTAACTTGCAAAGGAATGCGGGAAGCATGCTTCCTCTCAAGGCTGTACTTAAACGATTCTGTGTCTTCCTTTGATCCGACGTAGACTGATTTATGACAACGTAGTAATTCCTCTTGAATACCGCTCCAGATTTCTGGGACGGAAATAATGGGTGCCTTTAGGTTAAGGAGGGGCATGAATTTTACAGGGAACGAGCGATGCCTTGGGTCTATGATTGCCTTAATCGTTTTATCTTTACGTCTTGTAAATCCTTTCTCGCTGGCTGAACGGATAAGGGTTTGCATGTCTGTATAAAAGGAGTAACTTAAGGAGGAAAGATAATCAAGTTGTGGTGTTTGTTTTGGTGCTGATAAAATGGCAAAACAGGAGGATGTAGTTATCAAATATTTCCGTAATTCAGTACCATTTTCTAAATATGGCAACACAGCTAATAGGGTAAGTACGTCGTGAAACCTTGGATCAACTTCTGCATCCGTAAAATTAGCCATTTTGCAGGAAATGTCCTACAAAAATTGTATGTTAAAATTAACACGCACGAAATTATATATTAGAAACATCATGGTTAGGATTACCTCGAATGAATTTGGATATAGGATCGTCTCTGGAATGTTCAGGCTCATGATGACAACGCTTTTATACCCACTAGTAATGATCGATGCGAGAAGCACCCAAACTCCAAGAAGTAAGTGAAATCCAGAGACTTTTGTGGGTAGTCCGCTGATTCCCTTGACTTGATCAAGCAGTGTGGCAAGGGCCCAGAAACCCAAGGCAGATAATCCAAGCCTACTTGTCCCCAAATTCAATGATGCAAGGGAAGCAAAGCCACTTAATGCGCATACAAGGAGAAGGACACAACCTAACAAACACATCCACGTGTAGAAGTCAAAAGGTTTAATGTACAAGTCGAAACTTGTCTTCTTTTTGGAGTAGCATGTCAGAAAGTGGAGGTCCTTTTCCCCAAAAACTACATTGGTTGAAGTCCAGTGGTACATATCCCAGAACATTGGAGTCTCGCCAGCACTAATTGCAGGTAGGCTGCATTTCTCGTCAAGTGCACTGTGGCAGAACGGAATTATGGATAAGTTGCACGAGGGCGCCAGTATTTCCATGAGTAGGAATAGTGCCGCGTTTGATGTTTGAGTGACCATTCCTAAATAAGGGTTGTTTTCCCGTAAGCCAGGAAAATCGCGGGCAAGCTGGAATTGATTCTGTTTTAGGTAACTTGGCATGAAGTAGTTAACCAATGCCATGTGGGGGCGGGAGTGGCAAATTAGTTGTTTTTGAATTGGGTATGATTCTTGCCCTGTTGCTATACAGAGAATTTCTCCCTCCATCTTGCCCGATAAGAAGAGCAATCCGAAATTTGGAATGACAGACAGTAAAAAGATATCTGGCCTGAGATAGGCCAGATACTGAGATTTTTGTCGTGATACTTTGCCGTCTTTGAAGAAATTTTGATTCTCTGTAATGAAGATTGCGTAAAGATAACCAGCTTGGTTGGTATCCTGTTTTGTTAATTCCTGCCGTACTCGTCTGAGTTCTTCGTGCGCCTGAAGTATGTAGAGTCTCATGAGAAGCCCTAGAGTGACGGTATCCCATGGCGGGTTTGAGTAGAAGATATAAAAATAACAGAATTTCCTATGGCGGGTGTAATATCGTGAATAGAAGTGATGTACTGTCCTGTCCTGAAGGTATTTGTATTCCATGGGAAGTGTTAAGCTTGGTGGGAGTACGGAAATGAGTAAGGGTTCAATTGGATTATTTAGCTTTAGTAGAAGGAAATCCAGGTTGTAGTGCATTATGTGGGTGGTGCATGGGATGGAGGAAATTAATCCATTAAGGGAAGGATGTTGGAAAGTGCCGTAGTTTGTGAGGATGGATTCATGTGGATTTTCTTCAGATATATTTTCTTTACAAAATGCGATATAAATTAATCCTGTGGCAACGACAAGTAACTTGGCTAAGATACTCATTTGTGGTATAAATATCTACACGAACTTTTAAAAAGTTATGCACTATGGTTGCACAAGACGATTTAGAACCAAATTTTGAGACTGAAATATTCAAAGCAAAATTTCGTAGATTTTGTGCAAAAGTATTGCGTGCCGACATATGTATTTAGTGATACTCATCTTTCCGAGACTGTACGTAATGAATGTAAAAGTACTCGAGTAAATAAGATAACTAACCGTATATTTTATTTATCAAGACTGTTTTAAGATATGTTCCTTCTACAAGGTTTGGCTATTGATTTAACCACCGTCCATAACGTGGACGTCGAAAGATGTCCAAAGTAGAAAATTGGACAACAGGTAGCAAGTTATACATTATTTAATTTTTCCGAAATATGTATGTTGACGGCTATGAAATATCTTATTCATTTTGAGCATTTTTGGTGCGTTCCTACGGCATAATTTATACATCTGTACAATTTCTGATTTTCCCATAAAAACACATAAAAATTAATCATAGATTACATATTGATTCGCATGCATATTATTACACATCAGATTATCCGAACACTATATAATGCAGAAGTTGTAGCAGTTCAACCAAGTGGACGGTTTTGTACAGTTTTGGACATTGGCCTGTCCAAAACGAAACATTGACCTTATATCCTGTAGGTGGGTGAAAATTTGTCGAAAGTTTAACATCCTTAATGCGTGTTCCGACCGGGGTCCTAACATATATTTAATTTTGAAGGCTAGTTACACGATTACATAAAGTTTGATATCGCAATAAATGTTTGAAGTTGCTACATAGCTTACTCTCGGTCTGCATGGTAAAAAACCAGATATAAATTTAAATATCGAGGTATTTGATCCTTGACAGGATTACCATGGGTTTCTCCAAACTATGTTACGATTGTTGTTTAAACTGCCTATAATAATAAAGTAGTGATAATAAATACAGTTAGAAGTTTATTGACTATCTAGGTGATCTACTGAGCCAAACACGATTTAGAAGGAAAATAAACTATTTACTTTTGAATATGCATTAAAAATGAAATGTATTACGAATAGCATTTTAAAGTTTCATAATTACAAGTTAAGACCAAGTTAATGGTTTATGGCGCTTGCCTGAAAGGGGAAGATTTAAATCAAAAACCCGATTCCACCAAAGTTTGCCAGATTAATTTACCATCCAAAGTGAAAATTATGTAAGTGGAACGGTTTAGAAATGGCAGGCAATCGCTGTCCTGCTGGAACTCTGGCTTCAATCAATCTCTTCAACTGGGTCAAGGTTGAATAAAATACACGCAATTTACGTTTACGTTTATCTATTTTTTATGTAAATTGTTGCAAAAAACGATAATTCGACTGATGATGAAATATTGCAGAAATCTTTGTAAACTATTGAGATGATATATATATAGATTGTCGCCACGATGTACGCCTACGCCTACACACATTTTTGTACTTTTGTTTCCCAATAGAAACCAGCTTGTTGCGTCAAGGTCAGGCTGGTTTACTGGAGCGACGGCAACCATTTAATTTGAATTTTCCCACCAATGAAATACGACACGACAAATTTGGGATCCATCCCATGGCTCATACATCCAGGGTTTCGTTTTTCCCGTCCAAAACTATTTTTTCCCACGGCAGGTGGGAAAAAGTGGGAAAAACCGGGAAAAATGGTATTTACCGTCCAAAACGGGAAAAATGTCGGCCCATGTGTTTAGTAATGGGGAAAGCTAACTTCTTTAATACTCAATATTTTCGGAATTCGACTTCATATTCGTCATCTCCATCAAATTCTGAAAATTTTGGTATATAATACGGCCACTTTTGAACAGTTTTGAACTTTTCCCCATTTTTCCATATGAATACATGCTAATTTTAAAGATTGCTCGATTTTAACCGTATTACCCACTTATTTGCTCAGAATTTCATGGAGAATACGAATATGAACTCAGATATTGAAAATATTAAGTTCTAAAGAAAGTGTTTCGGATCGCCCCAAAAGCACAGTATTTCCCATTTCTTCCATTTTTCCCATTTCCCACCTATTTTGGGTGGATGGTAAAAATGCCTTTTTCCCACTTTTTCCCACTGCCCTGGTCAATTTGGTGTTTACCAATCGAAACCCTGCATACATCGCTCGCACATCGGTATTCAAATTAGTTCATTAGTTCATTAGTTTCGCTTAGAAATTACTGTGCGTATTTGCGAATAGATTTTACTTACTGATACTTTGTAGCCAAATCCCATCAAGTAAGTTCGAAAAACATTATTAGAACAGTTATAGTTATGTGTTTAAAAATAGTTACACATGGATCTAATTTACATCTACATTTTTATACTACGAATAGTAAAATAAATAAGTACCAAATTATAATTCAATCCAGGTTTCGGTGATGTGTGATACTCGCATGATTTATTTGCCCACTACATAAATATAAATTAATTATATATGTACAGTATCTAACCAAATTAATCATAGGGTGCGCATGAGTCTCACTCTCTCGGCAATGACTCATGCTGGCTTTCAAATTTCAACATTATTTTTCTAACATTTATTCATCACGTATCTGTCCTCATATCTGCAAAATTTCAGACAAATTGGACTAATTTTAAGTAGTACGGGCAAAATTGAATTTTAAAAATGAAAACTCAATGCAACAAAATTAATCATAGGGTTTAATTTAACAATTTAATATTTTTCGTGGGCTCCTTTAGCTGGAATTACGACCTGGATTCTTCTTGGTATTGACTCGGCAATCCTTTTGGTAACATTCTGGTCAAGTTTTACCCATTCATCTGTGACAACGTCATTGACAGCCCACACATTTGTAGGTTTCCGTTCAGCCATCCGATTTTTCAAATGTGCCCATAAGTGATCAATCTGGTTGAGATCAGGAGATTGTGCAACCCAATGAAAACATTTACCGTGTTGTCCCTGAGTCATTTCAAAATGATTTTGGTGGTATGCTTCCGATTTTCATCTTCCTGGAAGCTGAAACGGCGACCCATGCGCAGATTTGTGGCAGAAGGGCACAGGTTTCGCTTCAATAGAATTAAGGATACCTCTTTTGCCGTGACATCATGAATAAATTCCAACGTGGCTACCCCATTCCAAAATTTGTTTCCCCATACCTTGACCCTATCTGCAAAAAAAACAATTTTGGAGCTGAATCCCTGAGTTGCCGAAAGCACATTTTTGCCTACTTCGAATGTGTCTCACATTTTGCTGGATATTTCGACTTTTCAAACCATTCCTGGGTTTTCTGCGTACTCCGACGACTCCATCCGTACTGTAGAGCAGGATTCTGGTCAAATTCGAATATTATATTTTCTTCCGGTCATCAGTTGATCATTCAACTTTGTCCTTCCCTATGTCAGCCGTTTTTTATAATTCTTCGCATCTTGTCAGCCCCTGTTTTGAAGCCAATGGTGAGATATTGTTGGTTCTCTAGCGGAATCTGGGCCGAAGAGGAAAAACCAGATTTTCGAAATGTCAAAGACGTGTGCTTTTCCTTCTATGTGAGCAAATGTTCCTCCGTCGAATGTAACAATGATGCATTTATAGAATGTACTTGGTGTCATAAAATCTTATGTTACGATGAGTTTTACCATTAATACCACATAATCAATTGTGAAAAGTGTACCTATTTTTGAAAGTTTAATATATAATTTATATTTGGTGCATATTAAATATTTGCTATCACTTTAATCGTAATCAAGAAATTAATTTTGCCAAGTAATATTGATTCGTTTGTTGTAAAATCATGAAAATTCTGTTGTTTAAAACTTTCCACCAACGCCTCACTAACCGATAAAAAATTCATGGAATCAAATTAATGGAACATTAATTTAATCCAACTCGGGGTAATTAGTTATCCACAAATAAAATAGTTATTTAAAAAACAACGTACGCATGAGAAACCTTCGAGCGTGAGAAGCGAGAAGCGAGGGCGAGAGAATCGTTGACCTCGAGAAAAATGGGAGTGAAAAATTTGCCGATTTTCTCCTCTTTTTATGCAAATATCTCCGCCAAACCTGCGCATTTGCAGATAGTGTCTTCTGCAAATTTCATATTGGTTAAATTTGTGATCGATTGACACTGGTTTCGTTCAAATCTGTGAGCATACGTTGGGAGACCTCCATTGTTAGTCAATAAATTTTTCTTTCCCGATTTGCAACTTGTGGAGAAAATAGTTCTTCGTCAAGGGTGACAACTAAGTAATTTTTTTCCTTTCGTGGGATAATTATAATAAAAATTTTTGCAAGTCCGGCGACAGTTTGATTGTGCTTCTCAGTCCACTGATTGACACGGGCCTTAGCTTCATGAGCCATCCGAGTTTGAGTGGGTGGGTTCTCCATAGACGTCAGAAGGTTGATTTTTCTGATAATAATAATTTTAGTGATAACGGTCGAAGTTAGTACTTTTCAACGCCGCCTTGGTGGGGGTGGTGGTACAAGTCATACATGCCTAATTCCTTTTTTGTTTAATACTTTACTTATTAATTATTTATTTGTTATAAACCCTTGACCTTTGACCTCTTTCACTATCATGCTATGTAGGTGAATAATTAAGTTTGGGAAGTGTTTTCATGGGGTCGAACTGAGTAGGGTGAAGTCGCTTTTAACTTTTTAATGCAATCAAAAATCACTGCTTTATCTGAGGTGTTACTGAACGCAATTTCAAAACCCGTTTTACGTTATGTTGTCCAGTTTTCGAACTACGCGCACTAAAAAAATTGTACGTATATGTCGGACACTCTGTCTGTGCAAAAATTGCCCATCAACAGTGCTTGGGAATTGTCTCCGTTTTTCTTTAATAATCTCGCAGTGTGGGGCGAGCAGGTATTTCTCGTTACCTAGATTGACGTTGATCACTGTTTCATTTCGGTACTGAACAGCATCAGTGATTTTCCTGCTCGGGTTTGGAATTACTGGCGCAAATAGTAGTGATGGAACCGTTTTTTAGGACACGGTGTATTTTTTAGCAACTTGTTTCCTTATTTACACATTTTATTTGGACCACCTTATATCTTTCACGGTATCACACGGTCTCTCGCCCCGGTTTGGCATCCATTTATCTCACTTAAAATGAATTCTCCTTAAAAACTAGATCTTCACATGATAAATTTCCCATTTGTATTTAATGTTGTTATCCGAACTATGAAAATATGATTAAATACGAGTAAATTCAGTTAGCCTATTCACCCTGTATTTCGTGTTAGTGCTTGCAAACTTGTATTTTTATTTTCGCAAAAACATGAACAATAATTGATCTCCTTGAATTATCCGCGTCCATGGAAGATCGTGAATATTGTTAATAAAACAAGATAATAAACCAAACCATGGGCTGGCGCAGAAGACGGCGTTGTGGTTGGGTCCAAATTTTCTGTAGTGGTCTCATCGCTCGGAATGCAATGCCTATTTTTTAAACCATCCCCCACACACAGAGCATACCTGCGAATTATTTTAAATAATAAAAATTATTATTCAAATACGGCATTATGAAAAATTTAGTGATTTTGAAATAAAAATCTAGTTAAATAGATTAATTCAAGTTAAATTAACCCACGCTATCAAATGTGGTATCGAGCTTTGTTCCTGCACCCCCGCAAAGTAATGAGCATACGGTCCTTTTGCAAAAATTGGGACGTCCTCTGACGAATGCGCTTCGGAAAATAGCGGCACTGGAACCGGCAGTTCGTAGTTGGGATTAGTTGTGTTATCCAACAGAACGTTGTGCCTGAGCCCCGTGTCCGGATTTGTCCACGCGGGGCCTGGACCGTTAGCATAGTTCAGTGTGGAGAAAACAAACCCATCGTCCGCGGGAATAATGGAGTGACGTAAGATGGGATTGCCCCTCACGTTATAGCCGGAATATCCCATCGTGTGGGAATGATCTGCACTGACAACGATCAATGTATCTTGATCGTCCGTCATTTCATCCCCTGTTTTGACGGCTTTGTCAAATTCTACAATTTCCCGCAGCGCGCGACCTGGTCTATTGGAGTGATGCGCGCTATCAATCTTGCTGCCTAAAAATTAAAATTGCTTTGAAATATAGTGATGGATGATTAGAGGAGTCCTGAGAAAAACGAAGAAAACGCAAAGAAATAACGTGCAATTTCACAAGCCACCCAAAATTGAACAATTTATGTAGAAAGTGGGAAATTTGATCGATGTTCATCACTCATTTCAGATGTTCTACATTTAATTGTAATTTTTAAAAACTTAAATGGTTGGAAATTAATATATTTTTTTCTTCCGATTAAGAATCGGATTACTTTTCTAAACCGGGATATACGATTAAGATTATGGATTAATCAGGGTTCAATTTGAGTTTTAAATTTTTTAAGGATTAAGGATTAACAATTTGTAAATAAAAATTGTAATTAATATGCCTTCTTGACTCACCGTGAACAAAAAGGAAAAACCCATTCGGATTTTTGTTTAATATTTTAATCGCAACTGCTACCATTTCCGTCATCGTGGGGTCATTATTTCTCTCCAGTTCGTCACTCCAAGGTAGTTCCGACATTGCAAAGGATCCCAGGAGATGATCAACCTCTAACACATTTAACCCCATCAGTTCATCTCGTCCCGTAATATATCTCGCCGTCCCGGTTTGCCCTTCCTTCATGACGAGCCATTCTTCCGCAATGTTTCTTCCATCTGTCCTCTTACCAGGTGAATTTGTTTCCTGGTCGATTTTCTCCACTGGCGTTAATCTATGCCGACCCCCGCCCAGCAGTACGTTTAGCCTCTGGCCAGCTTCCTTTCTCAATAATTGGATCCCAGTATCCGGACAAACTTCAGGATTCATACCCCATTCTGCAACATCTGCGTCAGTTTCCCAACTTCGTCGCGCAATACCGGCCCAATTGGCGGCGCCAGGAATGGCAGTGACACGACCGGATGTGACGACCCCGGTGGATTTCCCTTCCCTCTGAAATTAATAAACGTTTTACAGACAAATTTATGAATCAAATTTACTGGTGGACCAACTTGAGCCCATTCCACTATAGATGAGACATGAAGGTCCGTATTGTTTTGGCCTCGACAATCCGCAAATAAGACCCCCGGTGTCAACCCTGCTGTGGCAAAGCGAGCCTTAATCCCGCATAAGTACGCCGTCGCGGAGCATGAACTGTCTGCTACTTGAGTGTCCAAGCAGTACGTCTAAAATAATGGTGGGGTACAATGAGGTAGTGAAAATCACGGGGAGTTATGAGTAAACCTTTGAGAGTCCAGAGTAAGGAAATGTCTCCATGTGGAGGGAGGATTCCTCCCCGAATCTTGCCCCGTCATCTCTCTGTCCCTTAAAAACCCTAGCGGCAGACACTGAAGTTAATCCCATACCATCGCCGATAAAGAAAATCCCATTTTTTGCAACCGCCTCAAGTGGACCTTGCCGTTCTTTTGAGAGGATGGCCTCCTTTGCCAAATTTCGCCAATGTGTGGGAGTTTCCAACCACTGGGAGGGAACTTGACCTTGGATTGCTTGAACGAATCGTAACGCTTCGAGAGAATCGGAATGGCCTTCTTAAATAATAAAGGAGAAATTGAAATTATTTTTCTAAATTAGACAATTTGCGAAACTGCTCTCCAGATTGGTGACAGGAAGAATTCGTCCAAAATAATTTCGTGAATTATTTTCAGTCGTATTTGACCTAGTATTTGACAGAGTGTGCAAGGGCAAAAAGGCATGCCGTGCCTAAAATGCCTTTTTGCCTATTAGGCACATGGATTTTGGGCCTGCCCGATTGCCCGAAATGCCTTTTTGTATTTTTGGTAAAATCGGGGCAATGTGATCATACGGTCGCATGATATGTAACTTATTTTCTTTTACAATTCACAGGATTTGTAGAGGATACGTGAACAATTTAATTATGTTCATTTGAGCGAACTGAATGATTTTAGACAACATCAAACAAATTATACACATCCTGAGGTATATAAATATTCGTAAATGTTCGTAATTATCATGAGTGCGTTAGTAAATCATCATATTTGTGTGGAATTGAAAGGTTGAAACGTTTTAGAACAATATAATTAAACTGTTAACATTGTTAAGTGTTACCAATTAACAATGCTAACATCGTTTCTAACACATACACTCTAAACAAAATTTTAATGAATCGTTACTGCGCGGAGTGCATATATGACTCCACCGCGATAGTAATGATTTGGTATTAAAACAATACTACATGGTAAAAAAAGTAACACAAATTAGTGTTAAAATTATTACCAAAAAGTGTTATTAGCTCACCCTGCGTAGCAGAGGAGCTATTGAATTCCTCTTGTCCGTCCGTCTGTCTGTCTGTTTACGACTCTTTTGCATCAATTCATACTAATTAGAGCCAGTTATTGGCATTCCTGACTGACTTATTAGCACCACTGATATCGAACAATCGGAGACTCAAAATGGTGCGAAAAAATATATGCTAAACGCACCAGAAGTGCAGAAGAACCGTCAGAAACACTTATGATTTTGACGTCAAATTTTTTAAGGTTTGATGTCAAAATCATGGTTGCTCTTCCCTCATGTAGTTTGCAACATTGGTGCAAAATTATATCCCAATTACATCACTACTATTAAGATCGACGCCTACGACCTTTCAATAGATAACAAGGGAGGGTATGCCTATCCATGTTGTAGCTTATGGGAACTCCCATCCTTTCTCTCTCTCTCTCTCTCACTGCATGGCTCACTCCACAACGCTCATTGCCAGGCATGCATATGTGTAGCATGTATGTATGTATATTTGTATGTACATGTACATATCAACAGTAAAGTATCCGGTTATTAATTTTCCTAAAAACCCCGAAATATTTTTTTATACTTTCGAAAAAATTGCTGAAATATTTTTTTTTGTGAAATTGATTTAAAAAAAGAATTTGCAAAGTCATTTCCACAAAATAAACGCTAAGATACCCCAAGTTTGTATTTTAAAATGAAATTAAAGGCATTCTTGACATCAGAAATCATTTAATTTCAGAAAATTTCAATTTTTAGATTACCTGCTATTTTTACAAATAAATATTCGTTTTCGGCCAAATTTTTTTTAAATTGCGAATTAAGAATTTTGATTTATTTGTTCAAAAAATTTGTAATTTTTGGTGACCATTTTTGCCTGATTTTGAACAAAAAAATGAAAATTCTATATTTAAAAAAAACGAAATATTTTTGAGAAATTGGTGAGAGGAGAGCTAGATTTATAAATTTGAGAAATTGGTGAGAGGAGTGGAATGGGAGAGGTAGAAATTTAAGAAATTGGTGAGAGGAGAGGGAGGGGTAGAAATTGGTGAGAGGAGAGTGAGGAATTTAAGAAATTGGTGAGAGGAGAGGGGTAGGTAGAAATTGGGGGGATTCTTAGCCAACGACCATCTTATGCCCTGTGCATATTAGGGTCCCCTAGGCGAGTGGTGGATAACCCTAAAGTGGGTTAATTCCATGGCCTAAATTGGGCCCGCCACACCCCCTCAAAGGTATGAAAAGCGCGAGAAAAACCGGTATTCATGCGCATCAACTGTCGCCAAAAATTCCTTCATATTCATATCACGATCATATTTAGTAGGAATCTCAACTTTTTTGAAATTCTGATTTTTTTCAAATAATCCATCAGAAATCAAAAATCCTGAAAATCCAAAAATTTCAAAAAAGTTGAAATTCCTACTGGATATGATCACACAAGTCTTTGGGATCATAAAAATATAAATATAAAAATCCGAGCAAAATTGGATTTTTGTTGGATTTTTGAAGTTTAGCAGTTCTCATGACTTCGAGGGGGCAAATGTGGCCATGGGGTCGAAGTACTTTAGGGCTATCCATCACTTGCCTATGGAACCCACATAGGCAAGGGCATCAAAGGGCATCAATATCTGAGTAGGACATGTAGAGGGTCTCTCCTCCTACATAAGAACTCCGTCCACAGTAATCAATATATGTGTAAATATTGTATACATATAAAATGAAATACCAGAGTGTAGTTGTTGTTATTTCTCGGCGCAAGGCGCCGGGGGAAAGCTAGTATATCTTTATTCCGCATATTCTGCATCATTAGTGTAAAGTTTTGCCAAAATTGCGTATCTATTTTATCTGCACCATTGGTGAAAAATTATACCAAAATGGTTATTACAGGGTGAGCTACTTCTAACGTTACAACGGTTTATTTTATTACTAAATCTATACCAACATGGTGTAAATTTTTTAATTCCGTCACGGTAGAGTCATATGTCTACTCTGCTTTGTTTATTACCAAGTTGCTAAGAGACTCTTAGTAAGAGTTTAGCAAACGTATTCAGGGAATGCCCCATAGAAACTTACGGAAAAAGGCAAAACGGCATCAGGCGGGCAAAAGGGCACGCAAAAAGGCAATTCGGCATTGAAAAAGGCAAAACGGCAAAAGGGCATGAATTTTTTCCCAAAAAGGCGCTTTTTTGGTTACTCTGGTTTTTGATAGTTTTGGCCATAAATAGAATATGTCAAAATTAGCACCAAACTCGCACATTTTGGCTGATATCTCGAAAATTGCTAACGTCCTCCCTCTTTTTATTGCGAATTCTTGATCTACCAAAAATTAGGCAAATTTTAAAATATCATGGAGCAAAGTTTTTGGGGGCCGAACAGAACACTATTCAATCGTATATATATATATATATATCTTAGATATAAAATTAATGAGATTACAACTAATTACTATTTAACGTTGAGCACTTGACATGTATTCATGCGAGCCATGGTTCGAATCTTCGGCTGGGTGACAACTTTGGAATTATTCTGATTTTCAGTATTTGTATTTTAAAATAATTACGTAATTCCTATTTTTAATCATCATTGGATTACTATCATCCATACATGTTTACGTTCATGAATTTCTCCGAAGTGAATAAAGAATGAATGAATAATTCGTTAGAATGAATTAAATAGTGGATTTTTAAATCGTTTATGTTTCATCTATACATGTAGTTATATGGTGTGAACAATGGCGGGAGCAGCAGGCGGACAGGGGGATATTGTCCCCGGAAATTCAGAAATATCCTATCTTGCCCATGTTAATTAGTCCCTCCTCCGCCTATCTCATAATGTTAATGTCCCCCCAACTTCCGCCGCCCCTGAGTGTGAATAAAGAATGGACGAAAAATGGACGAATAGTTCACACTGAATAAAGTTGAGTGAAAAATGAGATTGCACAACTGGTTGTTTAAAAATTAACCCGACGCGATTAAAATTTAGTCAAGGTTGAGCGAAAACTGCACAACGCTGACTAAATTTTAATCGCGTCGGGTTAATTTTTAAACAACCAGTTGTGCAATCTCATTTTTCACTCAACTTTGAGTAAATTTGAGTAAATTTTATTTACAGTGTAACAATTAAATTTTCAAAGGAATGAATTTGAAAAGAAAATATAATGTGTGAACTGGTGTGCATCTTGACTACCATAATTAATATTTTAATTAGTATTTTATATAAGATAGTGATTAAATTATATTGCAATGTAATTACTATTTGGTATCATTCGATCGTATTTTTATCTTTTATTTACCCTCTTTCCCAATCGCGACGGAGGTTCCGGCAGACAAAACGAAAATGATTGAAACCTTGAACAGCTGCATTTTTGCCGAACAGCTTCTCTCAACGTCCCCACTAGTCGAGACTGGAGGACTGGGTGGAATTTGATTCCACCTCGGGTGCATATTCCTACGGATTTTGCAATAAGTTGAGATAAAGAGTTGAACTGGATTGTGATCACCAAAGTGGGAGAGAGAGAGTGATTGATTAAGTAATTAAACTAAGGGCTCAGCCACATATGCGTCTTTTGCTGCGAGATGCGGCATTTTTTGATGCCACATCACGCATCACCACTGGTCACATTTGCGGGGAAAAATGTGGCAGCAAACCTTTTGGTGCGCGAAGTTTTTGCTGTCGCAGCTTTTGCTGCTCTTCTGTTCACATATAATTTTGCAGCAGCATCATTTTGTTGCCGCAACTCATTTTCCTGTTTCTCATCACGAAATCTTGCGGCTTCTCCCAGAGAAGCAGCAAAGTGGACACTTGTGCATCATTGAGTTCACATCATCCTCAAATGTGTTTTAAAAGTATGTTCGCTCGTTCTTTGAATTTGGATCAATTGTGATTAGTCAAGATATATTTCAACAAATTCAGTCAATACGTGTATATACTCGATACATTGTATTTATGCGGCATCAAAAAATGTCGCATCACGCAGCAAAAAACGCATATGTGGCTGAGCCCTAACGCGTTTGTAAATGTATGAGTCTACTTATTCCAAGTGTCAATTTCTGGCTTGGAGTGTCCAATTAACAAACTACTTTGCCAATACTCTTATCTGTGCTCGTGATAAGCTCATCCATCCTGATTACACGTGGGTGACAAAATCACAAGAAACATCAATACAGCTTATGTAAATTGATAAAGTTAATTGAATGAGTACTCGGCCACAGTGGCGACGAAGCCGGTGTGACACATGGGGATATTAGCATTGTGGGTTAGGAGAGGGGGGAACTTATTGACATGGACAAGATAAGATTTTTCTCGATTTGTGGGGGGACAATGTACCCCTGCTTCCGCCGCCACTGCTCAGTCATACAAATGATTTATTCATTAGAGTATGTATAGTTATGTATTGGCAGATAATTAAATATTACATATCATTTTACGTCTTACTAGTTAGTTGTATAAAAAAGCAAAACGACCAGCGCCGTACAAATACTTCCCTATCTGAAACGCTTGCATACACGATCAAAATACATGCAATAATGGAAATATTTGCATTATAATTTCATTACTTGATGCAATAAAGGAATTAATTTGCATTTTTACTCGTAATCCGTGTTTACTATGCTCCAGCGTTTTGCTCTATTTTGTCAAACAATTGATGTTCTAGGAGATTCACTTACGCCCTGATGTATTTACCTGGTCGATTTTTTACCTGGTCTTTGCAACAGGTCTTGGTCGTAGCCTGGTAAAAGGGGCAGTATGGGAAGAAGCAGCGTCAAGGTTAGAACAAATGAATACAGTACTTCGCAATGTTAGGGTTGTGTTAGGAAAGTGGGAGATTATTTTAGCGAGTAGCTGCTTGATGAGCTTGTCAATTTGAAGGTAAGGACCAGACCGACTGGATCGGTTTGAGACTGGATTTGGCGATAATTGATTTATCCTTGATTTGTGACTTTAGGTTGATTTCTCCGGGAGAGTAAGCGAGCCACGGGTGGCCTGCTTTCCCCACTTTCGCCACACGGCTTGTAAATGCATTGCAATGTATTGCATGTATGCAAAACATTTATTGAAAGCAATGCATTGTAATGCATGTGCTATGCATGTGTAATGCATAAATTAAATGTATGAAATGCATACAATTAAAGAATTTATGTATGCAATGCATGCATATGTGTATACAATGCATAAATGCAAGTTCAAAATTTGGCAAAGAAATTCATTTCACGCCTCCTGGGGGGCGTGGCAGTAGATGGCAGCACCACCACGCACCACCGTGGTGTATCCGCCACGAGGAATAGAACCTGGGCCGCGAGCAGTGAAGAAAGTGGCTCTGTCCACTCCTTCAATGATGTTGAGAGTCCTAAGATTTATGCACCACTTTTATGCTCATGCAATCATGCAATGTACAAATTATTACGCAAATTTATTTTTGCGTGCACAAATGAGATTATTATCGTACATCTTGCTTGCATATGGACTGTATGTGAGTAATTATGCGACATTTTTTTACGAGCATGAACTTTTTGCATAGTTTGGTGGGTATGAGGGTTGGAATTAGCAGATCTTGCAAATAATTTTAGTATGTGAAATAAAAATATAATTGGAAATCGACATGTTAAATTTGGCACGACTTCATTTGTATTTCTGCTCATGTGCGAATTGTGTTAAAAATGTATTTTGCATTTACGTTGAAGTGAAATTGGTGGGTTTGGATGAAAAAACTCCAATTGTCAAAGGAGAGAATCCTTCCTTCTCCAAGTTAACTTAACAATTTTAACAAATAAATAGTCCAGATGGATTAAAATTGACAATATTATATTGCAATGCTCGTTTTCATTTACATACTCAATTTAACAATGTGAATGTTACAGATAAATGTTTTTTGTGTCAGTATTGTTGTGAATTACAATTACTTTGTAAGTATATTATTTATATAAAATTTTTCATCTCTATTAAAATAAATTAGCTGAAGAGTAATTTTCGGTGAGTGAAATTTGTGGAGAGTATTCACCCACAAATACTTGAAATTAAAGTGACTCAACTTTAATTACAATCACAATCATCTCTTTTAAAATTAGAATTACTAGACAATATTTCATACGTATTATTACTTATTTACATTTTCTGCTGCTTATTCTCTTGTGCTGCTGCACAATGAGTCGTACTAAACTTGAGATTTATTTTTGGACTTCTTGCTCTTCGTCTGTCTGATCAACTTTCTCTGCACACTGGACTGCTTTCTTTTGCCGCACTTTCTTTTCTTTATCGCCCCCATACCAACTTTTTGGCGGAACTACTTGATTTATTCTTGTTTTGTGGCTTAATTACTCGTCGAATTTTCTTTGCAGTGTGGGAAATTGAGTGCGATTTACTTAACGGTATCAACATGTCGTCGTCGTCACTCTGTATTTCATATAAATCTTCGCCACTTTCAGTTTGTGTTAATTTATTTTTTTGTGGTTTCTTATCCATCAAATAGCAGGCAGAGTTTGATGAATCGCCCACTTATTCTAAATTTTCACAAAAACCTGCCATGATAATTCAAATTCGTTTTCGGATTAATACACTAGAATAAAATGTCTTTGAATATGCAAAATAACTTATGAATTGGTGCATAGGAGGTATCATCAGTGGTACTGAGAGCATGGTTTCGGATTTAAACTATTGTCTGGTCACTGTAGTATCATGTAGTTAATTATTAGATCTACAAATTAATCTTGAGTCTCTTACATTTATGGAACCCCCAAAGTCAAAAAGGTCGCGGCCATCACACATCGTCGTACTAACATGTCGTCGTACTAATTCTAAAAAGTCCTATGTGCAGGCGATGCTTAATTTTAAAAAGTCGTATGCACAGTTTATTTGCATGTTATTCTTGTGCACATAGGACTTTTACAAATTAAGGATCGACTGCACATAGGCCTTTTACAAATTATCCGTCTACTGCACATAGGACTATTTATAATTAGTACAACGGCATGTTAGTGTATTTCCCAAACGCCCTCATATCTAGTGAAACACAAAAATTAAAATATTTGCAATACGTATGATCAGCTTAATTGTTTGATTTAATAATTTAGTTTCCGGTGTTGAGGGTATTTACTACGATTTGTCTAGCACATCGCATCAAACCCGCATATGCCCAACTTTGCAAATCGATTTTCCGAATTTTATTTTCCTAAACTTTCTGATAACTTGGGAACTTTTTTATTGTTTTTTATTGTTGCCAAATTTCATGCATACACTCTCAATAATTTTTGTCAATATTGTCACCGGCTGTAGGTACTATGCAATTCTACCACTTCGGTAATAATTTATCACCGAAGGGTAACATATACACAGAGGCTAAATCCCGCTCAGCCCCCATTGTGTCCGCTCGGGTAACAAAATCGGAGGCAATTTGTTACCCACAGAAGACAATTTGTTACTATAATGTTACCACGCGGTAGAATTGCATAGTACCTACAGCCGGTAACAATATTGTCAAAAAATTATTGAGAGTGTATCGACCGCACAACGCCGTAATTAGGGCATGACGACCAAATTTGCCGTCGAAACCTTAATCGCCATATTGCGACATGTCGATAACACCAAAAAACATGTTTCCCCCAAATTTCATGCCAATCGCCCAAAAAATGCTGAAATTAGGCCATGCCGACAAAGCATGTCGAAAAAAGTGTCGAAACCTTAATCTCCATAATGCGACATGTCGACAATACCAAAAAACATGTTTTGCCCAAATTTCATGCCAATCGCCCAAAAAAATGCCGATATTAGGGCTTGGCCACGTTTTTCGACATGATGTCGACAAAGTGGCCACACCCCCTTAATAGGGTGTCACCCAACCCCCGTGATGAACATGTGTTAAAAATTTCAGGTCGCTGCGACAAACCGTTCTAGAGTTTTAGTGTTGATAGACGGACAGACAGACAGACGGACAGACGGACAGACAGACTAACTAACCGATCACATAAAGTAGCTTACGCTATTTAATAAACAAAAATTAATAGTACTAAATTCAATTTCATAGATTTTCCAAAAATTAACCAGATTATTTGTACCTAACACAGCCGATGGGGCACAGCCCACGGGATCGGGGGCCCCAATTTGCCCTGCCTACCCCAAGTCTCGCCACTGGAATTGCAGCTTTGCTTGAAATATTTATAGTTTTGCATTTCTATACTCAAAATAATTCGGTAATAAGCGATTTACCGGCGGTGATTATACATATGTGACTCTACCGCCATGGTAATAAATGTGTTACCGCAGGTAGTAAATTTATTACCAAGTTGGGAATATGAGTTACCCCGCGGTGGCGTTTATTACGAACTTGGTAATACATTTACGACTGCACGGTTACAAACTTATTAGCATGGCGGTGAGTTGTATAAAGTCACCTAATAGGTGTTACCGGATTATTTTGATATATCCGCATATGCGGTATTTCTAAAATCATGTTGATACACAAAATATTTACTGTGATTTTTGTGGTTTTCGTAGTCGCCAACTAGCGGCGTATGTACCTACTGTCCTTTCGCACAGGATTGAGCCGCGGCTAAATACTGAGCAATGTTAAAAACCGGGTTTACTTCTGGAGCTAGATTTAGCCACGCTTCAATCCTGTGCGAATGGACAGTACATATATGTTAACTGTGCAATATGGTTGGATGGTGATGATTCAATCACAAGAATCACACTGGATGTATCACAAATATTATTTGTGATATATTTTTGTAAATATATTTACAAAAATCTCCCGAGAAAATATCTTTCTGCATAAAATTGGCCCATATTTCTGCATAACACATGAAATATGTGCCGCATATTCCCGTAGCAATCTGTGCAGAATTTTATGTATAACGGTTTATACAGAGCATAAATATGCACACAAAATTATGCAGAATTAATTGTGACGAAATCTTCTGCCGAAATGGGCAGAAACCTGCAGAAACCCGGAAGTTTTTTATACACGCTGATTTTTACATTGCAGTATTTAATCACAGTCCGGCCATTGCCCACTCCACCGCAGTTACATTTTACACACAAGAAGTAAAAAGCAGGCAAGAATGTACAATATCATCAACCTTCTTTCCAGCAACCGTCGTGACCCTGTAGTAAGTAAAAACTGGTTTGGTTCTTTGTTGGCAGTGTTGTTTCAATAAGTTGATGGAATATTATATCAAAGCTGCTTCTCCGTTTTAAGCAGTCACACAAATCTCTCGCATTATGTGACCATGGTCTTGTCTACCTACGTGAGACGGGTCATGTAACAATGCAACTTGTTTATGATTTTATTTATACTGGCTGACACTCATTGCCATACGATGCATCCAGTGGAATAATCCAGACAGGTTATTATCTACATGTACCTTTATCCAACAAAGTATTTTAATTAGACGAAAATATGACGTACTCAACAAATTTTGGTGTCCAAAATAACAATTTTTTACTGCGTGAAACACGTATAAATGTAACGAGGTGGGATTGACCATGACCAGTCACATTTTCAAATTATGAGAGAGGAGATCTCTTAATTCATCCATAATAAAACATTGACTCTACTACATAAATAGGTACGTTTTAATTTTTTCTGTTGAATTTCTTAATCTTTATTTTGGGGCTGTTCATGCATAAAATGCGTAATGCAAAAATCGAGATTTTATGACCCACAGACCCTCCATTCCCCATACGGGATAGGAATTTTAACATCGTGTAGATAGGCGACCTTACACCCCTGCATCCCCCTACTTGCGTCACGTATTTTATGAACGTTCCCTTGCAGACGTAAAGAAGGTTTTGTATGCATTTCTTATAGAAAACCTGGCACCGTTTAAAACCCCAAACAATTGTTTCACTGGCGACGTACACTCTGTCTCAAATGTAAGAGATGGAAATTGAAAATGCCCTCATTTAGTAATATGTTTGTCCTGGGCCATGAAGATCTATTATATTATAGCTAATTTACTGCCACATGTCTCCACAAAGTTTCATTGGAATTCGGCTAAACCTGCCTTTAGGTTGAACATTCTCTCAAAATTAGTCATATTGAACTGTCTCAAAAATAAGAGATAGGGCGTTTTTTAAATAAAAATTTGGATGCAATTAAAAACTAATATTCATGCAGATTAAATTAATTTAAAACGTCCTATCTCGTACTTTTGAGACACTCAAATTTGATTAATTTTTTGTAATTGTCCATAAATTTTGTGATTTGAATCAAATTTGAATGCAACTTGGTGTAAACATGTGGCAATACCTTAACCATAATATAATAAAACTTTGGGCCCCAGGACAAATCCATTAAAAAATAAGAGCATTTTCTAAAACTATCTCTTCTTTCTGAGACAGAGTGTAAAATTATCCAGTTCCGATTTTCCGTTTCAGTTCCGTTCCGGTTTTGCAAAACTTTTTTGCCAGAGCTCTTTTGCTTTTATTTTTGATGTGCAAGTTTGCAAACATATTTTCTACCAAAATTTCTAACAGTCACCGTCACAACAATGCCATTAAATTACCAGCCTTCTCATATGTATGATCCGTTTATTTGTAGGTATTTACAAACCGCCGCTGTAACAGGATATTCGTACAAGTGTAGAAAACTTCACGGTGCGGTGAAAGCTTGTCATAATCAACCATACGGCAGGAATAATAATGAGTCAACTTACTTGGGACACCTCCCTCTCCCCATCCCTCATAGATATCCCCCTTCACACCGCCCTCGTCCGTGGCACGGAATCCTTCCTCGCCGACCAAAACCCCACTGGAACTATGGCACGGACGTGCACACCTTCGACATCACTCTGCTCATTATGACCCTCCGTTTCATAGGGGAACCTCCCCGTCCCGAGTTTGAGCAAAAGGTCATCACCTACCTCACCAGGAGAGAATTAACCCACGGCGGGTGGTCTATCGTCCCGGACGAGGATAAATTCGATCTCAGTGAAAGTGTGAAGGCATACATTGCCCTGAGGCAGATGGGCCTAGCTAGAAATTCATCCTTTCTCACGCGTGCCCGTGACCGGATCCTACGCCACGGCGGGGCTGAGCGGATGAACATCCTGTTAAAACTTTATTCCGCCATGACCAGAATTATATCTTGGCAAGCCATTCCACCCGTCTCGCTGGAAGCTCTGCTCATCCCAGCATGGGCTCCCCTTAGCTCCTACAGTGTCGGAAGTTATGTCAGATTGGGATTTATGATCATGATGGTCTCCAGAAGTGTAGATTTAGCCGAGAAGTCTCCCGTCGTAACGGATTTTGACGAGATATTCATCAACAAAGATCACGTTTTGGAGGATTCGCTCATTGGACGGTTTCAGAATCCTTATTTGCACGCTGTATTCAGACGAGTCATCCCATTATTTGAAGTGGTGGATAAACTAGTGCCGCGTGCCGTGAGGGAGTGGACGATTAATAGGGTGGTGAAAGAGTTGGACGATATGACAAACCCGGTCGGGGGACTGTTCGGAACCGGCACGACGACAGAAATTTTGCTAATTATGTATCATAAACTTGGTTTGAGGGACAGTTTGAAGGCACGAGAGGCCAGAGAAGCGCTGAGATTGAGAGAAATTGAAGGAATGGAGGAAGCCACGTCGACACTGTTTGAGTCCTCCGTTTGGGACACGGCCTTTATCGTGAGGACTTTGATGGAATCGCATAAGATTGACAACGCTAGCATGGTTGGAATTGAGAGGGGGCTGGATTGGCTAGTAACGCAGCAGGTGGTAAGTTTGAGGGGTCACTGGGGTGGAAAGAGACCACTGTTGCGGCCAGGTGGGTGGGCTTTTCAATTAGGGAATCCACACTTCCCGGATCTGGATGACACCTCTTCTACGGTTATTTCAATGATACGATACCAGGTTAGTGCCAACTTTATATCAATCATGTACATTTAGTAATTATTACTGGGCAATCCTAACCTTGCGTTTACATAAATATACGATTTTTTACAAGGAATTCGTTTATGTTCTCAGATTTCAGATTTTCAGATCTCAGATTTTTTGAGTTTTACTCGGATAGAGGGGGGAAATGAGATACTACTGCATCGATAAGAATTTGTATTACGTACAGTTGTTTCTCAGTTCCCCCCACCCCCCATCCGCGTAAAATTGAAAAGTCTGAGCTCACGTACACGATTTTATTGTAAAAAGTCGTATATTTGTGTAAAAAAAACGCCAGGTTAGGATTGCCCAGTAATGGGTAGATGGTGAATTAAGGTTCTTCGACGTAAACGCTAACGTTAACCTTAAATTTAGCATAGAAGTTTATGCAAAATTTAACGTACACACTTTAATATAACCTTGTTCCTCTTTCAGAACCATTTCCCTGACATAACCAAGTACACCATCCCCATTTCCCGCGGGGTCGAATGGATTCTTGGAATGCAGAGTGTAAACGGAGGATGGGGTGCCTTTGAAGCAGACAATATTCACTATTACTTAGAAAATCTTCCCTTTGTTGCCGAATATCCCGCCGTGCTCCTGGACGCGCCCACCGTCGACATCACAGGGAGATGCCTGGTCGCCCTCGCCCATGCTAGCAGGAATCCATCCATCGCCGCGGATTTCCCCTCACTACAGGCCGCAATAGAGAACGGGGTGAAATTTATTTTAGCCCGACAACGCCCGGACGGTTCGTGGTGGGGAAGATGGGGGATGAACCATCTTTACGGGACGCATCTCGCCTTGTGGGGTTTAGCCGAAGTTGGCGCCAAATACCATGCCGGGGCAGCCGTCCAGAGGGCGATCGAGTGGCTGAAAAGCGTGCAAAATGAGGACGGTGGTTGGGGGGAAAGCGTGACTTCGTATGAAATAAACGTTGACAAGTTTGTCCATGGAAATAGTTCGGCATCTCAAACGGCATTGGTACTCCTGGGTCTGTTGGACGTGGGAGAAGAGGACAGTCCCGTGGTGCAGAGGGGACTTCGGTACCTTTTAAGAAAACAGAAGCAGGAGAACGGTTATTGGGATGAGAGTGTCATGACTGGAGTAGGAATTCCGAATATCATGTATATTAAATATTTTGGCTACCCGAAGTACTTTCCGCTCACGGCGATTGCCAAGTATAATCAGATTCACGAGGCCAAGATGGTTGGCGGGAGGAGAAGGACAACGAGGAAGTTGGGGTAGATGAGGTGAGAGTAAAATAATTATGTGGGTAACTGCCAAATGTAAGGTTTTGCTAAGCCTTGTAACGATAGGGTATTACCATGTTCCTACTTAATCATTGACTAAAGTTAATAAAATCATTCACTCATCATAGGGAACTTGCACTAATATGTGTATTTAGATATGATTATCATTCTGCGAAATTTGTAACCTACAAATTGTAACTTAGGAAGTATTTGAGATAATAAATTTCCTTGTGGCATGAAATTAATTAGATTTACGCAAAAAGTGTGAATCATCAGAGGTTTCCATTCCTCATAATCACATCCATACATACGTGGGAATATACGTATCATAATTCGGTTGGTCTTCGACTGAAGGGTTTTGACACAGGGACGTTGGGTTGTCGCATTGGACAAAATTTGCAGAAAGAAAATGGATCATGACAGAATTAAGAGTGAAATACCATCATTATGAATTGATACGATTTTCTGGAAAAGTTGTAAAAATTGACATGCCAATTTTCCATGCATCGGTTCATAATTTCCTGAGAAAATCGATTGGTTTAATGCCCGTTTAAATATTGATAGGGTGAAATCGCTGTATCTCGTCCATGTGGAGTGGAGGAATTGAGTCGGTTAGATAATTACCAAGATATAAGGATACTGATACATGCACTCTAAATAAATTTGACAGAATTTTAGTCAAAGTTGAGTAAAATTTGAGACCACTCAGCTTGCGTCCCCTCAAATTTTACTCAACTGGTTGTGTCACACAACCAGTTGAGTAAAATTTACCCGTTGTTGATCAAAATTTACGTCAGGTTTATCAAATATGCGACAACGTTGGACAGATTTTACTCACTCGTTGTGTCATCCCAAATTTTACTCTGCTTTTGTATAGAGTGTGTTACCACACTCTGAGAAATGGGGCAGACGTGTCGAGTCAAAATTGATAAGTTATTAAAAATTGTAGGGGAATCCGATTCCTTCATAAATTGCGTGTGCCCATCTTCTCGAAAATTTGACTTCCACCAGCTCTGAATTATGCATGAAGTGAGACCTTACGGCTCATCAATATTGCACAACTTTCTCCTCGCCCTCCTTCAGTCATTGTGAAGTTGGCTGTACATATGTGTGTTTGCAAATATTTTCCTCGTACCACATACATTTGTATAGGGCTAGGCGAAATATTCCCTGCAAATAAATTTTATTTTAAAATACGCCTACAAAAATGCCTCCGCAACACCAAGAAAGTAACAACGACACGGTTGAGAGTCCCCAAAATGTCGAGAAGGTTAGAACTCCCCCCTCCAGTCCACTCACTCTGGTTCCCTGCACGTCGGCCCCACCATACCTGAAATTCATTTATCACGGATGGTTGCAGGAAGGATGTCTCCCAACTGAGGGAATAACCTTGCCTCTGGGTTAGAGTGGAATAATGAAATGGTGAATATTTGGACGTATGTGGTGGGGTAGTTGGTGTTTCTGGGGTTACCGGTGGGAGTGGTTTTTGAGGAGGGTGTACCTGCAAGTCAGACCGGATGGTGGGTAGTAAGCAAGCGTGGATATCCAGAACACATATCCCGTAAATTTCGAATTAGCCTATGACCTGGGTCAGCACATCATGTCACATGATTCATGTGACCTATGTATGCATGACCTGGTACACATTATATAAGTTTTGTTGATTGACTTGTCGTGCTTTTTAGATGTACGTAAAATATCACACACATTACACAATTTCACATCGGAAACTGCAAAGGAGTCGAACAGTACACATTACAATATGCATAATATATAATGCACACTGCCTTATACATAGGTATGTAGATCCATATATGCATGTGATATGAAATAAAAATGAAACCGTTTGAAGCTGATGTTTCCCAACAAACTGTATATATTAACATTACCATATTGTTCTTACATGCACTCTGAATATATTTCACTAAAATTAACTCACAGTTGAGTAAAATTTTTCAGACATTTAGCCCAATTTACTCAGTGTTGTACATTAATCCCACAATATTGAGGAACTCTTACTCAGTTGTTTTGTCATCTCAAATTTTACTCAACTTTATTTAGAGTGTACAAAACGGTAACATGTCTGAAAACTTGGCTAATATGGAGTGTCCGGTCTTTCCTTGATCCATTTTGCAATTCCTTCCTGTGCAAAAACTCTGTCCACCAATTTTCCCAAATTGGGGTAATTCTCACTCAACGCGTGGGGATTCCCATCGGCTAAAAACTTGGCCCAATTTGAGAGATGATTCGCAGCAAAGATATCCGTCCAAGTTATACTGTTCCCGACTAACCAGCCGGACTTTGGAAGCGATATCTTCAAATTTTCCAAAGTACTTGGGAGCCTGTTTTTCCTTTAAGTCTGACATTATCCTCGATTTTAGAGCTTCATCTGCATCGGCGAAACGGACGAACACGTCGAAAAATCCTCTCGGATAGAAAAGCATTTATTTTCATTAGTTTCTGCATTTTTATTCCTTCTAGGAAAATATAACTACGAATTCGTAACATAGCACAGCAATTCAGTTTTGATAAACGAATTGCAAAATTATGCCTGCCTTAAGTAGGAGATTCGCAAATTTCAGGATAAGTAATTTCTTCCGCAATCAAATTGTGCCAACTCTATACTCTGAATAAAGTTGAGTAAAATTTGAGATGAGGCAACAATTTGGTAAATTTTACTCAATATTCTGAAATTAATGTACAATATTGAGTAAGTTGTACTCAGTGTTGGACAAGTTGTACTCAAGGATTGTGTCATCTCAAATTTTTTTCAACCTTGGGTGAATTTTACTCAACCAGAGTAAATTTTAGTGAAATTTGATTAGAGTGTACGCAAATCCGTAATGATTTCCACTAATGATAACGAAAAATTTTCAAAATCAAAGGCAAAATTTGACGTAACCAAATTCTATCCATCTGATGTACCAACCTTGCCCAAAGTCTTTCAAGGCGTCCACATACTCGTCACACTTTGCGGCATCTTCTTCCGTCTTGGCATCCAGATTGAACCGTTTTGCAAGGTACCTTCCAATCGCAGCGACCTGTGCGAGTACGAACTTAGGCTCAGACTGGCCTGGACATACCTCCAAAACTGGCATTGTTCCCCAGGGAAACGCTGCAAAAGATTCGTATTAAAACTTGCATTACTTATCTCTACGCTGTAAAAAAATTTGCCCAAATTTACTCAGAGTTGGGTAAAATTCCCTCAAGATTGAGTAAAATTTGAGATAACGCAATCTTTGAGTAGAATTTATCCAACATTGAGCACAATTTACTCAGGATCAGTGTTCTACATTAATCCCTCAATATTGATTAAATTTTACTCACTTGTTGTGTCATTGCAAATTTTACTAAAATTAATTTAGAGTGTACATGGAAATATTTTTATGTCCTTACTAGCTTTTTTAGCTGGATAAGTTTCGTCGTTTTTCAACCTCTCGTCCGTATACTGAACACCGGCGTAGGCAAACATTAGCCTTATTGGTTCCGCCATGCCACGATGAGTAAAATACGTGAGTTTATAAGTTTCCTGGGAACTCATGTTGCAATTTTTTTAAGAAATACTTGAGAAATTTTGCACTTGAGACATATATTTGTTTCTGTTGCTCTCCTGCAGATCAGATGTTTAACAGCAGAGTATTTATACAAGTCAGGCATGAACAGGCTTGACACAAGTGGCAGGTTTCGTTAAATTGTGGACAAAAAATCAATCAAGGTTAGCCAGTAGTGTGCTTCATGAGATCATTATCCCCACAACGTCCAGCCTACATGCATATGTGCTCATGCCATTTATTACTATTAGTGCATCACTTATTTTACCCTGCAATACAATACGTCAAGAAATACAGAGGATGAATTGCTAAAAAGTGAACGCTGGATGAGCGTTAGTATCTTTCCCTCTATTTAAAATTTCAACTTGAAATTGTGAGGATTGGAAGACGGTATAGTCTATATTATTGGATTAAAATTTTAATTGGATAGTCGCAACAACCCCTGAGATATTTGCATCCAAAAAAAGGTCGAAAAAAAGTTTCCAAAACTGCATAATTTTTGTGTTCTGATTTATCTTTAAAATTCTGTCAAATTGTTTGTTGTGCACAGAATTTGATACGAGTGGTATGAATGTTCGTGGCATGTATCTAGCTTTCAAAAATTTCTAAAAGTCCACATTTATTTTTCAATCTCTTTGCATACCACATCGCTTTGTAAAAAAATGAGAAACAAGTTTCAAAAATGATAAACTTGATTTTTTTTTCGCGACAATGGTTAAAATTTTTTGCGTGTTTTTTTTGTTTCAACAGTTGGTGGAGATATGCCTTAGTACAATACAAACTGCTTATGCACTTCAATTTTTCGATTCCATCCTGGTTATGGCTATTTTCTAAAAGAAACTGGCGCTTCAAAACGATGGCGCTTTCCTGAGGGGTAACTTTCTCTCTGGACCTCTAGCCGGTTATTTTTTTCTAAATTCCAACCGTGTTTAATACTATAGACACTGGGGAATATTATATGCTAAATTTTGTGAGTGTTAATTTATCTACAACTTAGATTATCTACAACGTTCGAAAATTCATCTTTGGAAAACAGTTTTATGCCACCCTCTTACTCTGAGGTCAGTCGAAGGGTGGGTTTCGAAACTAGAGAGCTGATTTTTTGCACACTTCGGGCTAAGGGACACGTGCAACTATGCTCAAAATTTGGAATCATAACTCTAACCCGTTTCAGAGCTATTCAAGGTTGCCCACGTTCACTTTTTAGCAATTCATCCTCTGTATTGCTTAATGTTGAAATTGTATACAGCCAGACGAAAGTTGGGATGTACGACAAGAGAGAAAACGTTGAGATTTTTTGCTATGCATACATTGCTAAAGTTTGTTCCGATAGTCAAAGTGGAGAATTATGTTATTGGAAACCTGGATGCTGAAGGAGAGTGAACGTTGGTTGAACCGAGTAATGATACATAAGATAGTAGTGGTATATTTGGTTCACAATATTATGTAGGAACTTTGCATTACTGTAAAAACGTTCAAAGCACTTCAGATCAGTCTCGCTGATGGCTCGTTCAAATAGATAATTGTTAAGTAAGGCTTGTTTAGACTTGTATGCAATAATTCCATGGAAAAATTGCGACTGGTATTATCTTAAATATTGGTGGACTATAATCTTCTAAGCTTCTAATCCTCTCAACTGTAATTTATGAAATGAATCATAAAAATCACCAACCTAATTTCGTTAGGATATGATTGTGTTCACTAATTTACGCATAGAATTTTGTGACATCTTTTGTTGTACACTCCTCCCCAATTAAATAATTATAATTATCTTCTGTAATTGTTTTGAAATTATTCAATATTAATACAACATGTGGATAATTTTCAGTGACTAATAAATTCATGTTCAATTTCAATTAGTAGTATAAATTATCATTTTGGGGCAGCTAACGCAAGAAAATCATGTAAATAATGGATTATAACAGTTTTGCTACAATATTGAATAATTTGTTTTAAACTTTGCTCCTTTAAAGGGTTTCAAATTGCCCGGGTTTGGATTTTCACAGTTATTCACACCGAGGTCAAGTGGCAATCATCGGTAAATACAGAGACATTCATTTTTAGCCAAATCAACAAATTGTGACAAAAGTTTGTAACAAACTACAAAACTATAGAATTACAAACTTATTATTTTAAAATTCACAATTTTATTTTCTAGTTTAGCAAAATTATACAGTGCGGTTGCAAAAATATGTACATATGTACATTGAAAACTAAAACTTCATAACTTATTTCGTTGTAACAAACTGAGTTTTTGAATTCCTAACATTCATGTGCCACAATATTGTAACATAAATAATTAATAATTTGTGTATTCACGGTAAATGTATTAACAGTTCATAAGAAGGTTTCAAAGTTCGGGATCAGCATGTTTGGTGTTGAAGGGAATAAAGGACAGCGAGTTGTACCAAGCACGAGTTTAATGTGAAATCTGATTCATTTTCGACACAATTTGTCTGATATTCTTTACTTTTAATCTTTGCTTATCTTAATTTACTTATCTTAATTTTACTTAATCTTTACTTCTCCAAAATGGACAAAATCGTACAAAAATTGTTTTTTGAACAAGCAGGTGTATCTTGAAATTCCCCCATCTTTTTATAGATTACAATGAAGTTGGCTGTTTCGTCTAGTTCTTCCACCTTGAAATCTATTTTGAGTTGTGCAATTCCTTTCTTTTCCGACGTTTTTGCTTGCGATTTCTTTGAAAATGGGTCACCAGATTTAGGTTTACCCAAATCCTCCTTCTGTAATATTAGTTTATTTTTTGCTAAAATACAATCCTTGCAAAAAAGCTTGCTATGAAGGGGGCATTTCTCCGCAGATGCCATCCTTTATGTCAACATGGTGAAGCGGGTCCGTACCTGGAAATAAAGAAAGATCTATATTATAATTTCGAAAAGTCCGTCCCGTGAAATTTTCCGTGACATTCCTGCGTTCTGATTGGCTGCTGGGTTTCTGTATCCGCCAATCAGAGCACGAGTCGATTTTCGATTACGATTATGGTTATAGTTATGATTACAGTTATGGTTATGGTTATGATTATAGTTATGGTTATGGTTATGATTATAGTTATGGCTTTGGTTATGAGTATGGTTATGATTATGAATATGATTATGGTTATGGTTATAATTATGATTATGGTTATGATTATGGTTATGATTATGAGTATGATTATGGTTATGGTTATAATTATGATTATGATTATGATTATGGTTATGATTATGGTTATGATTATGATTATGATTATGGTTATGATTATGGTTATGATTATGATTATGGTTATGATTATGATTATGGTTATGGTTATGATTATGGTTATGATTATGGTTATGATTATGATTATGGTTATGCTTATGGCTATGGTTACTTAGCAATTCCTTAGCAATTCCTTAGCAACGTTAAAAAAATTCCTTAGAAACGTTAAAAAAATTCCTTAGCAACGTTAAAAAAATTCCTTAGCAACGTTAAAAAAATTCCTTAGAAACGTTAAAAAAATTCCTTAGCAACGTTAAAAAAATTCCTTAGCAACGTTAAAAAAATTCCTTAGCAACGTTAAAAAAATTCCTTAGAAACGTTAAAAAAATTCCTTAGCAACGTTAAAAAAATTCCTTAGTAACATTAAAAAAATTCCTTAGCAACAATCAAAAAATTCCTTAGCAACATTAAAAAAATTCCTTAGCAACGTTAAAAAAATTCGTTGGCAATATATGATTATAGAGCAAGGTTAGGAAGGATATACTGAGCTATTATATACTGCAATAATTTCATAATTTTCAGACGGTGGTTGGCAATTTTAAAATCGGCCCGTCTTTAAGACGGGCTTCTGGGCTAGTAAATATATATTTTGCACAATAAACCGTTGTAATTGGAAATTTATTCAAAAACTGCTTGATGTTCAATTAAATGTTGTGATGGGCAAATACAGGGTGGTTCAAGCACCTAAAAATTTTCCAAACGTTATTTTCCATAATTCCACTTACAATACGAAAGTGTTAGCAGCACCGCTCAGAATTAAATGATACCACTCTAATGTGGTAGTACAAATCAACCTTTGGTTCGGATGAATTTCACTTTGGAAGTTAGTAAAGTTTGTAAAAATGCATGATTTTCATCGTGCAGAAGGGAGGTGAGAAAATTCCTCCTCACTCAGCGCAGGTCTCCCATCTTCTGACCGATTGACAGTTTATTTAAGTAAATGAAAAAATATCGCATTCATCAAATGTAGCTAATTCCATTTTATTATCTTCTTTCTACTGTGGAAGTTCTACAATAAAAATCAAATTACAGTTTGTGCCAAAAACCCGATTGATCCTTATGTAAACATGTATTTGCAATAACAAATTCCTATCGTCCTGTCTCATCAAAAGCCAACATTTTATATTGCACAAATCTAATCTAACATGTATCACACACGTTCCCGTCATTCTTGCATATTTAGCTCGCTACGCAACATTTTTTGTTCGAGCATCATTTTCCCACAATAATTAATGCTTACGTATTTAGTACGTCTTCTCATCCTGAATGGACGGTTCGTGCAAATACGACCTCTAAATTTACCACCAAGTATGTTAAACTCTTGAGTCATTAATTGTTCGTATTTCGTAAATATGTACATTATGTATTGATTATGCATGCATGCATATGCGTGTGTGCTGCTGCTGTTGCGAGTGAACCTTCATATTTGCAATAATAAATTTTGATCATCCTAAATATCCCTACTGACGCTTGATAAAAAAATGGTTCCAGATTTGCTATTTGCAAATTTTCTACAGTGGCAGCATTTTTTGCAATGTTGGTTTATTTACTCATTCATGTTGACCACCAAGTCGGAGCTAAAGTTGCATTGTTTTTTTACAGTGGTTTAAAAGTGACCTGACCTAAGACTGAAATTATTTAAATAAGTATGCCCGATTTAATAATATTTGTAAAGTATCTAAAGGTAATGGAAAAATAAGCTTGGAAAATGTGTTTTTGAACCACCCTGTACATAAAACTTGATATTGATAGCTGTGAAAAATAATACCTTACCTCAATTTTGGAGGGTGATATAGATAAAGCTTGGAAGATTCGAAATTTTCAACCTTTCCTCAACCACACCGCAAGAAACACTACGACTAAACAAGCATGATGGGAATAAAACTTGGAAGGAAACTTCCATTAGCCCGAGTTAAGGAATGACCAGTTTCTAAATCTTACATAGTTAAGTATCAATGGCCTATCGATCTTATCCGTATTACAGATATTATATGCCAAACCCATGAAACTATTTTCCCGGAAGTCCTTAATAAATTTTGCCTTAGACTATTTTATTCTCCACCAACAAATTGTGTCAGTGGCAACCATCTTCTTCTGATACTCGAGATAGGGATTTTCCATATACTTGCAAAATTTGAAGGTGATCAGAAAAAATTGACAAAAATTCTAAATTTTGCATTGCAAAGAAATTATGGTGTGGGTCATCACTAAATCTTTTTTATTTGCTGTCGCTTGTCATCAAACTTACAGTAAGCAAAAAAAGATCGTACCCTATAATAATTTTTTTGTAAAAAAAATTCTGACCTATGACCTTTCGGTGACCTTAAAAATCGACGACGCCGAATTATTAGCGCCTCCTTTGGTGCAACTATGTGTTAAGTTTCAAAGATCTATGTTGATTTTATCATATCGAAATTATCAGCATTATAGGGTACGATCTTTTTTTTGCTTACTGTATCTCTTATCTTGACACAGGCCTATTGTGGGACGCCACGTAGCCTTGGAAATTCGTACCCTCGAAAAATAGATAGATTTTGTTTGTTTTCATATGGGCCATCCAGTACAGATGCAACTTTTTGAAAGTGGGAAAAAATATGTTTTTCCGTTTACAGTTGGGATTTCACCAACAACTTAAAAAAATGACATTTGTTCTGGACACCCCCTACCAAAAACAAAACAAAACCTTTTCTCTGCCTGCCTTTTTTAAGGGATACGATTTTCCAATGCTACTTAGTCCCACAACAGGACTAGGTCGACATGTGTATCGTGCAGAAAATTTGCAGATAAGAAAAGTAAATTGGTCTGTAGGGATTCTCAGACAGACATATGTAACGGGTACATTAGCTGGGTTTAAAGTACAAAAATCGTACCCATTTCTTGGCTTAAGCCCCTCCAATGTTGGAAGATTCATTTGACAGAGCATAATCCCCACCAGAGTAACGTGACACTTGCATGAGACACCGGCCTGATTTGAAACAAATTTGCACTTGACATCTGACAACTTCAGCCTCAGCTAAGCGTGCAAGTAGGGGAAAAATAATGTAAAAAAGAAATGCTCTGCATTCATCCAACCAGTGAATGTCAATCATCCCCAATTCGGGGTCACATTGTGGGATAAGATCGATTCGCATGCATGGTGCGTGGGTACAGGAGAGTGATGTAAACTGAACCGAGAGGAAATCAACTCTTTCCACTCGCGGAGCTGGGGTAGGCGCGCCCGCGTCCGTGGGGCCCCGGCCGGAGTAAAAATTGCAATTAATTTCCTGTATTTTTTTTAATTCTGATTAATTTAATATGGTATTTCCGTGTCCCGATTTTGGTAAAATTGTAATCAAACTTCCACCCGAATAACGTCAAAATGCTGTAATTTTTGGAATGTGTGTTGGATTTTTTTTGCTAAATTAGCACAAGTTGCTAGTCCTAACAATATATATTAGGAGTATGTATGTATGAAATCCCGAGCTCTGAATATTTTTTTTTTAATTGTTTCGCTTTTTACCTATCTGAAAATCAGTCAGGGGCCCCGACCGATATCTGGCTAGGGGCCAAAAATTCGTAGTTCGGCCAGTGAACTGACTCTTTTACTACATTTACTTTACTGCTTCCAACTTGAAGGACTGCTTGTAGTTGGGATTCCACAATAAAAACTGACATGCATGGCAAGTTCCGTTGGACCATGTCTTTATTTAAAAGAGTTTCGCTACGGAACGAGAAGAGAGACATTAAACGACGTAGAAGTAAAAAGTTGTCCAATTAAAAATGATACATGCATACATACATTGTGTTGCTCGTGGGAACTTGGCGAAAGGAAAGAAAACCATGCAGAACGTGGTGCTTAAATACATATGACCTGCAGGAATGTGGAGTTATTTACTGATAAGCTGGAATTTTTATTTCATCTTCCTGAGTTGAACCACGTTCCAGCAATGATTAATTGTAAGAGATTGAAATGGTACACTCTTAGCAAATTGGTAATAAAAAAACAAGCGGAGTAGATATATGACTCTACCGCGACGGATTTAAAAATTTAAACCATGTTGGTACAGATTTAGTAATAAAGTAACACTTTTTGGTAATAATTTTATCACTAAGTTGTGTTACTTTTTTTTACCATATTGTATTGTTTTAATACCAAATCATTACTATCGCGGTTGAGTCATACCTGCCCTCCGCGCAGGAATGATTCATTAAAAGTTTGTTTAGAGTGTAGAATTTGGATTTCTTAGAGTTTGTTCAGGGAGCATACATACATGAAGAACTCAGCAATAAACGCCCAATCACAACTAATCATTTTGTATGGGTTGGAAAAGAACATTTTTAGCATAATCAATCCTATGTATGTACATATCCGTAGAAATGTCCGGATTTACTTCAAAATCTTGCCAATCAAATTAAAATTGTACATATGTACGCCTGCAAAAAGGAGTACATATTTGAACATATTATAATACATATTTACATATTTGAATAATAATAATAATAATATAATAATATTATTATAATATTATAATATATTATAATATATAATAATAATAATAATAATAATAATAATAATAATAATACATATTTGAATAAGAGTTTTTAAAGTGTGGTCAATATTACCTTCAAGATTTTATAAACAAGTAGAAATTGATTATTTTTAGAAAAATTGAAAACACGCTAAATGAAGGTTTTAATTCCGAGAGAAGTAAGAGTTACACTAAAACCAAATTTTTGCACTGCTTTACTAGTTTTCCCCTGTGAGACATCATATTTATTTTTGATTTAAAAATTTGGAATTTGTTGTTACAGCAGTCAGGATGAATCCTATATTATTTACGACACTGTAAAATAATTCGTCTGTGCCAATGCATCCATGGATCAGCGTTTATACATTGTATTGTTCTTGAGAGTTCGTGGGAACCTCACTAATCATGGAGGATACAGAATCTATTATTTAAAATGTATTGTTTAAAATTACCTGTTAAATATTTGACGTAAAATTTTTGCATGAAATAAAAAACATGCAAACTTTCAACCCTGAAACGATGTCAGTAACAATCAGACCGTACACCTTTTTAGACGGTGTTTAAATTGGCTCCATTCTATTCAAAATGATTCCTTCTGGATCCCTGCTAAAAGAAGACATCAGGCCTGTACTCGATAAAAAAGGGAGTAAAATTTCTACATCGGTTAAAGTAATTGGGTTAATATTTCTCGTGCTACCAAGAACTTCAACTTCCAGCCAACCCAGTTTTACCTCGGAGTGCAAGGTTATACAAAAACAGCTATCATTTCTCAACCAGTGTCATACTTGGTAAAATTAATTCGCATGAATAGGGTTAAATGAATATACATGAAAGATGTCAAGACTTCATTACTTACTTGGAGATCTGAGGTTACTTTGAATCTGTCATAGAAATCCGAATCTAACCTGGTTTACTCGCTCACATTGCATTAAGTACGATTTATTCGGCCCTTGATTCATTTTCTTTCTCATGCACGAGGCCTTGCTGACGCGAGCCGAGTCGAAACACAAATTTACTCAAATAATAAACTCGCTATTATCTAATACAAAAATTTAATATCGCAATTGCACCAAAGCTGAGCAAAAATTTCCCATTTTTTAGGACCTGTCTCCTTTATCGTATGTAGCAACGAAATTCTTCATTATTTACTATTTTTCCTTTTCCTTCATAACAACTCAATCACATGCTTTGCTGTACTGTGCATACAATAGCCCGTTGTGCTGTGCATGCATGAAAAACAACAGGCAAAACCTGGAACGAACGAACTGAATTCCATATATATCACCATTATTCCACTCAACTCGAGCCCACCCGACCCAACTCGGCTTGTCCAGCTCCAGAAATTCAAGGTTGAAGACGAACCGTGTATTAATTATTGTTTCGATATGCATGCAAAGCCACCTGATCGTTTTCCATTCACTCATTCCATTCCCTCAGTAACTGAAGAACAGACGGACATTTGACATGCACAGACGGACTGGATATTAAATACATCGAGTGATACCACAATTAAACCAAAACAAAACCAGGTAATGCAGGATATAGCACAAAACGAAACTATTTCTATTTCTATCGGTTTAAAGGGTCTTTCAGAAGCAATCTTATATAGTTCCGAACACATTAAATTTTCTGCTGGCTACTTATACATAGACACTACTAATACAGGGGTGCCCCATACAATAGCCACTGTTGTGCTTGATTGTAGACCGTAATCTAACCAACGGGATAACCCCGGGAGTAGAGGGTGGAGGACTTTGATTTAGATAACACATTAATACAATCCTTGAGTTATTTGTAAAAATCGGTGTATCTTTCTAATCATACCAGGCTCATAATACAAGTGATTTCGGCAACTGGGGTGCCCCATACAATAGCCACTGTTGTGCTTGATTGTAGACCGTAATCCAACCAACGGGATAACGCCGGGAGTAGGAGGTGAGGCCTTTGATTTACATAACACATTCATAAAATATTACAGATCGGGAAAAAAACGCTGTATCTTTGTGTTAATACCAGGAGAAAGCACAGGTGATTTCGACAACGAGGTTGCCCCGTACGATAGCCCATTCTGTGCTTGATTGTAAACCGTAATCGAATCAACGGGATAACACCGGGAGTAGGAGGCGGAGGACTTTGATTTAGATAACACATTAATACACTCCTTGAGTTATTTGTAAAAATCGGTGTATCTTTCTAATGATACAAGGATCAAAATACAGGTGATATCTCCAACTGGGGTGCCCCATACAATAGCCAATGTTGTGCTTGATTGTAAACCGTAATCGAATCAACGGGATAACGCCGGGGTAGAAGGCGGAGGACTTTGATTTAGATAACACATTAATACAATCCTTGAGTTATTTGTAAAAATCGGTGTATCTTTCTAATCATACCAGGCTCATAATACAAGTGATTTCGGCAACTGGGGTGCCCCATACAATAGCCACTGTTGTGCTTGATTGTAGGCCGTAATCTAACCATCGGGATAACGCCGGGAGTAGGAGGCAGAGGACTTTGATTTAGATAACACATTAATACAATCCTTGAGTTATTTGTAAAAATCGGTGTATCTTTCTAATCATCCAGGCTCATAATACAAGTGATTTCGGCAACTGGGGTGCCCCATACAATAGCCACTGTTGTGGTTGATTGTAAACCGAAATCGAATCAACGGGATAACGCCGGGGGTAGAAGGCGGAGGACTTTGATTTAGATAACACATTAATACAATCCTTGAGTTATTTGTAAAAATCGGTGTATCTTTCTAATCATACCAGGCTCATAATACAAGTGATTTCGGCAACTGGGGTGCCCCATACAATAGCCACTGTTGTGCTTGATTGTAAACCGTAATCGAATCAACGGGATAACGCCGGGAGTCGAACGCGGAGGACTTTGATTTAGATAACACATTAATACAATCCTTGAGTTATTTGTAAAAATCGGTGTATCTTTCTAATCATCCCAGGCTCATAATACAAGTGATTTCGGCAACTGGGGTGCCCCATACAATAGCCACTGTTGTGCTTGATTGTAGACCGTAATCCAACCAACGGGATAACGCCGGGAGTAGGAGGTTGAGGCCTTTGATTTACATAACACATTCATAAAATATTACAGATCGGGAAAAAAACGCTGTATCTTTGTGTTAATACCAGGAGAAAGCACAGGTGATTTCGACAACGAGGTTGCCCCGTACGATAGCCCATTCTGTGCTTGATTGTAAACCGTAATCGAATCAACGGGATAACACCGGGAGTAGGAGGCGGAGGACTTTGATTTAGATAACACATTAATACACTCCTTGAGTTATTTGTAAAAATCGGTGTATCTTTCTAATGATACAAGGATCAAAATACAGGTGATATCTCCAACTGGGGTGCCCCATACAATAGCCAATGTTGTGCTTGATTGTAAACCGTAATCGAATCAACGGGATAACGCCGGGGTAGAAGGCGGAGGACTTTGATTTAGATAACACATTAATACAATCCTTGAGTTATTTGTAAAAATCGGTGTATCTTTCTAATCATACCAGGCTCATAATACAAGTGATTTCGGCAACTGGGGTGCCCCATACAATAGCCAATGTTGTGCTTGATTGTAAACCGTAATCGAATCAACGGGATAACGCCGGGAGTCGAAGGCGGAGAACTTTGATTTAGATAACACATTAATACAATCCTTGAGTTATTTGTAAAAATCGGTGTATCTTTCTAATCATACCAGGCTCATAATACAAGTGATTTCGGCAACTGGGGTGCCCCATACAATAGCCATGTTGTGCTTGATTGTAAACCGTAATCGAATCAACGGGATAACGCCGGGAGTAGAAGGCGGAGGACTTTGATTTAGATAACACATTAATACAATCCTTGAGTTATTTGTAAAAATCGGTGTATCTTTCTAATCATACCAGGCTCATAATACAAGTGATTTCGGCAACTGGGGTGCCCCATACAATAGCCACTGTTGTGCTTGATTGTAAACCGTAATCGAATCAACGGGATAACGCCGGGAGTCGAAGCGGAGGACTTTGATTTAGATAACACATTAATACAATCCTTGAGTTATTTGTAAAAATCGGTGTATCTTTCTAATCATACCAGGCTCATAATACAAGTGATTTCGGCAACTGGGGTGCCCCATACAATAGCCAATGTTGTGCTTGATTGTAAACCGTAATCTAACCACGGGATAACGCCGGGAGTAGGAGGCAGAGGACTTTGATTTAGATAACACATTAATACAATCCTTGAGTTATTTGTAAAAATCGGTGTATCTTTCTAATCATACCAGGCTCATAATACAAGTGATTTCGGCAACTGGGGTGCCCCATACAATAGCCAATGTTGTGCTTGATTGTAAACCGTAATCGAATCAACGGGATAACGCCGGGAGTAGAAGGCGGAGGACTTTGATTTAGATAACACATTAATACAATCCTTGAGTTATTTGTAAAAATCGGTGTATCTTTCTAATCATACCAGGCTCATAATACAAGTGATTTCGGCAACTGGGGTGCCCCATACAATAGCCATGTTGTGCTTGATTGTAACCGTAATCGAATCAACGGGATAACGCCGGGAGTAGAAGGCGGAGGACTTTGATTTAGATAACACATTAATACAATCCTTGAGTTATTTGTAAAAATCGGTGTATCTTTCTAATCATACCAGGCTCATAATACAAGTGATTTCGGCAACTGGGGTGCCCCATACAATAGCCAATGTTGTGCTTGATTGTAAACCGTAATCGAATCAACGGGATAACGCCGGGAGTCGAAGGCGGAGGACTTTGATTTAGATAACACATTAATACAATCCTTGAGTTATTTGTAAAAATCGGTGTATCTTTCTAATCATACCAGGCTCATAATACAAGTGATTTCGGCAACTGGGGTGCCCCATACAATAGCCATGTTGTGCTTGATTGTAAACCGTAATCGAATCAACGGGATAACGCCGGGAGTAGAAGGCGGAGGACTTTGATTTAGATAACACATTAATACAATCCTTGAGTTATTTGTAAAAATCGGTGTATCTTTCTAATCATACCAGGCTCATAATACAAGTGATTTCGGCAACTGGGGTGCCCCATACAATAGCCATGTTGTGCTTGATTGTAAACCGTAATCGAATCAACGGGATAACGCCGGGAGTCGAAGGCGGAGGACTTTGATTTAGATAACACATTAATACAATCCTTGAGTTATTTGTAAAAATCGGTGTATCTTTCTAATCATACCAGGCTCATAATACAAGTGATTTCGGCAACTGGGGTGCCCCATACAATAGCCAATGTTGTGCTTGATTGTAAACCGTAATCTAACCATCGGGATAACGCCGGGAGTAGGAGGCAGAGGACTTTGATTTAGATAACACATTAATACAATCCTTGAGTTATTTGTAAAAATCGGTGTATCTTTCTAATCATACCAGGCTCATAATACAAGTGATTTCGGCAACTGGGGTGCCCCATACAATAGCCAATGTTGTGCTTGATTGTAAACCGTAATCGAATCAACGGGATAACGCCGGGAGTAGAAGGCGGAGGACTTTGATTTAGATAACACATTAATACAATCCTTGAGTTATTTGTAAAAATCGGTGTATCTTTCTAATCATACCAGGCTCATAATACAAGTGATTTCGGCAACTGGGGTGCCCCATACAATAGCCACTGTTGTGCTTGATTGTAGGCCGTAATCTAACCATCGGGATAACGCCGGGAGTAGAAGGCGGAGGACTTTGATTTAGATAACACATTAATACAATCCTTGAGTTATTTGTAAAAATCGGTGTATCTTTCTAATCATACCAGGCTCATAATACAAGTGATTTCGGCAACTGGGGTGCCCCATACAATAGCCATGTTGTGCTTGATTGTAAACCGTAATCGAATCAACGGGATAACGCCGGGAGTAGAAGGCGGAGGACTTTGATTTAGATAACACATTAATACAATCCTTGAGTTATTTGTAAAAATCGGTGTATCTTTCTAATCATACCAGGCTCATAATACAAGTGATTTCGGCAACTGGGGTGCCCCATACAATAGCCACTGTTGTGCTTGATTGTAAACCGTAATCGAATCAACGGGATAACGCCGGGAGTAGGAGGTTGAGGCCTTTGATTTACATAACACATTCATAAAATATTACAGATCGGGAAAAAAACGCTGTATCTTTGTGTTAATACCAGGAGAAAGCACAGGTGATTTCGACAACGAGGTTGCCCCGTACGATAGCCCATTCTGTGCTTGATTGTAAACCGTAATCGAATCAACTGGATAACACCGGGAGTAGGAGGCGGAGGACTTT